>NW_004955437.1:19657208-19951217 GCF_000276665.1 Chinchilla lanigera | reverse complement strand
GTACCAGGAACCGAACTCACGACCTTGCGCTTACCAGGCAGGCGCTTTGCCACTGAGCTAAATCCCCAGCCCCCACACATGACATTTTGAGTATAGTTTCTAGGAATTTAAAGGCCTCCTAAAGCCAGGGTGCCTGGTTGTGTCAGTTTGTCTGGGACTTCCAGGGTTGGGCCCTAGAGCCGGGAAATGCCTCGGTCATGGAAGTCACGGTAGTACAGCACACACCAGAACATGGTGAATGATGGTGTAGCCATATGGGCGCTGTGGCACTATGACAAGTGGGCAAAGATGCCTGGGAGAGCCTGTCAGAGCCCAGAGATGCACAGGGTCTTTTGATGCTCTGTGACCTGCCAGGGGTTTGTGGGTGGCTGGTCCCCAGTGGGAGGTCAGCCACTCGAGCAAGGTGGCAAGGACTGAAATTGACCTCCTCTGTTTGCCCTCTTCTCTCTGCCTTGGCCACTCCAGGTTCCTCCGTGACCCAGCTGCTGGCCCGGGACATGGACAACGACCCCCTGGTGTTTGGCGTGTCAGGGGAGGAGGCCTCCCGCTTCTTTGCCGTGGAGCCGGACACTGGTGTGGTATGGCTCCGGCAGCCGCTGGACAGAGAGGTATAACCTCCCACAGTCCGGCTCCCATCCTTTCCTGGGGGGCAGGAGCAGACCCTGGCAGAAGGGCGGCTCAACATCTTTGAGACCTTTCCTCTGAGATCATTCTGACCCTGAAATAGCATCCTCCTAAGTGACATCCCTCTTCAAGGGCCAAGCTGATGTCAGGATGAGGTCACTGGAGGTCTCCAAGCAAGGAGACAGCATCAGATAGGCAAGAGTGACCGCAACCACGGGGTCATCCTTATAGATGTAAAACCTACCTCAACCCCCGCAAATCCCCCTCCAAAGGAATTCTCTAAAGAAGCGGGAGATGATGGCGCAGTCATCCTTAGCAAAGGGAGGTAAGGGTGTAACATACCCTAGCCCCTGCCCTCTCCTTGGTACTGGGGATTAAAGCCATAAGTGCTCTGCCCCTGAGCCATGGCCCCAGACCCTTTTATTCTGAGACAGTGTCTCCCTAAGTTGCGTAGACTGGCCTTGAACTTTTGGACTTCCTGCCTCAGTCTCCTGGGTAGAGGGCATTTCATAAGTGTACCACTGCACCTGGCTGTCTTGCAACTTGGAGACAGAGCTGAGTCTGGCATGCAAGATTCCTGACTTTTCTCTAGTCTTGCCCCTTAAAGAAGGCTCATATGGCACACCTGCTGTCCTCCCCCAGAAGGCGATGGCAGTTTGGGGGATGCCTTTGGTAGCAGTCCCAGACCAGCTCCTGGGCAGGACCAGCCTCTGCAGCCTCGTCCAGGGTTGGCCCAGGGCCTCAGCACCTCAGCACTCAGCTCCTCTCTAACTCTGCCTTCCTCCCTCTCTCCTTTCTTCCAGACCAAGTCCGAGTTCACAGTGGAGTTCTCTGTCAGCGACCACCAGGGGGTGAGTGTCCTCCAGGCCCTGGTCCCCTGGGAGGCACATGTGGGGCTTGGCAGTGTCCCACAGGTAGCGTCGGTGAGAAGAGTCCAGAGGTAGGTGGCAGTGCCAACTCTGTGCCCTTCTCTTGCTAGGTGATCACACGGAAGGTGAACATCCAGGTCGGGGACGTGAATGACAACGCGCCCACCTTTCACAACCAGCCCTACAGCGTGCGCATCCCCGAGGTAGGAGCCTCCAGGACTGCCCTGGCCGGGGTACCCAACTGGCTCCTCCAAGCCACTTGGGTGGGGTGGACAGAGAGCCATCTGGGCAAAGGGCAGCTCCAGCTCTCTCCCTGCCCACCTCCAGCCCAGCATTCACTCTGTACTGGTTGGTGAGCAAGCTGGCACCTCTGAGAACAGGGGCCTCAGCAGTGGTCAGGAGCGTGGCTGGGCAGTGCATGGCAGGAGCCTCAGGCCTGAGAGGGGCCTGCCCTGGAAGAAGCCAAACCTGCAGCTCTGGAGCCAGCGGGCAGCGGGAGTTGGAGGGGCAGGTGTTGAAGGTTCTTCTCGGCCATTCACAGACCGGAGCAAGCCTTGGCAGGGCGGCGGGCTGGCCTCACCAGCACATTCCGGTCTTGGCCTGGATCAGGTCCCTGCAGGGCTCGGAAGCAAGCCTTGGAGGGGTTTCCCCTGGCCCTGTGCCCTCCCCGAAGTCCCCATGTCTGGTCTGTATGCCCTGAGTATGTGTGCATGAGTGCATGCATGGAAAATCAAGCCAGTGCTGGTAATTGAGAAGTACAAATTACTGCATTACAAACGCTTCGTTAATAAGCTGGCTGCTGGTTCCCGATGGCGCTGGGGCTCTTGTTGTTCGCTGTCCTATGCACTGGCAGTTAGTCATACAAAGATGCTAAATGTGGTGAGAAAGGGCTTCTGGGGCGGTCCTCCGAGCCTGTCCTCAGGGCTGTGGTTGGGCAGGGGGGCAAAGGGTGACTAGGGACGATGGTAAGTGGAACCCTCTGGAAAGGCAGCTTGGCACTGTGGCGTCTGCGTTGTAACCCCTTTATCAGTCATTGAGTGAGAGAACAGAACATTTGGAGAGAATGTCCCATGGCCTTGGCAAGGGACAGAGACTTGCCCAGGGTCACTCAATTGTGACTTTGAGCCTTCTGACTCCAGGACAAGTTCAGACTCCCTCAGGGGTGGAGATATTTTGTCCCCTGTCCCCATTTCCTGGCCCTCGTTACTCAGCTGGGAGCCGAGAATCCTACGCTGGTGCCAGATGGAGGATGGGGAGTTCAGATGTGTGGGTGGAGGAGCACCAGGGTGCCCGTGCCCCTCCCCTGCCAGGTAGAGGCCACTGTCCTAAGCGTGGGGGGCACAGTGCCCTGCGCTCCGGCTGGTGTGCCCGGGGACTGCAGCTTGGCTCTGGGCTCCCTCTCATCTGGAAATCTCCCTAATTTAATTAAGGGGCTCTACGTGCCAGCCTGCACTCTGGGCCTGGGCTTGGAAACCAAGGGCATGGCTCGGAGTTAATGAGCCTTGGACCCATTGCTCAGCTGCCATCCTGGCAGGCACGGCTGCCCTGCATCTTCCCTCAAGGGGGGCAGTGGGCAGCCGCAATGGCAAGGGGACAGGGGTCATGTCCCTTCTCCCCGGCCCTCCCGCTGCCCCTTCAGAGATGGGGGCCTAGAACATCCAGCCTTGTCAGGACCCCTGGGGTTCTCCAAGCAGTGAGCCCCTTCCGCCATTCATTTATTTAGCAAATATTTGTCAAGTGTCTGCTCTCGGCTTGGCTCTGTGCCGGCTCATTCCTGGAGGCCCAGGCAGCCGTGCAGTGTGGGATGACAGGAGTCAGAACTTGAGGCAGGAGACCAGATGGAGCCCCTGCCCTGCTCCCAGATTGCTGGGTCTGTTTAAGATGTCAGTTGACCTCTCTGGGCTGTAGTGCTCCTTATCTAACAAATGCAAGGGCAGCCAGGGTAAGGTGGCCTCCACCTCCTGCCCATCTGATGGGAGAGGGTAGGCAGCGAGGGGCCAGCTGCAAGGACACACTGTCCTTGGAGGGAGGCCACGGGGTGTACTTGCTGATGTGTAGGCCTCCTGGTCACTGCAGCCCTGATACTTGATGCCCTGCTTTCAGCTGCTCAGTGTGGCCCGTAGGGATGTGGTATCAGCTGGACAGAGGCCAAGCCACTAGCCTGGCCTGGTGTGGTCACCTGAGCTACCTGGCTGCAGCCTAGGCTGGGGGCCTGCTGGGCCTGCCCCAGAATTAAGCCCGGGGTTCTTTGTGTGCATAGAGTCTACCCTGGACCCCACCCACCCCCAGCCCCTGCCTGAGAAGTGAATTCACAGGCAGAGGCCTTTGGATGTGAACAGAATGAGAATGCAGTCCCGAGAAATGGGGGAAGAGAAAAGAGAGGGTGCAGCAGACCCTGGTGGGCTTGAGTGCAGGGGCTGCTGCAGAGACAGGGAAGTCTCAGCTGGCTTCCTGGAGGAGGTGGGTTTCCGGTGGAACCTGGCTGACGTAGCAGTGGATGCTCTGTGGGTATCGTGGGAAGAGGGAGGATAGAGTCAAGACCTGTGGCTTCTAGTCACAGCGCTGCCAGACTTTAGACCTGCCCTGTCTCTCTGATGACTTTGGCCTCCACAGCTGTCAGACTGTTTTGTTGGAGCAGCCCCTTTCTGGGAGCTGATGTGCCTTAACCCGAGGATGAAGCCCAAAAGAACTTCCTTCCAGTTAGGGCTAGACTATTCCTTAGGGATGGTGAGGCACTGGGGTCTATTCGGCTGTCCATTCAGCCACTCTTTGGTGTTCTTAGCCACTACGCCTGGTCCTTTCCTCCCTAACTGCCACTCCTCCCGCCTTGAGCCTGACTGACAGCAGTTGGGTGCACGTGCCCGGAAATCGGGAGCAGGCCTGGCAAGCGAGTTGCGGGGGTGGCAGTGCAGACCTACGCAAGGAGCGCTGTCTAATAGCGAGCCCCCACAGTGCTCGCTCACACAGTTGACTCCTCTGCTTTGCTGAGGATGTGCTGAGCTGCCCATCCCTGGATGGATGCGAGCAGAGGGGCGCTTGCCTGTGAAACTATCCAGCTTCCGAAAGTGTTGGGAAAGTGACGAATCAGAAGGTCCCAGACACTCTGAAGCAGGTCTTCCTGGGGAACGGGTCAGGAAGCATCTTCCTGGCCCAGAAACTCTGCAAAGTCAGCTGGAGAGAGCAGCATGGAGATCTGCATGTTAAACTCCTGTACTAACACTGAGATCCACCAGGTTTGGGGAGCCCTGTGAGACCACCCCTAGAGAGGTTCTGAGTGTTCCCAAAGGCAGCATGGCTTGGATGCGAACTTTCAGCTCATCCACACTGCCTAGGGCTCTGGCCCACGGGGACCCCAGCCCGCAGCCAGGAATAGCAGGGTGTGGGAGGCCGTTCAGGGGCAGGCACAGCCTCTCAGCCTGCCCAGCCCGGCCGCACTCGGGAGGAGCCAGGCAGGTGCGTGTTTGGGTTTGTTTGTTCTCCTTTCCCCTACCGCCCACACTTCTCCCCTCGCTCTGCTGTCCTCCATGTAATTATCCATTTTATCAGGGTGAAAGGCCCTGCAATTCACTTGTCGAAGCCCTAACGAGGCAGCGTGGATGCTTTCAAGTCCGTAAAGAAAAGGGAAATCCTGCTAGAATTGGCAACTTAATTCACCAAGCCAGCCTCGACAGACCTCATTAAGTCCCCGTGTATTCATTTCAGGCTAATGGCTGTCATGCTGACTGCTGTTTGATTTGCTGTAATAGACTTTTATGGCGTGCCAATTTGCTCAAACGTGTTTGCCTGTGTCTGTGCCCAGCGGTGCTGCTCTGCTGCCTCCGTCAGGGGCGCGTGCCCGCCTCGCCGACCTTCAGCGCTGTCCCCTTCCCAGCCCTCCGGGGCCGCCCCTCAGCCCCGCACTACATCCCAGGGAAGTGACCATAGTGCAGGAGTGTTTGAGAGGAAGGCGGGTGTGTGGTTAGAAGTCACATGGTTCCAGGTGGCCTCTGGGTCAAAGAATCCAGGGGCTTCGTGGAGTCTCGGCGTCGCTGTGCCCTTGAAGTTCCGAGAAGTCCCACCTTCTCCACCAGCAGCCTCAGCTTCTGTCCATCTGGCACCAACCTACCTTTCCTTGTGTGTCTCCTGTGTCACCTTCTGGTTCCTCCTTTCATCCCAGGGGCTGATCCAGTGCCTGTGTCCCTCACGAACGTTGTGCTTTTCTCACTAGTACGGTGGCCCAGCCCAGTCCTCCTCTGCCTGTCCGTCACAGCCCAGATGTGACCCACTATGCCCTGAGCCATAATTTTTTTTAATGAATACAATAAATGTTTATTGAACATCTACTGAGCAGAGCCCGGGGATTCTGAGCCAACGTGGACATGCAGGGTAGTGAAAAGTACGCAAGCATCTTCTACCTATGTACTTTAGGCAGGTGACTTAACCCTCTTTGGACCTCAGTTTTCTAAACAGGAGGATAATTGAGTATCTGTCTTGCAGGATTGTTGTAAGAAGCATAAAAATGTAAGTAGGGAGAAGTCTTCAGTCCACTTTGTGGCTCCGAGTATATTCAGTAAAATACTGGTGATTGAGACCAGGGTCTTTGTCCCTAGGGAAAGATATTTTACAAAGAGAAAAACAAGTAAGTGATGTTCAACTATACCCAAACATATTAAATGTCACAGTAACTTCATATGTGTATGGCATGATGGAAGCACTGTGGTCTACATGTGGGGATTATTTGTTTGGGCCCTTATAGGGTGAGTAGGAGACATATGTCCATCTGGGATAGGAGTAGGAGACTCCTCCTTTATTAGAGGAGACATGATATCTCAGAATGTTATTCACTTCCTGGGACCTTTTGATGTTTTTGTATGTGTTAGAATTTCCCATTGACAGGGGTGAATTCTGACCCCTGGTCAGAGACACTTCTGAGGAAGAACAGGGACTGTGTGGGTATATGTCCCTTGCAGGTCCCCACAGTTGCCTCATGGAAACAAAGCCTGGCTGGGAGTGGGGCCCCTGGACCTCTGCCCAGGTCTCGATGACACTCATGTCCTTGTCACTGATGGCTTCAGGTGACCACTTGTGAGATGTGGACAAGGTTGCTTGCAGGGGGCCTGGGGCTGGAGGACCTAATGGGAGCCTGAGAGATAAAGTCTGAGGTGGGGGTCCTTGCCCCAGCTGCCTGGCTACCCCCCACTCTGTGTCACTTAATGAGGACAATTGAGAGTTACTCCCTGGACCTTACTGGAGAAGGGCAGCAGGGGGAAAAGAGGCCATTTGCCAAGGAAACCAAGTAACTCATTCCTAGGACAGCAGCAGGAAAAAGTTGCTGCTGTTACTGAGGGCTTCCTGTGTGCCAGTGTCCTGCTGTCCTTGTGGGATCTCACTGAGCTCTCTCCACAGTCATGGGCAGTCACACTCACCATTCCAGACGACACCCACAGATCTGCCCTGGGTAAGGTCAGTGATCTGCCCTCAGCAGGTCCAGTGACAGGGCCTGGGTGAGGACCCAGGCCGGATTGCGCAGCTTTTGGCCTCTGACTTCAATTCTACCTGAAAAATGGGAATAACCATGCCCGCCTCGCACCTGCTGGCATAAAGTTCCAGTCCCTGAGATCATGCACGTGATGTGCTCACACACGACCACAATGAGTAAGCACCTGGCCAGGAATGGCTGCAGTTGTTATCAGTGTACACCTGTCTGTCCTGGAGGGAGCGTGGGCTGGGAGTCCTCAGCACCAGCCCACTGGCCTGTGCATGGTGTCACAAGCATTGCTCAAATGAAGGGACTTAAAGGATGGCACCGTGCTGCTCCCTTGGTCTGTTGGGTGACCGTGAGGATGGAAGGAGTATTTGTACAATGACGTTTCCCTGGGGTGAGGGCTTCCCTATGTCAAGGGCAATAGCTGGGTTGGGGTGCAGGGTGGGCTGGTGCTGGGTTAGGGATGGTGCACACAAATGCCCCACCCGTTTCCACCCGTGACACCTGAGACCTAAGGGCTCGTTGCTCTGGGCTGGTGCCCTCTGATGCCTGCCAGGTTCTGGACCTCGGCCATGGCCTCATCCCTGGCATGTGGGAAGCTCTGGAGTGGTGGCCAGGTGAGACCCGGAGCATGTGGAGATGAACTTGGCCAAAGAGGCCAATATATTAGCATCCCACGGCTGCAGCGTTGCTAGTTGCCCCAGGTGTATGTGCCCGTCAGGTGCTGCATGATTTATAAACTGCATCCTCAGGTTGCAGTGAGAAGTGAGGGAGGGGTGTGGTGTCAGCTCCACTCACAAGAGTGTCATCGCCCCCCATGCCAGGGAAGCCAGCCCCTTGACAGGCCATATTAATTTATACCTTGGGGCCACAGTGCCTGCGGCCCTCTGCATCCATAACCACTAGCCTATTGATCTGGGAAAGAGAGACCAATAAATCATCACAGGCTCAGCCTCTGCCTGGCCAGAGCTGGGTGGGTTGGTCTCACCAACCTGGGACGATGTCTCTATGCCCCTCTGTGAGCACCCTGAGGCTCTTTCCCTTCTGTCTTCCCCTGGCATCGGCACAGTGACAAATACCTGGGACCCTCCTCTGCCACAGCAGGCAGGTGCCACAGACTCCAGCATCCTGGATGGTGAGTGATGGGCTTGCAGGGAGACACTACATACTCTCTCTCTCTCTCTCACACACACACACACACACACACACACACAGGCACCAGGCTGCCTGCTTCTGCACTGTGCTGAGGGGCCACACGCATTTAAATAACTCATCTTCCATCCCTCCGAGAGGTTTCATTATCTTGCTTTCGTCCCCATGACACCTCCGGCAGTTAGGAGGGAATTAGTCTTTGCATTTTATAGAGAAGAGAATCTGAGACCAAACAAGTCCCTACTTCTTCAAGACCGCTCCCACACAGATTGGCGTGTGCCCTGTCCGCTGTGGCAGTCACAAATGTGTGCACAGCCTGTTTGTGACAAGGAGCTGACCCCGGTGCCCCCAGGATAACTGCCATCCTAGCCCCTCACCTGCAGGGAAGATTCATGCCTTCCTGCTACCTCTTCCTGCTTCCTAGGTGCCAGGAGAGAATAAATCTCCATCCCCACTTAACTGGGCCCCAGGGAGCTCAGCCTAGCTCCTCCACAAGCTTGGAGGTCCCTTGCTCCATCCGACACCCAGTGGAGAAAAGTCCAGGACCCCTGACTCCCATAGCCGCTGCACCAACTCCTTCTGGCCCGTGGGATGGGGCCATAGGCACCCATGGAAGAGGACAGCATGGAAGCAGGAGCAGAGGGAACCCTCGTGCCATTAACATTACTATTGGATTTCAGTGGTGGTAATGTTCTCAATGGCTCTGGTTTCCTCATCAGTTGAAGGTGGGAGGCTTTGAGGGCCATATGATTCTTGGGCAATGACAGGCAGGACCCTTTGCTGTGAATAGCCTGCAGGGGATTGTGCAGAGCCCAGATCGAAGGTGTTAGGGGTTCTCTGGCTCAAGCTGAGACACCTTCTGTTGCACCCTAGTCCATTAAAGGGCCTTGAAATGGAAGTTGCCAGGCACTGCTGTCCTGACACTCGGCCATGTGGTTGGACTCCTGGCCCCACATTCCTAGAAGCCATCTGTCACCTGTCAGCTCTTTGTCTGGAGGAGGGTGTGGGCTTCTACCTGCACTCCTGTTCCCTCAGGCAGTGGGAGTTCTTGGTGGGGGTAGGCTTGGGAAGCAGCAGTCTAGGGAGGGCCCCTCTGCAGCCAGGAGCAGCACTGACCTCGCTCTGCACCGTAAGGGATGGTGCCTGACTATGGCGCAGGGCCTGGGTCCTACTGCAGCACCTGGGGACAGGGCCACACTCACAGCCTGGGAGGGCTGGGAGCCTCTGAGCCTCAGCGTCTGCACCTGTGAGGTAGGGATCATAGAGTCGTAAAGTACGACACTGCAGCCACGAAGTAGCACTTGGTAGATGACGGTTGTGACACTCATTGTGAAAGTCCCCCAAGAGCCTCAGGAAGGTTGCCAGGACATGCAGGGAGCAGGCAGACAGCCTCCATCGCCAGGGACTGAGGGGCCGATAAAGGGGTCACTGACCAGAAGCTGACAGTCCAGGGCAGACAGAAAACACGATGCAAAGACACGACAAGGAAAAAATGAAGACAGAGCTGATGAGAAGTAAGTAATAGCAGGTCCCTTGAACTCCTCAAAGCTCCCATGGACTCCTTGAAACCAGCACAGAGGGACTATCATGGTCCTTTGCCGTGACCACACTCAGTGACTGTCAGCACAGCAAGCGAGGGTGCAGGTTTGCCCGAGGTCACCTTGCCAATTAGTGTTACACCACTGGGGACTGGAGGCGGCTGGGAAAGACTCTCAGGGACATGTTTTCCGAGACCTATGAAACAGAACCCCTCCCTGAGCCAGAGGCACACAGCAGGTCCCCGGAGGGCCTGAGTGTCCAGAGCCACCCTGTTGGACTCCTTCAGCCCCCAACCCCAGCTGCCTCCTGGATGCAAGACACAGGGTCCACGAGGGTCCCGGGCTGACCACAGCACATTACTGCTCTTCCTCTTGTCCTCTCGGCAGAGGGACTTGGTCTCAGCCCTTCCACTTATCCTCGCAAGTTTAAGTATTGTCACAACAGCTTGGGGACAGGCCTGGCAGCCCTGTGACATTGCGGCCCACGCACAGCGGGCTGTGTTGATGTGTTTGTGGGCTGCCTGACCCACCTTGTTTCCCACCAGGAGGGGGAAAACAGGAAAGCACTTTTGGTGGATAGAATTATTATAATTTCTCTGATTCCTTAGCAGCCTTTAATTACTTCACAACTTTGTGGCGCTGGCTAGAAGCCGTGAGGGGCTGGGCTCTCTCTGTTCATAATAACCTTAAGTGGAAACTGCCTGTCCCTCTATTAAAAAGCCCGCTCTTCTCTCCAGATGAGATAATGCCACTGGGAGATTGCGCCCGGGGTATAATCACTAGGTACAATACAATTGTCCCTGCTCACTGTCTTCATCGTTGAGCGGCCAGCCCACCTCTCAGGCGTGGGGACAGACAGCCACAGAAAGCCGGATGCCGGGTCACGTCCTTGTCCAGGAGGGCACAGGCTCAGGCTGGTCGCCTCTCCCGGTCCTGCCGTAAAGGGAGGGAGCTGGCACGGAAGTCCCTCTGTCTGCCGGTGACTCCCGGTCCGAGCTCTGCCACACCTCCTGGGCTGCCCAGCACAGACCTTGTGTTTCAGGGATCCATCCGTTTACTTGAGCTGCAAGCAGTGAGCATGCCTGCCCTTCCTGTCCTCTGTCCACACCACAGTGCTCATGTTCCCGCACCCCAGGGTTGGTGCTGTGCCTGTCCCTCAGATGCCAGCATCCAGGCCTGCTGTGCCGACTTCCTCGCACTGAGCCAAGCCCAGCCGAATGAGCTGGTGGGAGAGGGCGGGGAGGCCGGTCGTCTCTGTGACATCTATGACATCCTATGGATGAGCAAAGCACAGCACTTGGCCACATGATTCCCCTCTGGGCACCCTCTGTCTCCCGACTCTGGCCTGGCCTTTCCTTCCCAGGACCAGTTGGCTTTGGCCGGAGGGCGGCCCCTTGGTCTTGGCCATCTGTCTACGCCTGCCTGGTGGGGCAGCTGAGTGAGGCAGCTGGGTGAGCTCTGACAGCTAGGTGGCTGCTCGTCCTAGGCCTGCCAACCCTCAGGGTGCTAGGGGTTGGGTGTGGTTACAGTGCTTCCCCCAGCTGTTCATTGTTAAAATGTAACTCCTGTGGTGAGGTATTAGGAGGAAGAAATCTTAATCTGATTGTGGCATTTAGAAGGGGGCCTTTGGGAGCGGGCTAGGGTTAGAAGACTTTGTCAGGGTGGAGTCTCTGCCTGAATCCTGGACTTCATTGAAGAAAGCAGCGGGCAGAGGACATACATGTGGCAGGTGCTCCTTCTTTCACCACAGGAGGCCCTGCATGACCCTGCACAGCCCAGGGACTCTACCCCCCACCCCCGACACAGGCCTTTGACCCTGGACCAGAGCTGAAATAAACTTTTTCCTTATAACTCATCCCACCTCAGACATTTCATCATAGCAACAAGAAATGCATGAACGCAGTGGGGATCAAAGACAGGAAGGACAGAAAGGTGTCTTGCTTAAAACTTTATGCAATGGCATTAATGAACTACTAAAGGATTTTCTCCAATGGTCTGTTCTGGGTCTGCGCAGTTTTGTCTTGTGTTTCCTTTTTTCACACTTTTTTCTTTTTAGAGTAAGCATATTCCTTGGACAGAGGTGTGGAGGTGTGAACAATCATGTGTTTAGCTCTGTGAGTTCTTGCCGAGTGAGAGCATTTGTGTGATCATACCCGGATCAAGAGGCCGACTTTGAAGGAGGGCATGGTGGCACATGCCTGTAATCCAAGCACTCTCTGGGAGGCTGAGGCAGGAGGATTGCAAATTGGCACCCAACTTAGGCAACTTAGCAAGATCCTACTAAAAAAACTTGGGCAACTTAGCAAGATCCTATTAAAAAAACAAAAACAAAAGGGCTAAAGATATAGCTCAGGGAAGGTTTTACATTGAATCCCTAATACAAGAAGAAGAAGGAGGAGAAGACGAAGAAGGAGAGGAAGAAGGAAGGAAGGGAGACTCTAGCAGCAACTAGTAGCCCCTCCGAAGAGGTGCGTGCCCTGGCTCCCATCCCATAGGTTGCTGGGGCCTGTGGTCACTGTCACACACACCCTTGAGGTTTTTAGCATCACACAAGCTCCTTCCTCTGCCCAGAGAGGAGTGCTGCTGCATTGGGGCTGTGCAGACCACCTGGAGCCCCAGCCCCACCATGGAACTGCTGTGTACCCCTGGGAAGCTCACCCTCCCAAACCCAATGCCATGTGCTGAGCCGGGATTGTCCCAGAACAGGTGACATGGGGTGGACAGCCTCATACCGTGTACGCTGGAGGGACTGTCCCTTATGGCCATTCCCTCTGGACATCTCTCCCTGGGGGGTCACTCTGCAGGTGGCCTTGGTGCTGGGGTCCAAGGCTGGGGGCGGGGGAGTGAGTCTGTTTAGCAGAGGGCTAAGTGGAGTGGTGGAAACTTGAGTGGAGAGGAAGGGAAGGGGTAGAACAAAGCAGGTCCTTTCCTCTCAGATCATCTTAGACCCTCAGAGCTGTCCTGCACATTGGTAAGATGTAGGCTTGTCCTCGTGGCATAGCTGGGCAAATGGGCCCAGAGGGTGTAGGTGACTTGGCCCAGGTCACAGAGCTAGCCCTCGATCCTATTCTCTGTGTCCTTCCCCAAAGCATGTTCACATGTATTTTATCCCTCAAAAATGCACTCAGGTTTGGAGTTTACTGTAAAGCTGCTGCCACCAGGAGAGAAAGCCCTGAGTCTGAACACAGAGAGGGGAGGGGTTTGGTCAGGGGAGGGGCTCTGCTGAGGTGACCTTTCTTGTGTGCCAGCCCCTTCAGCCTCCTGCATAGCTGAGATTCATATCAGCCGCCCGATCTCAGGCCTGTGTGGGAAAACACAAAAATCTTTAAAGGCTTCTTAGCAACTAGAACTGATTTTTCCCCGCTTCTCCGGTCAGGGCTGGTGCAGGGCCAGGGCAATGGGAGAAGAATAATAAATTCCTGCAAAGCATTGTCTTCCTTGTCACCTCCCCCAAATCATCGGGTCCTCCACGGTTTCAGGGGCTACCAAACCTGTAAAAAAAGGAAAGAATTCCACCTAACACAGCCCCAAAGATGGAGACAGAGGCAAGGCAGCAGCAGCTACTGGGGCGGAAAGCCCTAAATGGTGTGGAAGTAATGCCTAAAGTGTGCTGGCGATTACAGGCATTTCCACAAGCGCGCTGGCTGGCGCTCGGGGCGGTGCCGCAGCCGTGGGGAAATAAATAAAGAAGCACGCAAGCCTTGGAGGTCCCGGTTAGTGCTTGCCGTGAGGAAGGGGGATGGGGTAGGTTACTGGTGCGGGGGAGAGGATGGTGAGAGGCTCATTCATTCATTCATTCATTCATTCATTCATTCTCCATTTATCCATTCATTCATGTCACCATATTGAGTCCCTGGGCTATGCAGGGTGTATTACAGAAGCCTTTCTCTGCCATTCATTCTCCCTCCTGTGCTGTTGGGACACACGGAGAAGGGCAGTGTGGGACCCTCCTGGGAAGCAGAAGCCAAAGAGACACAGGGGTCCCTTATTGCTTGACTTGTTGTGACACAGGAGTTTTGGTTACTGGCACCTGGCCCCACCTATTCATTCATTCATTCATTCATTCATTCACCCACCAGATGTTGCGTGGTGCCTGCAGGATGCTGGGGTCATAGGAATGAGACATGGTCTCAGGCTTCCAGGAAATCCAGGCTGGGCTGCTGCTCAACCACAGTGACACCCTGAAAAATAGGATGGGGGACCCAGTACTTGAGGATCAGAGTGGCTCCCACCCACAGCTTAGCTGCTTCAGGCTGGAAGCAGGAAAGCTGGGCCCTGTTCCTTGCCGCCACCCTGGCTCCCACATCCCTTGCCTTCCTGCAGTGTGTGCTCGTATCACGCACCTCTGCTTCAGGCAGCGGAACTAGACAGATGCCCTTGAAGTGAGCTTGGGGGCTGGCACTCTGTTCTGTCTGTGGCCACATGCCCCACAGCCCATGCTCTAGTTGCAGCTCCAGTTGGCCCTGGGGGACAGGGCTGGCATGAGCCTCCCCCAGGTGTGTGTTCCCCATCTACCGCTTCCTTTCTGACACTGGCAGGGACCCTACAAGAGGGGAAAGGCCCTCCCAGAGGGTCAGGGGGTTCAAGGCAGAAGGAACAGGGCTCAGGGGCTGTAGGAGGCTGATGCAAGGTTCTGATGACCATACCCTCCTGACCCCGTGCAGCTTATTTATGTCACTTATCTGACACCTGGGAAGTCCCATCCAAAATGCCAAGAGTCATGAACTAATTTAAAATGCACACGCCTACAATCCCAGCACTAAGAGGCTAAGGTACGAGGATTGCCATGAGTTCAAGGCCATCCTGAGCCACATAGCAAGACTCTGTCTCAAAAAAACTCAAAGGAAAAAGTAAAGATGGAGTCTGTGTCATAATTTCCTTGAAATCCCAGGGAGGACCAGGCATAGGGAAAGCTGAATAATAACAATAACAAAAATAGAGACCATACCTGCATTCACTCCTATGCCTTTTATAACCAATCTATGACACTGGTATATCAGTTCCCTTCATGTTACTGCAACAAAATACCCAGTGCAGGCTACTTGTGAAGTAAAGAGGATTGTTTAGGGCACAGTTTTGGCGGCTCAGTGTCCACACAGTGTAGTGCAGGTTGGGCAGGTGGCAAGGGCAGCCCCTTGGCTGTGTCACCTGGCTGCAGGTGGCAATGGCAGGAGTATATGCTGGCACAGGTGATCGCATCCAGAGCCAGGGATGGAGACCTAGAGACCAAGCTTTTAACAGACAGGCACTGAGGGATCCAAGCCATAGCAGCAGGTGTTGAGATTCACCCAGTCTTTAAGACTGAGACCTCCTTGCAGCCCTCTTGAAGGGACCCCTGTGCTGTTCCCTCCGGTGCCACACCCTGGCCCCCAGCATGGGAGGGAGAGTGCTGGGGATGCCAGCACCTCCTGAGTCCCCGAGAGCCCGGCTGGCGGCTTGCTCCTTGAGAGTCGCTTCCTGCCACACCAGCACACGGACACACGCATGCACCCCCTCCCCACACATCTGCCCTGCCTCCTTCTGTCCCGTGTCTCCCTCACGGGTCAGCGCCCCGGAGTGCTAAATCACAAGCAAATCGACCACAGCCAGCAGGAGGCCAGGAGGACACAGTGAAGGGATGCTGCCATCAAGGCCATTAGCAGCGAGCTGGCCTGGTGGAGAAAGCGGGTTGATTGGGAGAGTGGCCAGCCTCGGCCTCGGGGTCCTTCACAGCCCTTCACAGGCAGACACGGGCTGGGATGCGTGTGGAACTGAGACTCACTGGAAATTCCCAGAGCACGCATGGTTCACGGCCTGGACCTTGGTTTTGCCTGTCCCTCTGAGAACAGGACCAACAGGGCATGGTTTCTCCCCTATCGGGATGGCTTGGAGGGCTCCATCTTTGGCCAGGGCCTCCTGAGTCAGGCAGGCCTGGGCGTGGATTCTGGCCTTGCCAGTGATTTGGCTTTGCTAGGCCTTGGTCATCCTCATCCATAAAATGGAGCAGTTGCAGGATCTGCTCTATAAGCTGCTGCAGTATATGTGATACACCTGCTCCTCTGGAGCAGGACTTGCCTGGAACATAATGAGTGCTCCGCCGGGGATATAGCTCAGCAGCATAAGCACCTGCCTGGCAAGTACAAGGTCCTGAGTTCGATTCCCGGTACCAAAAAAAAAAAAGAGTGCTCTATAGTTCCCGAAAGGGCCAGGGCACCCTGCATGTCATTTCAAGCACAGGAAAGTAGAGCTAAGCGTGGTCCCCCTGGTCTCTTTGGCCTGGAGCCAGTCTCACTGTCCAGGACTCTGGCAACAGTGAGTCCTAAACCAAGAGCCATGTTCCCCAGGGCCTGACCTAATTGGACAATACCATGATGCCATGGCACTGTGGAGTCTAGGTGGCTCTGCTGTCTCCAGAAGGCAGGCCAGTGTTATAACAAGCATTGGGCCGGCACTCCAGGGGGCCTCTGAGTGTTCTGTGGGTCGGTCACATCCCAACAGCGGATGAGCAGAGACATGATGGTAAACTGAGGGCCACGTCTTCGGTGTCCCCTCTAATCTGGCTGGTGCCTGAGGATAGGTCCCTTCTCACAGTGTCACTGAAGGGCCTGGGAGGGGCTGTCAGCCGGACAGGCCTTCTGCACGGCTGGCCTTGCAGCCGGCCTGCGGCAGACACGGCTTTTTTGTTTTTGGTTAAAAAGCCTCATTGGAGCGTTATGATATTGGAATGTGAAGGGTAATTGAGCTGAAAGCTATTCTCTTCCTGCGCCCGGCACGATAGGAGTGATGGAGGCCTGGGCCTGCGCGGCAGTCTGAGAATCCTGATGAACGTTCTGTTCGGGGATGGGATCTGTGGCAAGGTGGAGCTGGTGCCCCACATCTCCCTGGCACTGTGGCAGGTGGGCTGGGCTCTGCCCTCCTGGAACAGACGGCCAGGCCCTGGCTTGCTGAGGTGTGGGTGGAGGTCCCCACCCCTCCTGGCTGCTTCCTCTGTCCCTACTCTGGAAGGGGCTCTTTTCTGCTATCTGTCCACCCACCCCCTGTTCTACTCCACCTCTGCCAGTATTTGGCAACTCCAGTGTTCTCTAAACCAAATTTTCATGAATGTACAAACCCCCTGGGCATCTTGTTAAAGAGTAGATGTTGGTTCAGCAGGTCTAGGATGGGCCTGAGACTCTATTTTTTCCAAGTTCCCAGATGGTGCCAATACCCACCTCACTTTGAGGGCTGAGACCTTAGAAAGCAGTCAGAGCTATAAACAGAGCAGGAGTGGCCCAGATCCTTAGCATCGGGCCTAACTGTGAGGGAGCCATGTGGGGTGATGACGTCCACTTTCTGAGCAGGGCTGCCCTGTGGTTGTGCATGCAGGGCACTGACAAAGGACAAGTGTGCTAGTGAGAGGCAACCCAAGCACTGTTCATGGAACCTGGAACTGGGCGGCGCTGTCTGCAGAAAGGAGCATATTTTTCTTAGTACAAAGGGTCCATTTGCTCACCAAGCTGTGTACTCACAGGACAGGGCCTCCCGATGGCTGGTGTCTTTTTCTAATTTTACGTAAAGGCACCTGCCATCCTCATCCCCAGCCTTAGGCTGTCAGCCTAGGCATGCTGTATATACCCCATCCTCCCTCCGTCCCACTGCCTGGAGGTGGGGAGGACCAAGAAGGGCAACTGCAGTGCCCCAGTCAACCCCAACCCCACCTGAATTGCAAGCCCAAGAAACAGGTGCTCTCCTGCCTCCTGCCCCCACCTTGCCCTTGGAACTCAGCTGAGAGGTGAGGCTGGAAGGGCTCCTCTCTCCCAGCCTGGGCTGCTGGGCCTGCACCATGGGAGGGTCTGCCATTGAGGAAAAATACTGGGCTGCCCCAGCTTGCCCCCACCCAGTGCACGCGTGTATGCACACATGCACACATGCACCCAGACTCTCTGCCTGGTTGGTTATTAATTGTCCTGCATGCCACAATGAATGGGGCCCATTAATATATGCTGCGCAGCTCTGAGGAGCCCGGCTTGTGCCCGGATGCTGCCACTTATCTCTGCCTGCCAGGCATGCCTGTGCAGGATGCCACTGGCACACAACTAGCCTCCTCACGGGCCCATGTGTCAGCCTGGTGAGAGCAGGGAACCACCTCTCCCAGCTCTGCCTATAGTACCCCTCTCACCCATGGGTGCCGCAAGCATCTCTGCAGCCGCTGAGCCCATGGTCCACTCTTGCTTGGCCACAAATGCCCCTCTGCCCTTAGGATTGCTCTGCTAGGGCCAGGGCGCTTGTGTTATCCTCCTGCTTGCTGGTTGGTATGTGTTCCAGGTGTGGGTGTGCACACGGTGGTCTCTTTGTCCCCTTTCCCAAGCACCCACCGTTCCCTCCACCTCTCAGTTCACATTGCAACCAAGGTTGGTATCCCTGCTGCCCATGGCCGTCAGAGGAGGTGATGGGATGTCCCTTCCTCCCAACTCTCCCTCCCACCAACTGGCAGAGTAATGTGCATGGTGGGTGTCATCAGACACATCCTGGGGCCTGGGACCGTGCGCAGCACTCCCCAGGTTTCCTTTCCTTCCTCAGCCACCTTGGAGAAAGGTGCATTCCCTCTTTGCATCGTGTGTGAGCAGAGATGCGAGGTGACTTCCCAGAGCATGCGTGGCCCGACAGTGCCTCTGCTTCAACACTGTGCTAGGGCGTGGCTCTCGGCTCCCTGGGTCATCCAGGGCAAATTCAGGCATCTGTACATTATGCAAAATTTTTTCTTAGCTGGGTACAGTAGTATGTGCCTGGAATCCCAGCTACTTGGGAGGCTGAGGCATAAAGATATCAAGCTCTAGGCCAGCCTGGGCAACACAGTGAGACTTTGTCTTAGAGAGAAAGAAGAAAATGGAAAGGAAATTCTTCCTAGGTTAGGGAGGAATAAGCTGCTCTGCCACGGGCACCCAGTTGGTCCGTGGTCATTGGGATTAGAATCAATCTTTTAGCAGCCCCTGGAGGCTGCTGTGGGGTTGAAGCCCACCTGGGGTCTGTCAGCACCAGATGTGAACGCCCAACCCGTCTGTGACTGGCTGGTAAGGGTTTTAGAGGGCAAGGGGCCTCGGGGTAATCCTTTCTTTTTCAGGTCTTTGCACATGTGCACACTTGGGCTTTCCTTCCTGCTTTTTGCTAGGGAAACCAGCGTTCCTCCTCGTTTGAGTTCATCATCCCAGCATGTCCTACTCAGGATTCTCCCAGACTCCGCTGGACCCGACTTATCTCCAGTTCTTGATGCACACTTGGTCCTCATCTTAAACATGTGAAACTGAGATTTGCCTGAGTTACTCACAGTCTTTGCCTGCGAAGTGACCACGCTCAGCTGAGTGGGCAGAGATGGGGAGCTGAAGACGAGGGAGCCTCTGTAGATCTCCAGTGCCATGGTCTTCCCCACCATGGACAACGCTAACATTTGGCACTTCCTGTGCAGGTAGGAAGTGCAGACATTTTTCACTCCTATTCCTGGCCTGGTTCAGCATCAGCAGGGTACCTCAAGGCCAGTCTTTTGGGGACAAGATTTCCTTTATCCTTTGGGTGTGGGGTTCATAGCCACACAGGGGAATAGTAGTGCTAATTTTTCCATTCCACTCACAAATTTGGTTTTCTGAGGAGTTAGAGTTTGGGGCTAGACTATTTCTCACTCTTACTCAGAGGACCTATAGTCCCGGGGAAACTATAGGTTCAGTTAGTGCCTCCCAGGAGAGGGGAATTCCTCTAAGAAACCTCTGGTATCTACAGCAAAAGGCAGAAGCACCTGCCAGGGAACCAGGAAGGAGGGGGTGAATTCTTCCAGGGGCCTGAGTCTTGGGGAATCTGAATCAGCACGAGGCATGAGGGCTTTGCTGGGAAGCCAGTCAGCCTCTCCATCCCCACAACATCCCCACAACAGCTCTTCCCAGAAGCCCTCGGGCAAGAAGGCTCTAATTGATGAACTTGTTCCTCTGTAACCGTCACATGTCTCCAGTTCATTATGGCCCCATCTGCCTCTCACCGTGGCTGCTCTCCTGCCAGCCTCCGGCTGCGGCTGAGCACAGAGGGCCCGCAACAACAGCAGCTGGGACCCGAGGCCCCATTACGGTGGAGAGGCCAATCAAGGTAATGGCTGCCTCCTTCAGGGAGCTGAGTGTCAGGAGGGGCTGGGGAACATGTGGAACCTCAGGAGGTTGTTAACCCTCAGGCTGCCAGGTCCAGATCTGGGCACAACCAGAATGCAGTCCTGCCAGAGGCCTCTCTGAGGGTCACCAGTCACGCTCTAGGGCCTGGGCAGAGACTCAAGACACCTGGCCTTCTGAGCCCCAGCCCTGAGCTTGTCTTATGCTAAGGACTGGAGCTGTGAGAACAGGAGGGTTAGCAAGTTTTTTGATGGTCCGTATGTGCCCAGTGCTCTATCCACACTGCAGGGTGAGCTGCTCTGCTGAGGTCCTGCCTCTCTTGGGACCCACATCTTGGTGGCCCATGCACCTGCCTAACTTGTAGGCAGCATGCTGCATGTGCTTGGAGCAGCCTGATGTGCTCCCGAATCACAAGACCCCTCTGGTCCCCATCCTGTCTCTGCTATGTGTGAGGTGGCTTTGGGGAGTCACTGACTAGCTGGCCACCAGCATCCTCTTCTGCCCGGGTAGGATATGAATGCTTCCTGCCTACCTCCTGGGCTGAATTTCACCTTTTATTTGATGTGCAATAAATTCAACAAACACAGGCTCCTGGGACATGGAAGACACACACATGAAACATAGCCCTGCCCTCCAAGAAGCTCTTTGAGGGAGACAGATGGAGAGAAAAACCACATAACTGTGACCCAAGTTGGGACACAGACATGCAAATGCTAGCTGGAACTGCAGAGGCCAGGGGGCCCTTCTTGGGCTGCCTAAGTTAAAAATGTAGGTCAATCAGAGTCATGATATAAAGGACCCGGCATATCCAGGCAGCAGCTGGCTCTTCTCCTCTTGGATGGAACACTTTGGGAAGGAAGTGGTCATAGCTGAGTTTCAGGAAGGTCTCAATGGATTGCAGAGAAGATGCATGGACAGCAAGGTGAAGTGTGCAGGTATAAAAGTCCACTCTTCATCTCAGTTCTACTGTCTGTGGTTTATGTTATGTGTAGCAAAACACTGTCCAGAAATACTAAATGGAAAATTCCAGAACTAAACAATGCCTAAATTTTAAATTGCACACAATTTTGAGGAGTGTGATGAAATCTTGAGCTGTCCCTGTCCTTTTGGTCTAAAATGTGACTCATCCCTTTGCCCAGCGTATCCATGCTGTATATGCTACCTACCTGTTAGTCACTTAAGAGCCATCTTGGTTATCATATCAACTGTTGTGATATCACTGTGCTGTGTTCAAGTAACCTTTATTTTATTTCATATAGTGATTTGCTATTTTAACGTTATTTGTTGTTGATTGCATACTGTGCCTGACTTATAAACTTTATTGTAGTTATACATGTATAGGAACAAGTATAATGCCTATGGGTTCAGTACTGTGTGGCTTCAGGCATCCGTAGGGGTCTTGGAACCTGTGTCCCATGGACATGAGGGCTACTGTAAATATTTTCAGCCCTGCCCCACTGGGATTGCTGGTTTCTGCGTCTATTACTCCCTGTTTTAGAAAAGTCATCTTGTCCCACTTCTGCATGACTTTTTTCCCGAGGTTTCAGAAACTATCTCTTTTGAGGCTCCCACATCCCCTCCTGATTCCCAGCTGAGGTCTGAATTTTAGCCATTCTATTTTCTTTACTGATTTTATGATAAACAGCCCAATGTTTTCCGAGCCTTCCTTAAGTGTGTCAGGCTGTCCCTTGAGGCATTCCTGCGTCCCTTCACTCTGAGATGCCCAATCTTATCCCCACCCCGGATGCCTGACTGTCCCCACCTCCCCCTGGCTCCTTTCAAGTGGCTGGTGCATTTCCAGCCCACCCCAGATCCATAAAATTTGGGGACAAGTGTCCATCATCTCAGACTGAATCTGGGTCAGCCTGGCTCCTAAACAAGCCCATGGAACAGGCCCCTCAACTCTACCAGATCTGTCCTGATTTCTCCCACTTCGCCTGCCACTCGCAGCTGGGAGAACTGGCTGCCCCTAGCAATTACCCAAGTGCTATCGCTCTGCCGAGGGAAACTTCCTGTTGGTGCAAAATCCCCCAGCCCTGTCTTTTGCTGCTACCCTAACTCCATTCAGTCTTTTGTTGCTAATGCAGAGGTAACATAATGTTACATAATACTCTCTGAGCCTGGTGCTTTCTCAAATTACCTTTTATCTCTCAAGCTCAGAGAAATCCTGCCAGCGTCACAAGACTGTGCCTCTCCATTTCTATCCAAACTGCTCAGCCACTGCCACCAGCCTCGATGGAACCGAGTTATACTCCTATGGTGGTCAAAGCAGCGCCTCCAAAACTTAGACCCAGGGACGTTTTAAGGTGCTTTACACCACCCTCATGCCTGCAGTCTGTGGTTCTGCTCTGAGGCTAAGAACAGTCACCCACACTGGACGCAAGAGGAGGGCATGTGTGCTGCAGCCACAGCCCCAAAGTCTCCCCATGACCTGGGAATGAATGAAGCTGGGCCTCTCAGAGAGAGGAGAGCCTACTGGCTGAGGGAGCCTACAGTCCCTGGCCCAGTGCCTCAGGAGCCCAGTGTCCCCTCAGCCCATGCAGGAAGGCAGGAAAGGCCCTCAGGACTGCGCTCCTGCTGTAGCCAGCCATGTCCTCCGCCGCTCTTCAGGGAAGCGTGGCCAACTGCCTGCTCCATGGCCTATCTCTTTCATCCAGACCGCTCATTGCACTTTTTATGGCTCGGAGCTGGAGGTTTATGGAGCAGGAGAAAGACTGCTGTGGAGCTGAAGGCAGGGCAGGCAGAAGGGGCGGGTGGATGGCACTTATAACCTCTGGTGAGGCCCAAAGACACTAGGGAAATTATGGCCCATGTCTCCTTTGGTGTCTACTTTGCATTCTTGATCAGATCACTGTTTTCTGAGCAGGTGAGCTGGAGTTCTTCACCCAGGGCTTAGGACCCCCAGCTTCCAAGTCTCACTCTGGAGATGAGAGCTGACTCCCACACAGCGGAGTGTAGACATCTACTGCCCACTGTCGAGGCTGTTCATGGCCTTAAGAAGCAGGAGGAGGCTTTGCTGATGGACAGACACCACTGCAGTGGGCTTTTACGCCCCAGAGCTCTAGGTGGGCTCTGACCTGTATTTAGGCTGGGAGCAGGGTATTCTGGTATCACCCTGGGCTAGCAGCCTGGTGGAGACAGACTCCTGATGTGACCCTGCAGGACACCATGAGGACCCATGTTCTCAATGTCCCCTAGGACCAAACGGGTTATGTCAGGCACGTGGTGTCACACCCACTTTGCTGGCAGCCACACATGCTGAGTAGGTAGCTCTCCATGTGGCATAGGGCTGGGTTGCTCTATTTAACGCTCATAACTAGAATAGACACCATCAGCCCAGGACAGTCTGAGAAGTTCCTGGGAAGAGGATGTGCTCTAGGCCGGAGCCCTCAATCTCCCTGAGGAGGGGCTGGCTCACCCAGCGCTGCCCTGGCTGGGCATCAGAGGTCACATGGGTGGCCCCTGTCCTTGGGGAGCCTCCTCCCTACCTCACACATAAGTGAGGAGGACGGCATGGCACAGGGAGTTGTGAGAGGAGGGTTGCTCTGTGGGGTGCAGGCTGTGGGTGCTGGTGGCAGGCAGGAGGCTGGAGACACCCTTGAGCAGGGGTGAGGCCTGGACAGGCTGAGATGATGGAGGCGCACGTGTTGGAAGCCACCAGAGGAGTAGTGGGAACGAGGGTGGTAAGATGTGGTATCAAGAGGAGGAGGCTATGATATTCAACAAAGGCATGGGTGCAAGGCTGGCAGTGACGGAGAGGAACAAACTGTGGCCGGCTTTGGAAGGCACACAAAAGGTTTGCTTTTCGATGCAGTGGAAATAGTGAGCCAATAGAGGTTTTAGAACAATGGCATGACTCAATAAGAGCAGGTAGGAGGAAGGCTTCTGAAGACAGAGAAATGAGTAGGTGAGCTGCAGGGATTTGGATTGCATTTTAGGTTTGAGGGGTGGAGACCCAGGTTGGGGCAGAGCAGAGTTGAAGACAGTAGATAACAGAAAGCCCCAGCTGGAAATCTGTCCTCCTATCCCAGACATTCCCAGAGAGGCCCAAGGGTCAAACTGAGCATGTTACACGGCAGAGGAAGGGGCTGCAGGAGAGAGGGTCACAGCAAAGAAAGGGGCTAGGAACCCATGGCAGAGAGAGCCATCAGGGTGCAGTGACAGAAGGCCAAGCACCTGAGCTGCACTCAGGAGGCTGCAAGAAGCCTCTACCTGCCTGGAAGCCTTGAGGACAGCCTGGACTGGGACCCGGGGACAGAAGTCAGGGTTATTTGGTGTTTGTTTGTACAGCTGCTCCTAGAGGCTCTCCATTGCTTTAGACACCCTGCAAACCACCCACCATGCCCCACTCCACACCTTTTGTCTTTTCAGCATCCATGGCGTCCACAGCTGGGGTCAAGGGTGGGAGCAGGAGGCAAGTACCACTGTTTGGGGCCTGCAGCTTGGTTCTCTAATTGAATAATGTGTGGAATAATAGGATTTCTCTAGAACCATTGGTTATGTTTTGGAGCCAAATCGTAACAAGAAAGTCATTAGTAGTAATAAACACAGCAGAGAGCCCGGGACGTGATCCATCAGAGGTCTGACGGACGACACAGCAGGGAGGGCCAATCTTCCTATTTGCATTTTTGTTAGCTAGCAGAATGTCACCAACAACCCCCACCCCCACCCACCCCCGGAACCTAGGCCTTCTGTGCGGCTGCACTCTGCTCTGTGAACACAAGAGGGCACTCTCAGACCAAGAAACCCCGGAACCGCCGCCACCGCCAAAAAAAAAGCCAAGATGCGAGAAAGCACATTAATATGAAGGATTTTTCTCTGGTATCATTGACACTGGTGACAATACAGCCAGTAATGGCTCTGCTCTGCCAAGTGGCTCTTTGTATTTCCTTAAAGATGTGTGTTATCACGGTCATTTCCAAGCCCATCCCTGTGCACTCGGTGTCCCTGGAGGACCCCCTGATGAATGGACTGTGTATGCCTCACTCGGCCTCAGGCTTTGCCTCTGCAACCTGCCTGTCTCATCAATCTTGTTTCTCCACTCCCCAGGCCACTCCCCCAAAGACCCAGCTGACAGTGGCTCAGGCGTTGGCCCCATGTCACCTGTAGCCCCACACTGAGGGCATCAGAGAGCATGTGAGGAGCCCTTGCTGTGGCCAGTTCTGTGTTGTCTGATTCCAGACACCATTTTGTTTCCTGCTGACTCTTCAGATCACAGTACACTATTATCTTACGTACAAATGAACAGACTGAGGCCACAAAAAGCATACTGAGCACAGGCTCCCCCTTGCCACATGGGAGCCTGGCACAAAGTAAGCATCCAATAAACGTGTTGGTTAATTTCTCCTGGACCCAACTTTGCCTGTGATCAAGCAGCTAGCACGGGATTGGCAGAGCCATTGCCCCCACTCAGAAAGTATTTTTTTTTCCTTCCTGCTTCCCTGTCCTGTCCAACATGGTAGATTCTTCTAATTCTTGGATTAATCTGGCCTTAGTAAAGGAGAATACAAGGCGAGTGCATCAAGATGGTCTGATGCTGAGGCGGATGCATTCTGGGAAATGACAGGCAGCTCCCAGCACTACCTTCCCAGTGGATCCATCCTGTATGCGATCAGCCCTCAGAGCCAGCAGTCAGTCATCGCTGTTTATAGTTTCTTCTCTTTAAATAAGTGTACTTGCTCTCCACAGTGCAGCAGGTGCTTTTGGGAAGCAAGTGCCCACCCTTTGGGCCCCTTCTTACTAAATCCTCACCAAAACCCTAGAGTTTGGCAGGGCAGCAGTTCACAGGGAAACTGAGGCTGGAGGTGGTGATTGGCTGAGATCCCACAGTTAGTCAGCGGGCAGAGCAGAAAGCCAGAGCCGTGTTGGGGTCTTGGAGCAAAAGCTCTGGGCCATTAAGGGCTCACGTGGGGGACTGTGACCCTGGGAGAAGGGTTTGACCTCTCTGCTGGGAACCTAGGGGGATCCCAGAACCTACCCGCTGTGGGCAGCCCTGAGCACCTGCAGAGTGGTGGGGTGGCTCTGTGTCCCTGCCCGTTCACCACTCTGGTTTTCCTTCCAACTCATGGGACACGCAGTGACAGTGCCCTGTGGAGAGCAGATGCCTGGACCGTCCTCCACGCGGCACCCAGGCAGGAACCAGGGTGAGGCACCCCGTGCACGGTGCTCTCAGGCCCAGCCTGCCTAGAGCCTGGCACTCGGCACTTCCTGGCTCCAAGCGGGGACCCAGCTTCTCAGCTGGAAGCCTGGGGTATCAGCTTGGTGTCAGGAGGCAGCAAAGGGCCATTCTCCCTGTGCCTGCTGCCTGCCTTTGTCTTCCGCCATCTTTCCTTTCCTGTGGCTTTGTTAGACACACGTCAAGTCTGATGAACTAAATGTTGAAAATTGGCACTCTCACGGAACCTTTGCTCTGCCATCTAGGTATTCGCCCCCCCTCCTGGGGGCTCCTATGGTGCACACTCCTCACTCCTACTGGGAGAACTTCCCGATTTTACTTCTGCTCCCCTCCAGCCCCTCTGCCCTGCCCTTCCCCACCTCTTCCCTCTCTCCACCCTCTCCCTTCTCCCGCCCTTGTCTATCTTGGTCTCGCTTTTTCTTCTTCCATTCACCTCTTTCTCCAACTCTTTGGTCTTCTCTATCTCTCTTATCCCTCTGACTGACTGTCTGTCTGTCTCTCTCTGCCTCTCTCTCTCCCTCTGTTCCTTCCTCTCTGTTTTTCTTTCCCCCTCTCCTGCTCATCCCACCCACCCTTGAGGATAGGCTGGAGTTAGTCTCCTTCTCTGTGATGGTGGAAGAGCAGGTGTCCTTCCTGGGCAGCAGCTAGCAGGGAGCTAGGTGGTTTAGGGACATTTTCGTTGTTTCCCGGATCCTGGTCAGAGCCATGGACCTCTTTCAAGGAGGAACCGCTGGGGCCTGGACTTCCTTCTCACTAAGAATCAGGGACATGCACTATCTCAGATGCAAAGTGATCAGGGGATGTGACCTTCCTCCCGGGTAGAGGGGCCAGGTCTACAGTGGCAGGGAAAAGCCCAGAGACAGGTGGAGAAGACCCTTTCAGGAGCTTCTCCCCAACCCAAGCGTGCCCAGCAGCCCAGATCGAAGTTAATCCCCTGCTTGAAGATCGTATGTCATCCCCTGGGACCTCACTGGGCTGGGGTGGTGGCCCTGCTAGGAAAGGATTGCTCAGCCTGACACAGCAGATGGGGGCAAGGTCTTCTGTTTGCTGGCAGGTGCACTCTATGAGGATGGGTCTCCCTCGTGTTCCTACCACTGTTTCTGACCTCAGCACTCCACCCAACCACGTCCCTCAGTGTTAGGAGGTGGGTCCTGGGAGGACCCCACATCTCCTGCAAGCCCAGCTTTCTCTGGCCCAGGCCACTAGCGCCCTGCCCCCAAGCACAATTCTCATGCAGCTGATGGCCCCCTTGGAAACAGACAGTCATCAGGTTCTTATGGATCTTTCAAACCCCCTCTCTCCCTAATAATCCCTCCTCTGGGGTGGTATTGATTCCCAGCCGCAGGCTGCCTCTTGGTATGCCAGAGCCCAGTTTGGGGTGGATAAATCGCTGTGCTGTCATTTTCACGCAGCAATTACCCGCTCTGATTCCTCTCCTCGGCCCCCGCGCCAGCCTCGGCTGGCCACTCGCCTATTGACCACACGCTCAAGCCTCCGCCAGCCAGGCCAAGAGCCCGGGGACTGTGGCCACTGGAAGTTGGTAGGAGCAGAAACTGAGGAAGGCAAGCGTGGGTCTCACGCTGGAGGGCAGGTGGGAGGTGGGTCTCCAAGTTGCAGGCTGCGGGGTTAGGGTACCTCTTCATTGCAGATGCAGAGGGGCCCAGGGGGTTGTGAGTGGGGTCCCACATTGTTTTCTTGAAACTATGGGTGCACACGGGATAAAGTATTTCTTTCCCAGCTCCCTCCCTGGGGCTGCCCATGCCTGGCTTCTCCTGGTGTTTGGAGCCAGCTCTGTCTTTCCTATCAGATCGGTGAACATTTTCTATAAAGGGCCAGATATTAAGCGCTTGAGACTTTGCAGACCTTACGGTTTATGTTGCAACCACTCAGCTTTCTTGTCATCTGAAAATAGCCACAGACAACATAAAAACAAATGAGCGCTGCTGTGTCCCAGTGCTACACGATGGGCCCTAGATTTTAATTGTTTGTATTTTTTAAGCATCTTGAAATCTTGATCTTCCCCTGAACACTTAAACATGTAAGCACCACCCTCGGCCGGTGGTTAGAACAGAAGCAGAGGGGGCCACGTGTGGCCCTAGACCAGTTTGCTGGCCCCTGATTGTGATCTGCAGAGCCCTGTAAGGATTTTTGTACTTGTTGCTCTTTCTGTCCCCATTTCCCAGACAGGAACACGATGGCTCCAAGGAAGTGTCTCGGTCACATGCAGGGGGAGGGGCATTAAGACTCGTCTCCCAGCATGTGAAGGCCCTCTGCGGGGCATCTGTAGAGGCGCTTGGAGATGGACACGTGGCATCACTTAGTAGATACTGCCAAGGACCTGGGCTCTAAGGCTGGAGCCTGGATCCAGGTTCCCTCAGCTCTGTGTAACCTTCGGCTCATATTTCCTTGCTCCAGAACCTCAGTTTTCTCATATGGGAGATGAGAAGGATGAGGTAGAGGATGAAATAATCCCTAGGGAGCTTTCACCTCTAAGAATCGTGGTTCATCAGTGACTCTGATGGTCAGCCCTGGAACCTCTGTC
The DNA here is from genome assembly GCF_000276665.1 of Chinchilla lanigera. Classification (NCBI taxonomy): domain Eukaryota; kingdom Metazoa; phylum Chordata; class Mammalia; order Rodentia; family Chinchillidae; genus Chinchilla; species Chinchilla lanigera. The sequence goes on along the minus strand of NW_004955437.1, from coordinate 19,922,750 downwards.
TTTAGGGTCTTAATGTGCTTAGTGATTCTTGGCCTACAGCACGACTCGGGGCCGGCCTCCCTGCCGGCGCTGCAGATGTCTCTCTCCTGGGCCCCTCTGCCCGTAAGTCTTGTCGCTGGAGCAGCCTTGCTCTGGGCTTTGCAGGGAGACTGAGCTCAGCGGGTGCCCACCTGGGCAGGAGGCTGAGGAGATAAGGCCAGCCAAGGCCTGGCCACTGATACCTGGCGTGAAATTGAAAAGCACCAGACTTCTGCCTCCACAGCCCAGTGCCCTGAGGGAGAGGCGGCAGGAATGGTGAATGAAACTGCACTGGGCTGGGCTCCAAGCTGCCACACTTCAGCTCCCCTCGCCCCTCTGAGGAGAAGCTCGGGCAGAGCAGGTTTCTGTAAGCTCAGCTGCTTTGAGGATGCCAGCAGCTCTGAGCAGACAGCGCCTTCCCAGGGCGGCCTGTTGGGGCTTCTGTGGGCCCAACAGCCCCTCAGCTTTGGAGCGGGGTGGCCGTAAGGAAAGGGAGTTGATGTGAGCATGTGACAACGCCCTCGTGCGTGAGGTCCACCCAAGGCCTGGAGTACCAGGCAGCTGTAAATTCATTCCTGTGCTAGGGAGCAAGTCTCAAACTTGTTGAGACAGCCTGGTGTACAGAATCCATCAGCACCTTCTGCAGGTGAGAGCACCTAGGCCCACAGAGCTAAGCACCTGGCCCCAGGTACAGGGGTAGGGGGAGACCCCTGATTTCTGAGGACAAGGCTCTCACCTTTGCAGCCCACCATGATCCAGAACTCGTCACCCTCCAGGCCTCCTGTCGCTTAGGATCTCCATCATCTGGAAGGAACACTGCTGTCACAGACTTGAGGGTATCCCTTCACTGTCATGGCACCCGAGGATGGGAGCTGATCTTGGCAATGGTGTCTCCAGAGACCTAGGGGGCCACAGTGCTGCCCATACCAGGTGGACACACACCAGGTGATTTCCTGTTCCAGTGCCCAGCTCCTCCTGGATGATTCTGGTTCATCCGAACAAACAGGGAGACAGTGACCATCTTTCCTTTAACTTCTAGCCTGAATTTTACACAAGTCCATGTACTTCTCCCAGCCACTCTAGCAAGGGAAAAAGTTCTCTTCCATTTGACAGATGGGAAAATAGAGGCCAGAGGGTATTGTGATTACTCTCAGGCCCCATAGGGGCTCAGAGCCCATCATCAGCTATGCCTCCATGTGGGGCTGGGAGTCTCAGGGGTGCTGGGAGCCACTGCTTTGAAGTGACTTGGTTCTCCCAGAGTGACTGAATATTGGCAGGCAGGGTGACAATGAGCTGGTACATGTTTGGGGCCTTTGAAAGGCAGCCCAACTTGTAAAACAAAGCCTGCAAGGAAGAAAAAAGGTGAGAAAAGCAAATTGGAGATGGGAGCACGCTGTATTTCCCATCCCTCCAACCGGCCGCTGCTTTAAAGGGCCAGCCCTGTCCTTGCGGGCTGGGGGTGGTGGGGAAGAGGAAGAGCTCAGCTTTTAATCAAAGTTACATTAGATGAGGCTTTTAGTAGTCACTTGGCTTTATTATAGCTATTTTTACTCTGGGGTTAGAAGTTAATTTTCTTTCTTTTTTTAAACTGAATTCTAGGCTGTGTGACTGGCAGAAACATGGGCAAGCTGGAGGAGAGTAGGAAAAAAGGGAGGTGGGAGAGAAATCAAATCGAATAAACTCACCTCATCCACTGGACCGAGAGAGTGGACGGAAAACAACTTTAATAACAGGGGAAGGTTCCAGAGGTTGGGAGCAGGCCGGTGAAATCAGGCCTAATCAGCCTTAGCAGGAGGGGTTCCAATCACCCCAGCCTGCAGCGGGAGGCAGAGTGGAGGAGGTGCTGGGATGGGGGCTGGACGGGCGGGCAGCAATCAGAGCTGCGAGCAGAGCCGGCCTGCGCCCACCGAACGCTGGCACTTAGGTTAACCTGTTCACAACCAGGACAGGGAGAGGGACGGTGTATGCACACCAGCCTAGGGCCCGGGTGCGTCATCATCCTGGGGAGCAGAGTGCTCCCCAAGGACCCCACCCACAGTCAGGTATGGAGCAGAGGCCAACAGTGCCACGGAGAAGCCCTACGAGGCTGAAAACATTGGCCACAGCTCTCTGGAATTCAAAGATAGGGCCTTGGCTTCTAACCCTCTCTACCTTCAAAGGAATTGTATCTTTTACAGCGGACTTCTCAGCCAGCCAGGAGCCCGTGAAGTGATGTTCCAATCTCTTCACAGTTAGGAAGTGATTTTATGGCTAGCTTTCGATTTCAAGGTGGCCTGCAGCTCCGCTCTCAGGTCTAGTATCTATTCATGACTGGGGCAGTGTGCGACCTGGATTTGGCCTGGGGCCAGGGACAGGACTGCCCTTTCTCTGGCCACAGCACCGGGACAGAAAAGCCATCTTTACCTTACACGGTGCAGCTAAAGGAAAGATTTGTATTCACAGAGGCCGCCATGAGGCCCAAAGCACCAGACACAAGACTTGAAAGAGCCCGGTGTCTCGCCTGGGCCCTTCCCCGCAGGTGACTGTTAATCTCTTTAGTTCCTGCTCCGGGGAAAGGGGCTGTGCAGTGGAGAGGCGAGCTGAGACTGGCTGTGGGGAGAGAGGAGCACTGGGAAGGGGAAGTGTAGCCACAGTCCCTACGCCTTGGGAGGTTCTCTTTGACCCCTCTGTTTCATTAATGGCCAGAGGGTCCCACTTTCAACATCTCAGGTTGTCCTCACCAAGGAGTGCTCATTGTGTTCCCAAGTGGGACACCGCCAGCAGGCAGCTGATTTCTGTGCGCTTCATGCGGGGGGCGCTTCATGTGGACCCCCAAGGAGTCTAGTGCACTTTTAGCCTGGTGAGCCTTAGGGGCCACGCACCTAGTTTGTTCCCACTCATTCATGCATTCATTCATTCATTGATTCAAGAAACACGTAAACGTGTGCCTGCGGGTGACCAGAGCCGTGAGGACACATCAGGTAGGCAGGAGCTCGAGCCAGCGTCTGGTCAGGTCAGACCTCTCTGAGGACGAATGAGAGAGGGCCCCAGGGAGGGGAGCACATACTGTCTTAGGGTGGCAACTCTCGAGGTGGGGGACAGAGTGACTGCAAAGGCCACCCTCTCCTTATGGGGTGACAGGAGTGCCGGGCAGTGCCTTGGATGCTTAAGGCCCAAGGGAAGTGCCTGGGAAAGGTCAAAAGCAGAGGCTTTAGAGTCTTGTGTGGCAGGGTGTCCTCGCTTGCTTGTCCGAGGACTTTGTTCTTTATTAATATACTTTTTAACTAACGCACAGTCATTGTACATACTTATGGGGTACTATGCGGCATTTCCATCCACATATATAATGTGCAATGATCTGACCAGCCCATTGGCATATCTGTCATCTGTCTGAGGACTTCTGGTCGTGCAGCCTCATTTCTCCTCTAAACTGATGGCCATGGTGGCCTCAGACTCAGGGTAAGGCATTTCTGATTTTCTACCTTGTGTTCCCTCTCCATGTCTTATCCCAGAAGCCGCCTCCTGCTTCTCTTGCCGGCCTGGCCTTCTTACAGATGTGCTGGCCCCACAGTGATTTCTGTCCACTACGCCTCCGTCTAAGATGTCTCCCTCCCTACCTTTAGAGCTCGTGGGCAAACAGTGGAGGCAGCAGAGCCATGCAGAACTAGATCTGAAGTGGCCACCATGAGCCAGGCTAGGGCATATAGTGAGTGGTCCAGAGTTACCATAGGGAGCAAGGCGGCCACGGAATTTTGATGTCAGGCCAGCAACTTTTTTTTTTTTTTTTTTTTTTTTTTTTTTTGGTTTTTCTCTGGTACCGGGAACCAAACTCACGACCTTGCGCTTACCAGGCAGGCGCTTTTGCCTATGAGCTAAATCCCCAGCCCCTCAGGCCAGCAACTTTAATGCAAACTGATATATGCTGTGATGTATCAGTAAGGATTCTGGGATCCATAGAATGGGTACTCAACCCATGCGCAGGGAATTAAGGGGATTTGGCTTCCTGGAGGAGGTGGTAACTAAGCTAGACTTTAACATGCGTTGGTGTTTGCCCGTGTGTCCCATGCATCTGTAACATGCCCAATATATATTAGGTGCTTGGGTTATTTGTTAATGAATGAATGAATGAATGAATGCATACATGGTGAGAGAGCATGTTCCAGGCAGGGAGAACACAGGAGCCAAGACCAGCAGGTGCCAGCTTCAGGTAGGGAGGAGCTGGGAACCAGCACATGGCAGCATCTTTCAGGTCAGACCTCCTGACGCTCGTCACTGCTGCCTCCAGCCTTTCTAGATGGTGAGCATCATGAGAGTAGGTACCTGTTGGTGGCCCTCCACTGCCCAGTGGAGTCTGACATAGAGCAGGCTCTCAGGAACTATTTGTTGAGTGAATAAAAAGGAGAGACTTCAGAGCTGGGACTAACAACTTACTAAATGGGAAAATGAGGAGAGGGTTAGAAGATGGTGTCATTTGTGTTTAAACCAGGATGTTTTTCCAATATCAGTGTAATACCTGGCACCATAGCGGGCCCTGCAGACACACGGGGAGCAGAATCAGCCATGATCCCCTGCCCAGAAGCACAGTCCAGTGGGGAAACAGATGGTAATCCAAGTTGTATAATTGCCAAGAGAGCTTGGAGCCCAAGAGCAGATAGAAGCAAGGGTCTTACGGGCTTGGTTGACATGAGCAAGTCAAGGAGTTCCCAGTTGGGGGTGAAGATGAGGAGGCAGTTCTGGCGCCTGGACAGCACAGGCAGCAGCTCAGGGGCAGTGAGGCCCCAGCTGGTGTGAGGAGGCGATGGGTGGAGGAAGCCAGGGTGGCTGGAGGGAGGCAGAAGAGAATGGAGGAGAGGGAGCCAGAGAGCTGCTGAGCCAGGCCATGCAGGCTGCAGAGGGAGCTCTGACCTTGATTCTGAGGCCAGCTAGAAGCCATGGCAGGGTTCCTGAAGGACGTGGGCAAGGTGTGGCCACCCGACCAGAAGTGTGTTTCAAGAGCCCCTCCGACTTCTGAGGAGTCCATGGTACAGGGTCTGCTGCAATTTGGATGTAGTCTTGAGTGTGTCTTCCCAAAGACACACGCTGGAAGCTTGGGCCACAGTGGTGATGTTGACAGAGTGGAACCTTTAAGAGGAGGAGACTAGTGAGAGGTCATTAGGTCATGGGGACCCTGCCCTTGGAAGGGTATAATGCTGGTCTACAAGAGCAGGTCGTTGTAGTGAGTGCCGCCATGTGCTGTGGTCTTCTACATGGGCTACGTACTGCCTTTCTCACTTGGCAGCCAGTGGGGTCCTCACCAGAGGCTAAATAGATGGGGCTGCCGTACCTTGGACTTTAGCTTCCACACATGAGCTAAGTAAAACTCTTTGCTTTATAAAGCACCCATTTTCTGGTATTCTGTTACAGCAGCAGTAAGTGACCTAATACAGAGCCAGAGAGGACGTGGGGCCTAGTAATAAGTCCACTGTAGTGATCCAGGCAAGGCAGGACAATGGGTAGGGAGCATGAGGAGCAGGCCGCTATTTGGGAGCAGACACCAGGCTCTGGTTTCTGGTGGAGTACCTGGATGCCAGAGCACATCTTGCTATTCTTGGCCTAGGGCCGCAGTTCCCAGGGGTGATTTGGAGTTTGTTCTTAGCTGTGCTGAGACCATAGCATCTTTGAGACATTCTTGTGTAGCTGTCAGTGGCTTGTTTGGGGCCCAGGGGGCCTCGGTGGAGGTGGGGGTCCCTGAACCCCCTTGGTCCGCCTGACTCCTGCCCAGAGGAAAGGCCACAGAGCGGGCCGTCGGGGGCTGGCCACCACTCCCCCAGCCTGCCTGCAGCCTGTCAGCCCAGTGGTGACGGAGTGCATTTCTCCACAGGGTAATAGATTTGGGCTCAGCAGTTGGCTCTAAGTGCTTTTTGCCCTGACGTTTGAAAACGCGCACTGGGGACAGCGGGAGGGCTGGGATGGGGGAGGGAGCCCAGGGGACAGGGAGGCACAGCCTGCTGTGCACCTGAATAAATACATGCCTACCCAGCAACCCTGTGCCTCACATCACACATCGTCACTGGGCAGTGGCAGGGATGGAGGTTAAAAAGCAAAGCGGGGAGAGTGTCCTTGTGTACGTGTGGGCTGGTGGGTGGTTTGTCAGTTGGTGCTCTAAAGCCAGCGGCCCCGGAGAACAGGAATATCTCAAGGTCCAGATGGGATGGAAGAGCCTTAAAGCTTCTTTCCCATATGTTTCTTCTTTGTCCTCCATTCATCAGAGACCCCGGTCAGAGGCACCTGCGCCTCTCCAAGTCCAGGGTACCAGGACAGGCGCTGCAGTGGACTGGCAGAGCCTGTACCAACCCTGGACTTGGGGATCCGGGAGGAAAACATAATCCAATGTGCACGTGTTGCCTTCCCACAGGTCTCTGGGGGTAGGATGCCAAACTCCACTAAGGAGGCAGTATATGCACTGACAGGGAGAAGGAAGTTCTGTCCCACGGTAGTACTTGGGGTCTCATTTCATCATCTAGGGGAACCACTTTTATATAATAAAGACTTCATTTAGGATCAGTTATTAGGTTGCAGTGCCTGTTCCTATGAAGAGGCCACTGGCTCTGCCACGTCAAGAAGTAGGCTGAGCTCAAGCCAAGCCCTCGAAGAGTTCTTGAGAAACCCTCTCCTGGCCTGACTAGGCCTCCGTCTTCGCTCCACAGAAGTGACATCCCGTCTGCAATCACCATAATTGATAGCTCATGAGGCAGAGACAGTAAATAATTGTTCCACAAGTTTCAAGAGCGAGGGTAATTAGTACAGTTAACACTGTCAGGTGATTAATTGGTTCATTCAGCATCACTGTGAAAGAGGGAGAAGGGAATGGGAGAGGGGGCTGGGGCCCCAGCACCCAGCTGCAGGCTGCCCCCCACCTCTAATCAGCTGAGACCTGGCCTCTGGAGCGGCAGCTGATGGCCAAACATTTGCCCCAGCTAGGACTCCTTGGACCAGGCAGAGGGCAGGCCATCGGCAGGCCCCACAGTGTTGGTCCTACCACAGAGGCTCCAAGGCGGGAGAATTGGGTTTGGTTTCCATGTTCTCATTTGTTAGCCAAAGATCAGAAAGCTGCTATGAACAGAAGATTGGTTGCTTCTTGCAGGACTGGAGTGGTTCAACTGGGTCAGAGAGTTCCTGACTTCAGATTGGAGGGGCCCCAGATAAGTCATTTCATCGATCTCCTAGCCACCGAGTTGAACTGCTCGTGGGCATCCCTATCAGGAGGGACCGGGTCCCATTTTAAGATCCTCCAGAGGAAGACCTCTAAAAAGGGTACCAAACAGCTTTCACGTCACATGCCAACCACTGATAGAGGCTGCTTTAGTGTGCTAGGTCAGGAATCCTGAGGCCAAATCTAGGAAGTGCACTGGGATTGATTAGCGCTGTCTGCCCTGAGTACAAAATGGAGTAAGGTGGCATGGGTGCCAATCACTTGGTAGTGTGTACCCATCTGAGTCCCTCGGGCTAGTCTTCTGCTTTCTTCCAAGATGGTCTCTTAGGATCTTGCGTATTGCTTCAGAGAAGCAAAGATGGTCTTGCTATTTTGGGGTGCTTTGGGGGAACCAACCTCAGTCATGCTCCTGATACGGGGACCTTTGTGCCTGGGAGGCTCTAGCGGGGAAAGTGGGTGCAGAGCAGTCTGGAAAAGGTTTCCCCTTCCACCACCAGCTGCCTCCCCCAGCCAAGAAAGATCCAAAGGCTCACTAGTCAGAGCAGCAAACATACACATATTTGCAAGCTACAATACAAACGAGCCGCAAACCTAATGATTCGTGATTATTATTTGAAGGGTCCCACTGTTACAGATTTATTTGTCATTTCTTGTAATAACACCGACGGTAATGAATTCATTTGTATTAATGTGAGTGTCACGCGGACTTCCGTCGAAATTCCACATTAATTAATGTACCATTAAAACAAAGTGTCGCCCAATTAATATCAAACGGAGGTGAGACTGCCAGGGTCCTCTTCACTGGGGCTTCATTTGTAATTCATGGTGTTAGCACCCCGCTTAATGAGAGGCATTTGCAATTCCTGCCTTGTTTCCCTGCCTTCTGGGGAAGACCAGTGTGCCCCAAAGCTGCCTGGCTAGGACACTGTGGATCCGGAGGGGGAGGGACAGGAGAACCATTGCTCTGGAAACCAGCCTCTGGGGGACCTTTGGAGCTTCCTGCCCAGCTGGTCATCAGCTTGAACCACAAGGAGCATTCCTGGTCCAGGTGCTGCTGTTAGGGTTAGAGAGAGGCTGATTTGTTTCTTGGTCAAGTCTGATCTTGAGTGATGAGGCTATGGCTGCCCTAATGCTGCCCTGTAGCAGGGGGAATCTGAGATTCAGGGTTTTCATCTTTTCTAGGGGCCAGGCTGGTGGTTACAGTCTGCATATGCCAGGACTTAGGGTGTCCCTGAAGCTGGAGTTGAGCTCAGGCCTTGGTCTGCCCGCTATAGTAGACCAAGGAACAGGACGCTGCCCTACCAGCGTCCCTGCTGAGGAGCCCCACCTCCCCAGAGCAGCAAGGACAGACGTGCCATCACCCCTGCTCCATCTTGCGACAGTTCCAAAGGACAGCACAGCTGGCACCCTCCTGTTCCAAGGTAGCCTCCTCAGTGGGTAGAGCTCCATGGGGCACCCCCACCTAAGCGGGAAAATGTGAGGCTGCCCTTACCTGGCAAAAATGAAGCTGGTCACAAGGACAGCAAGCGCTCCCACCACTCCTGAGAGCCAGGCTCTGGGCTAAATGTCAAAGGACCATTGCTTCTCTGGGACCCTCGGTTTAGGACCTCACAGACGAGGAAACAGGCTCTCTGAGCTTTGGTTTTTGCCTCAGCTACACAGAAGTGAAATAGGGGAGCAAGTCGGGGATCTGGGATTGTCCCACTAATGTCTGGGCTTCCTGCCATCTTTGCAGGGCAGCAGTGTGAGAGGCCTCTGGGCTCCTGGTCCGCGGTGCCCTCACCCTCGTCAGAAAGCCCTCCTCTGGCTGATGGTCCTGTGCTCAGGCTGTGCCCTGGGTCCTGGCACAGGGCAGCACCTGAGGCTGCTTCAGGACATTTTAACCTGTTTTAACCATGACAGTGGCATGCATCTTGGTGGAAGCCAGGCTCTGAAGCAAAGGAAAGGGAGAGAGAAATGAGCTTATTGATTTTCACTTCAGAACGTGCTGCCCCTGTATACTCTGAGGACAGCCCCAGAGCTGGCTTTGCAGCAGGATAGCCTGTGATTAGATTTCAGAAAGAACTTACAGCTGTACCCTTATGGCACAAGAAGGGAACTAATGTGGTGGAAATAATGTGTGCAGCTCCTTTGCTGGATAGACAAGGATCTGAAGAGCCCAGGGCTATGCCTTATCCAGGGTGACACAGGAGCCACTTCTGATCTGGATCCTCTGTGCCCAGATCCGCGCTCCGCACACTGCTTCCCTAGAAGCTGAGGGTGGAATGTGGTTGGAACTCTTCTCCCATCCCACTTGGGATGAGGTAGGGGACATCAAGAAGGAAGCACAGATGCGGGCATCTGCAGTCTGGAACTGTGACCATCTGAGTGACCACAGCCAAGTCCTGTGGGCTTTTTGGGCTCTCAGCTTTCCCATCTGTAATGTGGGCTCAGTGGCCAGGACAGGGCTTCTCCTCCCTGGTTGGACATGAGAATTCCTCTGGGAATGCAAGAACTGCTGAGGCCGGCTGTGGCTTGGCCCTTATACTTTTTTTCAGGAGGCTACTGGGGATTGAACGCAAGGGGCTCACACTGAGCTACATCCCCATCCCTCTTTTAAAAATAGTTTTTAGTTTGAGACAGAGTCTCACTAAATTGCCCAGCATGAGCTCCAATTTGCAATCCTTCTGCCGCAGCCTTCCAGAGTGTTGGGATGGCAGGTGTGCCCCACCACACTCGTCTCTGGTTTCAGCAAGGCCACTTTTTACGAGCCTCTTTGGTAGTGACTCTATCATGCACCCAGGGGAGCAGACCGCTGCACCTGTCAGCTCTCAAGTCTCTTTAGCTTTGCCTGTCCAGCCTTTGTCCACCTACTGAGGCTTCTTTTCCCAAGTTCCGGGTCCTGTGGGCCTTCCTGCTGTTTTCTTCCTGCCAGGTCCAGGGCCTGGCCAGCCCCCTCTCTCCCAGTCCTCACCAGCCCCTCTTCTCTCCTACAGCTGGGTCTGAAGCCTCATCTGACTCTGCCAGCCCTGTAAGCCCCCAGGCACCAAGTGACAGGTTCCACTTATCACATCATACTGCCTGAAGAGCCGTCACACAGCAGCCCTGGGGAAGCGGGTAGAAAAACCGCACCAGGCCTGACCCATCCTCCACAAGTGGGTGCTCCTTCACCAACCCTTCCCCTCCAGAGCGCACACTTGGCTGGGGACAACAGGCACAAGGGTGGGAGGAGCCCGAGGGGAAGGGGAGGAGGGACAGCAGAGAAGTTGCGTTGCTTGAGCTGTCTCCTAATTCAGAATCCATTTATTAGCAGCAGCTTCCTGAGGATGTAAGGCCCGCCCTAAGGAGATTTGCATATTCATTTTGTTTAACATGATTCATCATTGTGAGAGGGAGTGAATGAAAGTGGGGGCTGGGAGACAGAGCCCCTTTGGGATGGGGGTGGGGGGTGCGTATCACCCAGCAGGTTCCCTGGGACTTTCACCTCTGCTGAGAGCAGAGCAGGGACCTCAGCCTTCAGAGCCATCTGCCATCATTCCAGACCTCCCCACTGCAGCTGGCATTTGCAAGAGCACCTTCCAGTTTACAGACCCTCTTCTGCCTACATTTGCACTCTTAACCCTTACACCTGCCTCCTGAGGTAAGAGTGTTATGACAGAACCTAAGGTTTATTGAGCACCTGTTATGCCCTATGTACTTTGCACCCAGTGTCCTTCATAGGCCTCATAAAATAACGCCATGGGGCAGGTTCTCCTATTATGTCCATGTCACTGTTAGGAAACTGAGGCTCAGAGAGGCTGCCCAACTTCTCTATGGTCACATAGCACATAAGGGGCACAGCTGGGATGCCAGCCACAGATTCCCCCATGGCTTTGCTCCCTCACACCCTCGCCTGACGTCTGTCTTCCTCCGCATGAGTAACCATTTTGCTGTTGGGAAGATGAGGACAGTGAGTGTGGCCAATGTGGTCTCCCACAGTATTGCTGCCTAAACATGTTCGGAGAGATGAAAGAACCTGACAGGCCCAGAGAACTGACTCTTCCATTTCCAGCACTTTCCTGAAGACCCCTGACACCTGTCACCTCTGAATTGGGAGCCTCTGGATAGCCCACGTCACCTGGCAGCACCCCTTAACTGTGCTTAGTAGTCCCAGCATTCAGCAGGGATGACGGGATCATTTCTCAAGGTCACCTTGGCCACCCCCCTGCTCCTGGGTCGGGTCATCTCTGCTCGCTGAGCACTGAGAACAGCAGGGTACTGGTTAAGAGTGCAGGCTGTGGGTGTGAATCCCAGCACCCACTGTTGTCACGTGGCCTTGGAAGACAGAGTAAGAACACTGCCTATTTCTCGGCCCGCCATGTGAATTGTACAAAATAATGGACATTAAGCATTTCAAACGGGGCCTGGCACAGAAGACCTCAGTAGATGTGAATTGTTGTTATCCTAGACCCACAAAAGTCTTTCTTTCTTTTTTTTTTAGAGAGAAACACCATACATCCATCAGTTGCCACTTTGCAGAATCTGCCAAATCTCAGGACCACCTCATGCCTGAGCCCCTGCAACCCAGAGCTCAGGGGTAGTGTCCTGCACCCAGCCGACCCAGGCTAGCCTTTTCAGGACAGCTCTGCTGTAGGGCATGCCCTACTCCCAGGATTCTTTTCTTGGGATTGTCTGCTTCTGAGGAAGGATGTGAACATTTTCCTTCTGACCTTTGATTTCTGAAAGTGTTTCCCCACTAACAGGTTGAGTACCCCTTATCCAAAATGCTTGAGACCGGAAATGTTTCAGGTTTTGGAATATTTGCATAGATTTTGGAATATTCACATACATTTAGCATTTCAGATTTCAAGTTTTTGGCTTAGGGATCCTCTGCCTGTATTAGCTCATTTGCTCTCCACCCCAGCTCTATGCAGAAGGCAGGTGGGGATTACTATGCCCATATCCTGTATGGTAGAACTGAGGCGTCAGATATTCCCAGAGATGCCCACAGTGCCAGGATGTGAGCCAGATTTGTCTGGGTTTTTCCCAGTTGGGCCAATGGGTGTAACATTAAAGTCACCCACAGGGTCCCTCCTTCTCCTTGGAAACCAGAAGCTGGCTGGGAGGATGATGTTCCCAGCAGCCAATCAGACTAACTGACCAGGGTGGGACGGGTGAGAAGATGTAAGTCTGGCCAGCCAAGGACCAGACTCCCCAATTCCTGCTCAGCCACTTTTGCCATCCCCTAGGGAAGATGGGAGAAGCCCGGCTGGGAGAGAGGGGACTGTACTGCTTGGCATGAAGGCAGCCTGTCGTGGAGCTGCACCGCCATCGTGTCCGTCCTGTCTCCTGTCTTTGCATGTGACCTCAGCCCACTGCCGGGCAAGTCTGCCACCCGTGTGCTGTGCCTGGTGCCTCATGCCCTGTGCTGCCCAGCGCTCCCTCTACATTTGCTGGTCAGCAAATGAGGCAGTGTAAGTGATGCCAGGAAAGATGTAGTATTAAGGAAGATTTCCAGACTCTACTGTCATTGATGAGCTGGCGTGGGGATGAGGGAAATCACTCCAGATCACTTTAGTCTCAGAATGGGAAGGGGCTGGGGGTGCTTCACACTCAAGTGTCACACCTGGCCACAGAAGAAGCTTCTGAGCAGAAGGAAGGAAGACCTACATGTCCCTCTGATGAGGCTGCACCAGCCCTCCATGTCCAGCATGCCAGTGTGTTCTGGAAACTGTGTGTGGCCAACAGCTTCTCCCAAGGAGGGAGGTGACATCTGACCCAAGGAACATGAGAGGGAATGAGGTGGAAAAGATGGAAACGCCAACAACCTATTCAGCGTCTGGCACTCATCTAATCCTATATCACATGCTCACAAATCTGCAGCTTTAGACGTTATCTATGGGCTTCCCACTGCAAAGGATGAGGATTTCACAAGTACAACCCTCCCACCTCATCTTGCTGCACACACATACATACACCACTCTTAAAGTTCCCTACCATTCCTACAAACACGATTATATCCCTCCTTTTAGCTAAAATAGCATTGGCATATATACCATAACTATATTTCCTCTTTTGTTTTCCCTAGAATTAATAACTACCTCTTTTTTTTGCTTGCTGTTCTTTGAAGCTGTCACTTACTCACTTCTAACTATTCTGGAATAACTAAATACCTCTTCTTAGTAGCTTAAAAGTATATTGATTTTTCACAAATTGGTTTGTATTTTTCTTGGCTGTGTTGTCTCCGGAGGATCCATCCTCCTGCCTCCATCCAGATCAGCTGAACTCTGACTTGCTTGGTGTTTTGAAGGCTAAGTGGCAAAAGGCTCGATGTAGGGTGGGCATGGGGAAGGAACAGAGTCACTCCGGAAATGCCTTTGCCTTTGTCCTGTATTGAGTCCTGTGTGATGGGTCACACGTTTTTGTCTTTGTTAATTTATATTCTCATTTTGCTAGAGTACACCCATCAGTAATTTGCAGGAAAAGGGTTCATGGGAAAAGTATTTATTTTTTACTTTTCTGAAAACTATTTTTATTCTACACTGTATTTGTTGATAGTTTGTCTGGGTATAGAAGTCTAGAGTAGAAATTATTTTCTTCATAATGTAAAGTTATTTCATCCTCTGTGTTTCAGTATATAATGTTTCTTTTTGTCCTTTTTTTTTTTTTTTTTTTTTTTTTTTTTGAGACAAGGTCTCGCTGTGCTGTTCAGGCTGGCCTTGAGCTCACTTTGTGGCCCAGGCTGGTCTCGAACTGTCAACGATCCTCCTACCTCAGCCACCCGAGTGCTGGGGTTACAGGCGTGCACCACCACACCCGGCTCAGTATATAATGTTTCTTTTTTTTTTGAGACAAGGTCTTGCTATGCAGTTCAGGCTGGCCTTGAGCTCACTTTGTAGCTCAGGCTGGTCTTGAACTCTCAACAATCCTCCGCCTCAGCCTCCTGAGTGCTGGGATTATAGGTGTGCACCACCACGCCTGGCTCAGTATATAATGTACCTGTTAAGAATTTTGACTCCTGATCACTTGTATGTGGTCTTTTGTTTTCTCTCTTAAAGTCTCAGGTATTTTCTTATATATTCAATGTTTCAAAATGTCGTGTCAAAATGTCCTGGTTTTATGCCTCTGTGCAGCTCTTGCTCATAAACACAAGAGATCTCTTTCAATGTGTAAATATGGCTTTAAATGTTATTTTGTGGATCATTCCTCCCTGTTAATTGGGTGTTGGGTCTTCTGAACAGTTGGTCTGATTTTCTTACTGTGACTTTTGTTCTACTTCAGAGGAATTTCTTTATTTTCCAAGTCATCTGTTAAACTTTTTCTTTCTGCTGGGCCCTTCCTCCTCTTGGAGGGCTCCTGCTTCCAGGAGACTACGTCCTGCTCTCTCAAAGTGTTAAGGACCCTTGTTGTTACTCCTTTACTGCCTCTCACACTGGAGTCTCTTCCCAAATGGAAATGAATCTTAGTTGTCTCTTCACATGTAAGACCAAGTTCACATTTAGCTGCCCACTTATACCCTGTGTTTGTTTGGGGCAGGTAGAGTGGGGGCTGCTTGTTAACCAGTGGCTTCATTTGGGGGTGATTGGGTGAGGACCTGGCTGGTCCTTTGAGGGCACCCCAGCCTGTTACTCTCTGGGTTTTCTCTTGCACTTGGTTTCTTAGATCCTGTTAAACTCTTGGTCTTCCAGGGGTTGAATGGTTAAATAGCCTGGCAGGGTGGGAGGGGTAGAAAGTTGCAGGGTTGCACTTACCTCTCTATGTGCAGGGCTGGTCCACCTTCCAGCCTGGAGTCCAGAGTCTGCTGAACCCAGCCCTTCCACAAAGGAACCTTCTGTCTTCTGCAAGCATTGAGGAGGAACTTGAGAATCCACCTCCTCTTTCTAAAGACTTCCAGCCAGTCCTCTCATTGTCAGCCCTACCCTGCCCTGGACCTGGAGTCTCCATGTCCTGGGCCTTCCCAGACTGCACGGGCAGGCCTTAGCCTCAGCCTCCGCCTCAGCTTCCCTGTCCCTGCGGCAGGTGTCACAGGCCCGTCTGTTTCCACCTTCCAGAATTTTGTTGATGCCTCCTTCCTGCAGTTGTCTCTTCCCCTGTTCTTTTTGCCCTTGTGGATTTATGCATTTTTAATTTCCTTTTTGTCATTTTGGTGAAAGCCTGGGACAAAACCAGAAATAAATGTATGTGTTCAATCTGCCGTGTTTACTGAAAAGTCCCCATTCTTTTAAAACATTTATCGAACACCTTCTATGGACAAGTGACAGTGCTAGGAGGGGAGAGGTGGCCGGGTAAGGAACAGACAGGAAGGGAAGGATGGAGATGGGCGGCGGGCGGGGGCAGCGGGGAGTCCAAGGCCACTCCCTCAGGTCAGACTGGCACAGTCAGGAGTCAGGTAGGCCATGGGCGAGCATTTGGACAAATGTCTCCTAGTGGTTCTGAAAATCACTGAGAAAGGGAAGGGACTTGAGGGTGGAATAGAGCTGAGCTGCTCTAGGGGAGTCGCAGCAGCTGGGGAGGCCAGCCCAGCCTATTCGGGGGGAATAGGCCCTCACCCTTTGGGGCTTCTGCCCACAGGACTGGCACCTCCTCAGGCGCCTGCATCAGCTCTGAGAGCCAACCTGACACCTTTTAGAGCCCAGCCTGTCTTCTGAAAGAGAGCAGACGCTGGTTTAGAGAAGAGCTGTTGTGAAATCATGTCTGTCGCATTCTTCTCCTGGAACACACCTGTGCGCATGTGGGATTGTGCACACACTAGTGTGTCCTCTCCCGGACCAGAATGGCGCCCCATGGGATTTCCCTCTCGTCCTCCTTGAACAGTTCTCTATATGGGCCCTGGCCCCTGTTCTCCAGGGGTGCCTATACCTGCCTTCTTGACTGTTTCAGACGGAAACACTGCCTACATCTCCTGTAGGTCCTCTTCACCTCCCCCATGGTACCCCATAGCTGGAACGCCACAGAATCTCAGGCTGACACCTGCCAAAGCACCTGTAGACCTCAGAGTCACAGTGAAGAGGCACCTGCCTTGGCCTTCAGCCGAGCCCAAACACGTGCGTTTCCTTCTTGCCCCAGGAGCCCTTGCTCAGAAAGCCCTCTGCTTTCTATGAAAGTGTGTAATTTTAAGATTCCCCTTCCTTCTAAAATTCCCTTTGGCCCGAAGCTCCCATCAACTCTGGCTTCTCCCAACCAGACAACTCAAGAGCCCCGCTCTGCAGCTCTGGGGCCCTGAGGTCTGGGTCAGAGAGGTGGACTGAGTCTGAACTCCAGTTTCGCTGTTTACAAGCTTTGTGACTTTGGACAAGTTACGTGTCTGTCTGAGTTTCTAGTTCCCCCATCTGGGAATAAAAAGCGATGAGCTAAGATGGATAAAAACTGCTGGAGGATGAGAGGGGCTGCATCCTTGGGAGTTCCCTCCCCTCTTCCATCCACCTTGGGGCCAGCACTAGCCTCTGAGCAGCACATAGGAGCGTCTGTTCCCAGTTTGATCCAGTGAGGTGCCTGCACCTTGTCAGAACTCCATCTGTCAGGAATTTATTACTAATGCATTTTATAACAGGCTCTATAATAAGATATTAAAGACTGTGGCCACATCTAGCAAGCATTCATAAATATTAATAACGCCTTTAGAGATAGCACCTATGGCAGAGATGCTACGGGGTCTAGCCGGGTTTGGTCAAGGGTACAGAATTAATTTCATTGGGAGGGTCCGCCATGAATGTGACAGAGTGTGCGCTCGTCCTTTCTCTCACCTGTCTTCCTGTCCCTTGCTGCTTAATTTTGGTACTTCTTTTCCCTTTGTTCACAACTTTCCGCTCCAATGTCTCTTCTTCCTCTTTCGGTTAGTTCCTGTTGCCCCAGCCTTCTCTCTCTCTCCTTCAGATGCTCTTCCTCCTCATTCCCACGGCCCTCTTAGCCCCCACATTTGTCCCATTCACCCTTCCCAGCCCACTTGTCCTAGTGCCCTCTGTTCCCCCCCTCGCCATCCTACCCCCTCCTCCTTCCTTGACCGCTATCCCCGGCTCAGTGTCCTCCTCATCCCCTCCTGCCTCTCTTCCTCCAGGCACCCTTCTCCTGGCTGTGTACCGTCCCCACCCCGTTCCAGTGAGCACCTCGAGCCTCCTCCGGAGGAGCCCAGAGTGTAATGTAACTCACACTGCCTGGGAGAAGGGAGCTATTTATCATTATTATTAACGAACAAGATCCCTTGCACGGCAGAACTTTCCCAGAGTCTATTCCCTTGTCACCCCAAGGAGTAGCAAAAAGATTTATTTGTCTCTGAATTGCACAGGGCGGTCCATTTACAGCAGGTCCATCAGGGGTGATGGGGAGTTTAAGTGGAGCTGGGAGAGGCAGGGGTGCTGGCCACTTGCTGAGAGGGACGGACCGGAAATGTGAAGGTCTGGAAGGTGATGCCACACACCCATCTCTCCAGGCTGACAGAGTCTGTGTGTGATCAGGTGGTCGCATACCTAAGCCGCTGCCTCCTCGTGCAAATGTGGACCATCAGCAGTGACCCACATGGATTTGCATGTTAAAGAGCACCCGGGGTCACTTAACAAGAAGAGGGAGCTGCCTTCACCCAGGCTGTTTTCTTCTCCCCATGAACTACTTCCCAGACTCCGATTTGGCAGACACTGTGCCCTCATTAGCGGGACTGTGGCCTGGAGCTTTGCTTTCTGTGCCCTGGCTGGGGTGCTAAAGGGGCAGAATCCCAGCAGGAGGAGTTAGCGAGCCTGGGGCAGAACTGCTGGAACGAGGAAGCCCTGCCCAAGGCTCAGGCATGTTCTTGGGGAGTCCTGTGGGAGCAAGGAGCTGAGATCCTTGGAAGGCGTTGTATACCAGAGGTGTGCACAGGAAGGCCAGCATAGGTTGTGTCACACAGTACGCTAAGGGCAGAGAAGGAAGCCCAAGAGCAGGGCCTCCCCTCATCCCCTCTCCCTCTCTGCGCCCTTCCCCTGGCTGCAGAAGGGCTGTCTCTGCCTGCTCACAGCTTCTCTCAGACTGTCATGGTGCCCACTCCAACTCTAATTGGATACCAAAGATCTTTCAGATTCCCACAGCAAGTTTTGATTTAATTTGCAAAACCCCATCTGACTGGCCTGCTTGGGTCAGGTGATTACCCCTGGGCCATTCAGATGGGTCCTGGGTCTGAGGTTGCTCGGTAGAAACATGGCTGCCTAAATCCATCCCCTTAGGCAGAGCTGCCCATAGAAGGAGCAGCTTTACTTAGAAGGAGGGTGGGTGGGGTGAAAAGGACCTATCAGGAGTCCAGGTACCTGATTTCCAGTCACAGCTACGCTAGGAAGCACCTATGTGTCCTGAAGCAGGGCACATACCCTCTGTGGGCTCATTTTTCTCATCTGTAAAATGGGGGAACTGGAACAGCTTATCTCCAAACTTCCTTCCAGCTGTTGCACAGCAGCCATCCCAGCTTAGTACACGGTCAGAACTGGCCTTCTTTAGGGGCTCTTCTGCCCCCTTAGATCCACCCACTCCTTCTCACACAGGCTTTCAGACCCAGCGAGGGTCTTGTGAGGCTCTCCCACTTCCTTTGCCTGACTGCAGCAGCCAGGAATTCATCAAAGATGTTCTCTTTCTGAATTTTTGTTTGTTTTGTTTCCGTTTTCTTTGAGACAGGGTCTTTCTATGTAGCCCAGGTTGGTTTTGAATGGGCGGTCTTCCTTCCTTCACCTTCCAAGTGCTGGGATTACAGGCATGCCACTATGCCCAGCTTTTTTCTGAATTATTTTTATTTTAAAGAGAATAAAAATAAAAAAGAACATTAAAAACAATACAGAATTTCAAAACGAAGTGATAGGAAATCAGCAATGGTTGTTATACTGCATATTGTTATCTTCAAAGTAGTTGTTCAGATTACCAGATATAGGCATACAAAATTGATAAAAAAAAAATTAAGTACTAAGTGGTCCTTTCAATAAACCAATAGAAATTAGTAGTACAATTATCTTAGCTACCTTGAGTATACATATATATATATATAAATTTTTTTTCCCTTCCTTCTTTCTTTCTGAATTTCAAGGGGCCAAGTTGTTCAAGTTTATGGTGGAGAGATTCACTGGCTATTTACACTATTTCTAATGTCATTCCTTTTTAAATGGGACTCACCTCACCCTGCCTGTTAGGATATTTTATTTCTGGAATAATTGTCATGACTGTTTATTTGCTCAGTCTTGCCATGTGCCTGGCCCAGCAAGAAACATGACTTCTTTGCATGCCTTATCTCACATAATTTGTTCTCACAGCAACCCTAGGAGGTAGTACTGTTAATAGCTCCATTTTGCAGATGAGGAAACTGAGGCCAAAAGAGGTTTTACAGCCTATGTCAGGTCTCCCAGTAGAAAGGTCTAGATTCAAAGTTGGGGGTCCAATTCAGAGTTCATGCTCTGGGCACCAACATGCACTGCCCACAGGATGTCTGGAAAGCCAACCACACCTGACTCAGTAGAAACTGCTCAGGTGGAGGCTGCCCACCTGTGTGCACATCTGTGCAATCCTATGGATAGCAGCTGGTGCTCAAAGAATCCCCCAGTGTGTGTGCTGACAAGTTGCCCCTACCTTGTAATTTCTCCAATGGAGCATGGCACCCAGGACCCGAAATGCAAGAAGTCAACATTCTTTTCTCTTTGATAGTTTGATAATTTGAGCCTGTAAAGTGTATGCATGGCTCTTTGCCAGGGCTGTGTAAAACTTCTCCTAAGTTATGCAGAAATTAAATGTGTTTCCACTGCAGGGTATGAAGCGTAATCCAGGAAGGTCAGGCAGGGGAATCCCCCCTTTTCTGGCTGCTGGTCTTGCTCTTAAATCCTCTGATCTAATGCTCAACGAGCCTTTACCCTGGACCACGAGGTGTAGATGAGTGAAATGTCCTCACCTCCCTGAGGCAGAGGCTGGAGAGCTGACATCTTACAGGAGCTGTCCCTCTCCCCTGTGCACCAGCTTTGTGGGGTCCATCTGCCATGGGGGGCTCTGACATCCATCTGTGTCCATCTCTTGTTATAGGGACCATAGCCCCACAGGGCATTTTGTTCTGGATTTGAGGGGCTGGCCCTAGCACTCATGTGTGGACCAGTGGGAATGGGCAGAGAGAGCTCTGATCCCAGAGTGATCTTCTGGAAGCCAGTGCCACCATGGCAGGCAGCAGGGCAAGGAGCTTGGTCTCCAGGACTCTGTACTGTGTCTGTTGGGATCCTGGCAGGGAAAAATTTATCTCAAATGGTTCCAATAAAGACATGGCTGTGAAGAGCCAGCATAGAAAAAGGCAGCATGTTAGTCAGCTTTCCATGGCTGTGACAAAAGGCCTGAGAAAATCAACTTACAAGGAGGCAAGGTTTATTTTGGCTCACGGTTTCAGAGGTTTACAGTGCATGGCTAGGTAGCTGTGTTTCTTTGGGCCTGTGGCAGCACAGTACATCATGGTACGAGCCATGGTGGAACAAAGGTGCTCACCTCATGGCAGCCAGAAAGCAGAAACAAAGAGAGGAAGTGGGTGGGTTCCCAGTATCCCCAGCAAGGGAGAGCCCTAACCACCTCACTTCCTTCCTGAGGCCCCGCCTCCTGAAGGTTCCAATAGCTCCACAGGCTGGAGCCCAGGCCTTTAACACATTGCTCATCGGGGACATTTAAGATCCAAACCATAACAAGTAGACAGGGCTACAGGAAATATGGGATACTGAGGCATGGGTGGGTTAGCAAAAGAAGGAAGCCCTTGCTGCCCTTAGGACTGAAGGGAAGAGGAGGAAACGATGTTACTAGAGTTCCCTGAAAGCGAAGGCCAGGGATGGGGGCTACCAGTGAGGAGACAGAGGGCGTGGGAAGCCATCCCTAGACTTTCTCCTCTTGCCGGGACTTGTCCCAGCACCTCCCATTGGCAGAACTCAGCTGGAAGCCAGCAGGAATGTCTGGGGACGCCATCCACAGAAGACTGGGGTTCGGAAAAGGGAGGACAGCAAGGATCCAGGGCACAGAGAGATTAAGAAATCAACCCAAAGACACGTGGCATGGTGTCCTCGCTAGCCCTTGTCTGCTCTGCCCCTTGCCAGCTCTTCTGGAGGGAAAGAGCGCTTTTCCAAGCATCCGAGCTAAGCAGGGCAGACTTAGCAAAGGAAAAGCAATGTTTGGGGGCCCAGAGGTGTCGGGGGGCCTGCTGGATTCAGGAGGTACAGATAGCTCTGTACCCCCGGAAGAAAAGTGTAAGGGCACCTCGTGACCAGTGCGTGCAACCTGTGTTCTGTGCAGAGGGCACTGAGGAGCCACCGTGAGCAGGACAGGGGCCGCCCACCGTCTGTCCCGCGCTCCCAGTACACAGGGTGACGGAGCGGGCAGGCTGCACACCTGACTGTTCAGCCCGGCACCTGCCCCATGAGCAGGGATCCACAAGCTCAGGGGAACTGTGGCAGCTCCGGGCTGTGTTCCCTGGAAGCCCTTTCCAGCCTCTACGTGCCTGAGGCTGGTTCCCAAAGGCCGAAACTGCACAGGGAGTGGCAGGGGCCGGGTCGTGGCAGCACAGAGAGCAGGCAGAGCCGTGGATGCCTCCGTGAGCAGAGCCCTGCAGAGACTTCCACGCCAGCAGTGCGACTCAGGCACATGGAGGGGTGGGGAAGGAATGGGTGCCAGGTTTTAGAGAGGCCTTTGTGAGCTTAAGATCATGCGCTTAGAATTAGCTGCATTTGAATTCTACCTCTGCCCAGCTTTGAGACTTTGGGCAAGTTACTTAACCTGTGCCAACTTTCTTTTTCTTTTTTTTTCCCTGTAATACAAACTGAACCCAGGGCCTTCACACTGAGCTATATCCTTAGCCCCTTTTCAATCATGAAACAGAGTCTTGCTAAGTTGCCCAGTTGCTGGGCTCAAACCAGGACCCTCCTGCCTCAGCCTCCCATAGTACTGGGATTACAGCATGCATCATCTTGCCTGGCTCAGCTTCCTTTTCTGAGGAAGGATGATAGCTGCCACCCAGAAAGCTGCTTGTTATAGAGCTGGCAGGTCCGATAACTGTTGTTACTTTTGTCTCTGTGATGAGCCTTACCGGACTGCCTTTCCTTAGATGTGTCAGGAGCTCCCTAAATTACGGATAAATGTGCTCTGCCATTTAGCGGCACAGCATCCACGCCCAGCCCTGTGGCAGGCGCTGTAAGGTTGAAAAGGGAAGGTTGGGCGGGGAATGTGGACAGCCCTCGGCAGTGGGTGGGCTAAGACCTATCAGAGTGTGTGTGTTCCCGAAGGGTGTTTGCCGAGCACCTGGCGCATGCCAGGCAGGGTGACAGAACCCTGTGGCTTCCACAGAGCTGTGCCGCGAGGGAAAGCGCGCACTGGCCTGGTGGGGGCTTTGGTGGTGAGAAGTGCCGGGTGCCCCGAGGCCCGCATATCAATGGTGGCGGGGTGGGGGCTTGGGGGCACTGACCGAGGGGTCTGGAAACCTCCCTGAGGATGTGGCCTTTAACCAGAGACCCCAAGTCAGGAGCGCCAGGGGTCTGTGCCCATTGCGGAAGAGGGGCGGTCGCAAGAGGCTCTTGGGAGGTGGGGACATGTGAGCATCAGGCGGATTCTCCAGGGTGGCAGATGCAAAGGCCCAGGGATGGCACGTGGGTGCCCCTCCTGGCAAAGCCAGACAGCCCATGTGGTGCCTGGCGGGGCCCCCGCCAAGCTCCTGGGGCACACACCTCCCAGCCCTGCCCTTGAAACCTCCCTGATGCAAGATTCCCAGGTGGGCTCCCCGCTGCCTGGGCCTGAGGCTTGGGCAGGCAAGGGGCACTCGGCAGAGGAAGCAGAATGGCCAAGAAATGGGTTTGGGGACCGAAAGGCCCCTTATCCAGGTCTCCGGGATGAGCAGCTCATCTGTGGAATCAGTGCTCTTACAGCCACCAGGAGGCCACCAAAGGAGGGAGAGAAAATAGACACTGCATTTTAAATTGCTCTGAACCCTCCTGGAATGAAAATGACAGAGCCCGGGGTCTGGTTGGCTGGAGGGACGCAGTTAATGGGCTTTGGGGGTCGTCGCTGCGCGGGCAGCTGCGCCGGCTCCCGCTCACCCTCACCCTTTTGTCTGCTTCGCTTTCACCCAGAACACTCCAGTGGGGACGCCCATCTTCATCGTGAATGCCACAGATCCTGACCTGGGCGCGGGCGGCAGCGTCCTCTACTCCTTCCAGCCCCCCTCCCAGTTCTTTGCCATCGACAGCGCCCGTGGCATTGTCACTGTGACCCGGGAGCTGGACTACGAGACCACGCAGGCCTACCAGCTCACCGTCAACGCCACGGTGAGTCACTCGCGGGCCCGGTGCCCCATGTCTGCCTCTTCCGGCCCAGACGCAGCTCCACAGACGAGAGGAGTCCCAGTGACAGCTGTTGTCAGAGTCCGTGCCGTGTCCCTGGCACTGTGCTGTGTTCACATGGACTCTGACCATTAAATTCAGCCCCACATCATGAGCTTTAGTAAGACACCCATTCTCCAGAGGAGAACACTGAGACGCAGGGGCACTTCATACTTGCCCTCGGTCACCCAGTCCAAAGGAACACTGTCACCTTGGAATGTGCATAGCGCAGGGTGTCCTCTCTCCCCTGGGACACAGAGCAGAGGTGTCAGTCAATCTGTGTCCTGACGACATGCAGGGGCCGGAGGGGTCCTGGCATCCTGGCCACAGCTCCATGTAGTGGTGATGGTTCCAGAGCAAGGGCATCCATCTGAGGCCCTGCCGGCCCCTGAAATTGCACGGAGAGTTGATCCAGGGCACGAGAGTTTCTGTCAGTCCATTTCACGGATGACGCTATTGAGGCCCACATAGCGATGAGGGGCGAAGGGAGCAAGAACCCTAACCCAGGTCTTCTAACTCCCAGTCCTGCCGTCTCCAGAACATGCAGCTGGGCCTCGGGCGCCAGCTGTTTGCAAGGCCCTAAGAGATGGGCAAGCCACTCCCCCTTCCCTCCGCCTGCTGCTGCCTTGGGACACAGCTGGCACCATTAGCCGGCAGCAGGTCAAGAGGCTGGCCTGTCCTCTCCTACGCTTCTGTTTGCAAGACTCAGGCCAAGAGCAGACCAAACCACGGAATCCCCTTCAACCCACTGTCCTGGCACCCCCCGGCCCACTCCAGCTCCCTAGAGCCTTAGAAAAGGCTGCCAGTGGCAGGGGGACTGTGTAGCAGCTCACAGAGCCCCAATCTTGGGTGCTGGATCTGGACGGGCCAAAGGTCTGGTTTTGAAAGATGGGGTTCCCCAGGCACAGCCAGAACACCAGAGGCCCCAGAGCAGGAAATGAAAACTTTTCCCCTGACCCTCCCCACCGGCCCCTGGGGAGGTCCCTGCAGAGAACACGCCCATCCTTCCCTCCCTCGGTGACCCATAGGAGCTGCGTGCTGCTTGTAAAGTTGACTTCTGGGACGGAGTTTGCTTTCTGTGCACCCACGTGCGCCTTCACCACCAGGCGTGGGGTTCTGTGTGCCCACACCTGGCCTCAGAACGCGCAGCTGCCTGCCCTCTTTCTCCACGAACCAGTTGCCTAGGGATAATTTCCATGCACCATACAAATGACTTTGGGACTCGGAATAGACCAGAGCCAGGCCCAGGCAGGAATGTGGGTGGCCCGGCCATCAAGAGGCCTGTGCTCAAGCTGGGATGATGAATACAGTTAAATTGCTGTTAATCTCCCAGCAATCAGGCCTTGAAGCTGCGAGCAGGAGGGGCCCTAGAGCTCTGTGGTAGATGGCCTTGCGCTTGCTCCTCTAGAAGCTGACACCCAGAGTCCGTCTGGGCTGCTGCTGTGCCCTTGGCTGCTGGGTCACAGCTGGGAGCCTGGCATTATGCCCTTCCATCAGATGTGCCCACTGCCATGCCCTGTCCCTGCATGGGGTCCAAGGAGAGCTAGACCTGTCCTCCGTGGCAGGAGCAGGACTGCAGCCACAGGTGTGGGAAGACACAGCAGGCACCAGGGCAGACAACAGCCAGCTGCCCACAGAAGCCTGGCAATGGCAAGTCAGACCTACTGGCAACTCGTGCCAGCGCTTACTGGGATTCCCCGTGGCCTGTGTGCCTGGCTGGAGCCCTCCCTCCCTCCTTGTCACACCCACTCCCAGCCCTGAAGCCCTGTGCTTGAGCTGCCCTGAGGACTCTGCCTCCCGGGCTCCATGTCTCCATCTCAGAGGACAATGGCCCGCCCCAGGGTTTTTGTCACACCTTACATTGCCAGAGGTTCCAGGGAGCTAACCTGGGTGCTGTCACATCTCACATCCCCAGCCATGGGACCACGGGCAGGTGTGCAGCAGAGCCCTTCACTGCAGAGAGAAACGGGGCAGGGGGTGCTGCTTGGAGGGTACTGGGCAAGCAGAGACAGCTGATGTTGAGGCCCCATCTCAAGACTGCTGAAGGTTGGTTTTTATGCCAGAGTTTGAACTCTGGCTACACCCTCACCACCTATATGACTGGGCAGGTCACTTCCCCTTTCTGATCTCCGATACCCCTCTGGACAGTGAGCCCCTAGTACCAACCCAGGCATGCACAATGCCTAGAAGAAGGATATCTGTGTGCAGCACTGTCATCGCTGTCACTGCCGGCTTTTGAGACACAGTAGCAGTGGCCACTTTGTCAGGGTCAGCTGTGTGTTTAGGGGAATAGAACATAGGCTTTGGGTCTCCTTTCCAGGAGCTCTCATAGGACTGCCTTGCCAGCTAGCTCTGATGGTTGACGTGTTGCCTGTCTGGCCACAGCCACAGCAGGTGGCCTGCATGACCTCTCAGGAGTCCTTCCTGGAGGCCCCCAGACGTCATAGGCTCTGGAGTTCCCCCTGCTGTTCAACTGGAGAAGTCATTTGACAAGTCCAGCGCCTAGAGCAGGCATGCGGGCCGCAGGGTACCCCTCTGTGGCCAAAAGGCCTTTCCTCTGAGGAGTCCCGATCCTGGCCAGTTCCCTGCTGTCTTGGAAAGGCAGTAGGAAGTAGGTACAAGAGGTCTGTGTCTTGGAACTGAATACGGCAGTGGAGCTGATGACAGGTCATGTCTATCCCCAGCCAGTCATCCTGCACACTGGACATCCAGGGTAGCCAGTCCTGGGCTGGCTGGGGCCAAGAGATCTTAGCCATTTTTGGTGACACTGGAGAAGCTACCACTCTCCCGGCCTTGGGGACCCTGCTTGTGTTTTCCTGCCCAGCTCAAAGGTCGCTGAGAGCTCTCGGTGTTCTTGAGCCTCCTCACAGTGAGCCCTTCCTTGCAAGATGCATGTGTGTGTGTTGCGCGTGGTCTGTACATACAGGTGTCACAAGCTGCAGGGCTGTGCATATGCATGTGTGCACTCATGTGTGCATGCCCACAGCTTTGCTCAACTTAAGGCTGTCTATCTCTTTGTCCTCTAAGGATCAAGATAAGACCAGGCCTCTGTCCACCCTGGCCAACTTGGCCATCATCATCACAGATGTCCAGGACATGGACCCCATCTTCATCAACCTGCCTTACAGCACCAACATCTACGAGCATTCTCCTCCGGTAAGAGCCTCCCTGGGCCCTGCGGTGGAGTGGACCACTCCTGGGGGTGCCTGACCCCCAGTCCCTATGATGGCAGTGATGCCCCCAGGCCCCTCCCACAAGACCCCCATCTCCCCCCTGTCACTTCATCCCTGGAGAGCTCCGAGGGGTAAAGAACCTCTCTTAGTTACTCTTCTTTTGTTGCTAAGTCAAAATACCCAACACCCAAAGTTAAAGGAGGGAAGATTTATTTACTTCAAGGTTTGTAGAGGTTTCAGCCCATAATCAGCTGGCTCAAAGGCAAAGTGGCTTGGTAGAGGGGAATTGCAGAGGAGAAACCGTCCATAGCGGGCAGAAGGTAGCAAAGCAAGTACACAAGCAAGGGACCATCTCCGCTTTCTGCCCCTTTTATATTGTCTAGGCTACCTAGTTTAGGGCAGGTGCCAAACCAGTCAGTGGACTAGTTTAGGAATCACACACCCTTAATCCCAGCATCACACATTCTAGATCTAGTGACTCCTGAAAAAGCCTTACCCACGCCTGCATGAGGCTTTGGTGGGACATCTAGGCACAAGCCATGATAAAACCCAAATGAGCTTGGGCACTAAGGAGGCGGGTGATTCAGAAAGGTTTCTGTGGAGTGATGTGGACACCCACACAACACGCAGCCTGAGCTGAGGAACGGATTTGGTTCCAGATCAGCAAACCAACTGTGTGGCTCAGCCACGGTCGCACAAGCCAGTCCGCCTCTCTTGGCATCAACACCACCCCCAAGTGGCAGCAACAGGCAGCAGTTTGCCCTCTGCTCCAAAAGCCCTCTCAGCCTGTGCCCTTCCAGGAACTCATACCAACAGCTGCCTCCCTAATGGTTCAGTCTTTGAGTTCTCAACTTCAGACATGCAAGAAAGACTCCTGATTTTGTGCCATGTCACAAACCACCAGGCACCAGCCAGCCACTGCCCACTCCACAGGGGCCGTGCTGGGGTGCCTCCACAGACCTGTGGCCAAGCGGGCAAGGAGGGCATCCCTTATCTGGCACCCTCTGCTGTGCTTTGTGTGAACCTGATGGAAAAGCCCGCTGTGGGCTAATGAGAAGCTGGCTCCTCTAGACAGACACCACCTCTGAACACGCTGCTTGGCAGGCAGACTTTATGCAGGAAAACAGCCCCCTCTTTTGAAGGAATGTTGGTTTCTCGGGGGGAGGGACTCAGTACCCTGAGAGTAAAGGAGGGCACCCACTGGAGGCTGGGGTGCTCAGGGCTCACCTGCATGTGTACGCAGGCTCAGCTTCAAGCATAAGGGGGAGCCTGGCTTCACATGAGTGGGTGGAGGCCACTCTTTTAGTCCAGTGTGGAAGCCAGCCCCCAGCTTGGGCCCTGTGGCTGTCACAGCCACTGTACCCTTGGATTCAGGCTCCAGAAGCTGGCATTTGACCCCCTTCCTCCCGGAGCCAGGTGTGGTGTGTGGGGGTGGGGGCAGTCTGAGAAGGTAGAGGCTTTTCAGACTTCTCCTGCAGGCACTGGAAGCTGCCTGGGGAGCAAAGGTGGCGTCCCAGTGGCCCCTCCCCTGGCTTTCTCTTTCTTGGTGGTCTAGGCATAGCAGGAGTCCCAGCTTTTGAGACAGAAGGCTGTCCCTGTCTACCTACCTCATTTCCCAGGACCCCTGGGGCCTCTTCTTTTCTGCCTGCAACCCCAGCTTTGCCAGGCCACAGTCAGACCTGCCTGAGGTTCTCAGGTGGGGGAGACCCGCTCCCTGCCCCGGCCCCTGGCTCTCCTCCTGAGTGCTCTCAGTGAACCGCTCACCCAGCCTGGCTGCTCTGGCCGTCTGGGAGCACAGCTCTGCAGGCAGGGCAGGGCCCACCCTGGGGTGGATGTGGTGGGATTCAGGAAGCACCTATGCAGTGGCTGAAGGAAGAAGCAAGCAAATGCCCTGGTTAAACAGTCCTCTCACCAGCCTGCCCTGTTCATCTTGTTCCCCTTCTCACCGCTCTTGTCACCAACCCCAGGTCCACCTACCCACTAGTTCCCAGCTCACTCACCACCTTTTTGAGGATTATTTTCTTGGCTTCTTCCTCAGGGGTGACAGAGATAGCCACTGGCAGAACTGACTACGGTCTCAAACTCTCTATACTGAGTAATTTATGATTGGCTTAATAATCCCACTCATTATGGTCACCTGGGTACATAGGTTACTGTCAAGCCCAGGTTGTCCAGGTGCCAGGGGCTCCGGGACATTGTCTCAAGCTTCCTTTGCATCTCCCAGGGTGTTGTACCAAGGGTAGGGTACAGAGATGCCCAGAACCAACTGGATTTCTGGGCAGGGTGTGTAGGTGGCCAGGTCACCAGAGGAACTCAGAAGTCCTACACGCCGGCTCCTTCCCCTGGCCCACCCTACCCCCAACAACTCCCCACAGGAAAAGTGGAGCTCACAGTGTATGCAGTACCCGCTTCCTTGGGGGCTTCCGAGGAGGGAGGTAGTGTATGTAAATCACCCAGCCGGTGTGGGCAGTTGGCAGATGGCAGGCCGAGCGGTCAGTGACATGATTGGATGGTCACCGGTCAGTTATGGTGCACAGATTGGTTGGGCCTCCTGGCTATAGCTTCCCAGCAGGGTAAGATGGGCGGAACACCTGTGCTGTCCCAGGGAGCTTCCTCTGGGACCCTTTGGTTTCTGTCTCCTCTCATCCCTCCATCTTTGCAGAGCAGTATCACCCAAGCTATTACAGCTTTTCCCTTTTGATCTGCAGGTTTCCGAGTCTGTGCCGCAGAAAGCACACTCTTCCATTCTTTACTCACCCATGCATCGTTTCTCAAGCCCTGCTGGAGTGCAGGGCCCTGGGCAAGGCCACCCCTCTTCTATCCAGATGTGTCCACAGCTCAGCAAGCTGGACTTCACCACCTTCGTCCTTGCTCTCCTTCCTCTCAGTTTCTTAGCGTCTGGTACGATTCTCTCCTCTCAGAATCAGGGGTCCTAGTATCTTTTTGCTAGACCAGAGCTGTCACTTCTCCCCTGTGAGGCCAAGACCTAGGGAGTGCAGGTCTGAGCCCTTCCACGTGGGTCATGCCCAGGTCAGGAGAGACAGACAAGACAGTTATCGGTGGTTTCAGCCTCTCTGGGGCTCTGGCCAGGCACCCCCAGCAAGCACAGGATCACACTCTCCATGCACACACCTCTGCTCCTCCGCGCCGCACTGGGAAGGGACCGAGTTTCCCATCTGCACGGCTTTTCTCCTCCAGCCTGGTTCCGCCACCCTCCAGCTTGGGTTGCTGCACCTTCTAATAGGTTTCCATGCCTGCCTTCGGGGCCTCCTGTCCCTTAACAGCGTGGAGCTCTGATTTGATGCAGTTTTTCCCAGCAGGGCCAAGGCTGAGACATACCTGGCCGGTTAAGCCTCCCGAGCCAGAGAGCCAGGTGTCCCCCACTCCCAGCTTGGCTCCCCAGCTTGCTGCTGGGGCCTCCAGCCAGACCCTTCCCCACTCTGCCTGGCTCCCCCTCTTTATCTGCGGCTCCCAGCATGTATGTCTCCCTCTATCAGTGTATCAGGCTGGCATGGCTCATCTAAAGTGTATATATTACCTAATAAAATCCTTCTTATTTGGGATTATTGCATCAAATTTTAATTTCCTCACTCGAGCAGCAGCATGTCGGCCTGCCCGTCAGTGAAGGGCCGATAGAAGGTGAAAAGAGCGGATAAACTGCACAAATTACTGCCAGCCGATGCCTATCAGCCCTTTGACTGGAATTGACTGGAATTAAGGACTGAGAAATAGGATTTTCTGCCTCAGAATCTGCTGTGGCAGCTCTCGTCGGAAGTCCGGGCAGCAGCTCCCCTCCAGCTCCTCCCACCGAGGGCACCTCCCACTCCCAGAGCAAACCACATCACCTTTCATGTCCTTAATCCTGCCAAGGAAATGTGTGTCAGGCTTCCGGATGAGCTGGCAGTGAGGGAGGTGGGCCTTGGGCCCTGAAGCCAGGCACAGCGCAGGCTGGCCCCTGCTGCAGCCACTGTCCTGCTGAGGGGTTCTTTCGTTTTGTCTTGTTGTTGCTGTTTGGTTGGTTTTTTTGAGACAGTCTCAGTATGTATTCGAAACTAGCCTTGAACTCACTATGTAGCTCAGCTTGGCTTCAAATTCACAGCAATCCTCCTGCCTCAGCCTCTGAGTTCTGGGATTACAGGCTTGTGCCGCCACACCCAGCTGAAGACTTCTTTGGAAGGGAGCAATCACAAAAGGGACAGACATGGTCCCTGCTAGAGAAGTCCCAGTTTCTGACCCTACTTCCCACTCCCAACATTGGCATAGTCACTGGGCCCAAAGCTGTGGGCCCCCTCGCCTCTGCCGGAGGGCAATGGGGCCACCAGGCCACCCCAGAAAGGCCCTTTCCTCCCTGATTGTCTGCACCCCACCCACTCCCTGCACCTTGTGACCGGAACCCCTGGCCTCCGTTTCTGCTGTGTACCCCTACAGCAGCGGCAAGGGAAGAACCTTTACCTACCCCTACATCTGCCCCGCTGAGCGAAACTGAGCACACAGACTCATGTGAGTGCCCGGCAGAGTCGGCAGGCGGCAGGCGCTCAACTCTAGCTGCTGTGTCGCCGCTGGCTGCCAGATCATGCGTCTCGGGGGTGGAGATGTCGTGGGACACTGGGGCTCTGAAAGGCCACGGCTCTCTAGAGATGTCGTCTGCGTGTGATGCAGGATGAGGCCTTGGATTTGATGAGAGGCGCACAGGGGATCCAGCTCCATCAATAGGAGCGGGCACTCTTGTCACGTTTGCTGTGTGTGACACTTAGACGTGTGCCCATTGCTTAGGAGCAGGAATTATGCCATTGTCAAGACGGGAAATCGGGGCAGCTCTGAGGGTCCAGAGACAGGCTCCATCTGGCACAGCTGGGCCTTTAGCTGCCATTGCAACTGTGGGGACCAGGAGCCTGTGCACCTGTCATCTCCCATTTCTCAGGAGGCCTCCTGCTCTCAGTCCCCCAGCTGGCCCTGGGCCCGCCCACTGGCTCTCCCAGCCACAGCCCAGCAGCGGCGCCCCAGAAAGCTGCCCCGCCCCAGGCAGGGTGCCCTCCTAGCAGGCCAGGCAGGATGAGGCTTCCTCATTCCTGCCTCTTTGGAAATAAGTTGCAGTATATTGAAAATGTAATCACCGAGACTCTGAAACAAGAGCCGTGGGCTCCCCAAAGCCCCCATGCCTCCCTGCTAATTCCTTCTCATAACATTTCCAGTCTTTCTGTCTGCACTTGTATTAAAAGATCAAGGTTTTATTAAAAGCGGATTTATTTGCCCAAAAAGAGATGAAACCCCAAACCATGTCAGGAGCCTGGCGGAGCTTGCATGTGACTCCTCCTGGAATAGGAGCAGCCTCGGTTTCCTGTCCGGCACAGCCGGCCCCGCCTACCAGGGGGACCATGGCTGCCCAGAGGGCGGGGCTCGCAGGGCTCTGAGGATTCGGGTCCTTTGGCACCAGGTCCCCTCTGTGCACAGCACTGGTCGGGGGCCACTAGCAGGCTCCGTGGAAGGAAGTTCTGTCTTCAAGAACAAGTCCTTGAGAGCTACTGTGTGTGGGCCTCTGTCACCAGGCTGCTCCTGAGCCCTGACTCCACCCCAGCACCCCGCAGCTCCAGGAGAGCTGGACGCACAGCTGGTCCCAGACTCACAGCGTCGAGCTTGCCAATGGCTCAGGCTCGTGCCCGGCACAGAGCAGCGACCCTCATAAGTGATGTGATCTCTACTGCAACAACCAGGCCAGAGGCAGCGTCAGCTGACGGCAAGAGCTTTTAACCCAGGGCAGCTGAATTTGAATCCTGGCTTCACCCTTCGCTCCTTGCCATGGGACCACGCATGCCTCAGTGTCCCCATCTGTACGGTGGAACGTGGTGCAGCTGTTGTGAGAGTGAAATGAGTGAATACACAGAAAGCATGGGGGACACTGCCGAGCACAGCCAGAGTGCCCAAGAGAGAGCGGCGCCAGCACTGCTGGCCTTCACCGGCTCTGCACCTGACCCAGGGCATACACGTTCAAGGGCATCTTTCTCTGGCTTCATCACAGAGTCTTGCTAAGCAAGGGGAGTTGCATGTCTGTATCACAGTACTCTGGGAGGCTGAGGCAGGAGAGCAGCTTAGCAACTTAGTGAGACCATATCTCAAAAGAGCTGGAGATGTCACTCAGTGCAAAGGCCCTGGGCTTCCATCCCCAGTACCCAGTACCTCAACAAAAACAAATAAAAATCAGACTCTTTCCACCAAGGCATCTCGCTAGAACTTTGGTCCCTCAGGGCAAGGGGCTGGAGGAGGGGCTGGACCTGCTGTGCACAGCCTGGCTCTGGGCTGTGCCCGCCTGGCTGGAACTTTGTTTTCGCCTTTCTCTGTGGAGATTCTGCACCCTCCTGGACACTTTCACCTCTCTCATAGAGCCTCGGGGTGGGCAGGAGAGGCAGAAGTGACTGCCGTGAAGTGCAGGATGCTAGGGAGGAGAGCGGACCTGCTGTCTCAGAGCAGGACCAGAAGTAGTTGGTGGGATGCTGCTTGGCCCCAGGGCACAGAGCCCACCTGTCAGAGCTGGACATGGTGGCATACACCAGGAATCCTGGCACCAGGGAGGCTGAGGCAGGAGGATCACCATGAGTTGGAAGCCATCTTGGGCTACATAGTGAGTTCAATACATAGTAAGACTTTGTCTCAACAAAACCAAAGAAATATCCATCAGAGGACCTTTGTGTGGGCCTGTCAGGACTTCTTCCTAGGAAAAATTCACACTACCAAGCCCTGGTCTGTGCTACCTTTTTCTCCCTGGAGTACCTTCTTTCCATTTCTCTCCCTGGTAAACTCCTACTCATCTTTCACAACCCATCCTAAACACAGCCATCTGTATACCACTTTGCAGCTCATCAAGGCAGACTTCTGGGCTTTCTTGTGCAATTCTTCATCTGAGCTCCAAGTGTGTACAGCAGCTGTCTGCACCCCTGTCCTTGACTCTTCCACAGAGACTGCTCCCCAGGAGTGGAGACCCCAGTCCCCACCCTGGTCACCCTGGCTCCTGGTCCTTCTGCACTCCACTGCAAGGGAATGGAGGAAGCAGGGCCACTGGGGGAGGAACTGCAGTGTGGATGCTGTGCGGAGCCTGGAGCAGGGCCATGGTGACTCCAAGGTTGCCTGTGATCCCTGGAGATCCATGCCTTTGGGACATGGCAGGGAACACCCATAGGGTGATTGATCTGTGATGTCTTCTTCTACTCAGATCCCAGTGAAAACAAAGTTCCACCTTATTCATGTTAAGGTAGGGCAGACTGCGGCCAGAGAGGTGCAGCCCCTGTCCTGAGGTCACACAGCAGTCATGAGAGGCTGTGATAGACTGGACCTGTTCCCATTGCCAGCTTCTCCTCCATGGGTTCCTCTCCCTGGGTGTTTCTGTGAACAAGGGAGACCAGGAAGGCAGGGACAGAGCTGGCATCCAAAAGGCAGGGCCTGTTTGTGGGGGTGTTTGCTGGAGGTCTCGGTGTGTGTGTCCCTGGGACAGAGGGGCAGCTGAGGCCTGAGCATCTGGTGCCTGCCTCCTGGGCTGGCAGTCTGCCTGGAGAGGGAAGTGGTGACTGCCAGGTCAGTGACAAACAAAGGCAGCAGTCCGGGATCCTGGCGACCCAGCTCAAGTCCCTCCTCTCTCCCACCCAGGGCACGACCGTGCGCGTGATCACTGCCGTGGACCAGGATAAGGGGCGTCCCCGGGGGATCGGCTACACCATTGTTTCAGGTAAGGAGAGGCTGCGCCTGACCTCGGCCACCACCCCAGAGGAGCTGCTGTTGAGGTCTGGGGCTCGAAGGGCCTGGGAAGGGGACAAAAGCGAGGAGCGGGGGAGGGGCTCTCGGGGCCAGCCGAGGTGGGAGTGTCTGGGCTGCCCCGTGCCAGGGCAGGAGTGTGGCTGCCGTCCAGGGCCTGCGCTTTGGGCTCTGGGCCTGGGATATGGTGGCTCCCATACAGCACTCTGGGTTTTTCTGGTCTTATTTGATGAAAAGGTGGCGATTTTTACATCATTTTGGATCATCAAATAGAGCTGCGACTTTAGGCAAGCTCATGCTCTTCCCATTTCCAGCCATTACAAATTCCTATCTCATCTGGAAGGGCATCTCTCCACCCAGGTCATTTAGCTGGCAAACACTGGTTAGAAACCTTTGGGGTGGTGCCACCCAAGCCCAGGGTGGGCCTTCTCATTATCCACAGCCAGAACTGTGCTTAACCGATCAGTGGACTAATTTAGTTCTCACGCACCCTAGGTCCAACCACCTCTGAAAAGCCCCACCTATGAGCACACGAGGCTGTAGGGGGACATCTAGACATGAGCCATAGCATGTGGTGATCAAGAAGGTAGAAGATGGGACCCCCTGAGTCTGCTTCAGTTTGTCATCCATAAATTCGGAAGGATGAGAGATAGTTCAAGGGTCAGGTGACCTGGTACATGCAAAAAGCTGAGTGAGTGTATGTAAAGGACTTTGTTATAAAGGTAACTCATTATTAGTGCAAGCAGTTAATAACACCTGGGGAAGCGAGGCGTTACCTGGTTAGCTAGGGGGTAGCTGGGGTAACTGGTAGAAGGGAACAGCACACCCTTGGGATCACAGGAAATCCGGCTCTCATCGTACACTGGCCCTGCAGCTGCTGGCATGATGATTATTACAAATAATGCAGCCCAGGGGCTGAGGGTCAGCAGGAGCATGGGTCAGGGGCTCTGCTCCCCACTTCCCTATTCTGGTGTCCAGGCACGGAGTGAACGGTACCGTGTACTTGTGGAACAAAAGAATGACTAAATTATCACTCTAGGAGAGTGAGTTCTCTAATTCCAGTAGGCCCTAAATTGCCTGGGCCTCCCATCATAAGTGCAAAGTCCTTGGTGGGAAGCTCTGGTCCTGCAGGGCTTGGTGGGGCCCAGGAGAGGTTTTAGCTCCCAGCTCCCAGCAGCTCAGTGTGGGTGGCTGTCAGGCCAGGATGTGAGAGGGCCATTCCCGGGAAGGAAGCCATTCCGGTGGGAGGCGGGGTCCACATCAAACTGGAGGCCGTCTCCAGGAGGGCAGAATAGGGGCAGGGCGTCCGGGGGCTCAGTTCCTTCCTGAGTTCTGCGAATTGGGAGGCAAAGCAGTGTCCCTGGTGATGAGGGTCCTGTGCCGAGCTCTAGGAACACCGGCGAACCCTACAGGCACTGGAGTTGGGCCAAGATTACGTGGCTGCGTGAGGACCTTGTTCTAGGAAGAAGAGCATCCGCCCGATCCTCACTGCCTCTGGGCTGGTTCCAGACATCTCCCGGGCTGGCTGGGGCCTGCCTAGAATTGGCTACTCCTGCGGTGACACTAGGAGCTGGTCCTCCAGGGCACTGGCGCATCCAGATGCGTGCTGGGTGCCAGGTCCCCAGGCAGATGCTCGGCCTTTTCCAGCCTTCAGAGATGGCCCAGCCCTTGATCCCCCACCCTGGAAGCGGAAGGCTGAAGGGCCGGGCTGCTGAGCCCTGGGTAGGGCTGCTCTGGAGGTTGGAATAGGGGATAGCAGCCTGAGGCAGCATTCTAAGGGGCACATCATCCCCTGGGGCCACATTCCCAGGTGCAAACCGGAGGATGAGTAGAGACCAGGATGGGAAAGCACACAGAGAAGTGTGTGGGAGCTGCGGCAGCAGGCAGAAATTTCTAGAAGGCCAGAGCACTTAGCATAGCTTTATAGGATCCCCACTGCCAGCATGGATGTGCCTTGAGAGCCTTTGGAAAGGATGACAAATGGGTTCAGTCTCACACCAGCTTTGATTGATTATTAATGGCTGCCTGAAAAGGATCCTGAAGCCAAACAAGCTCGGTGCAGTATTCAGTTGGTAGAGTCTGCTGTGGGCGAGGAAGGAGTGAGGGCAGCACCTGGGGCAGATACTCCCTATTCTAAATGGGTCTGTATTTGGATCTCAGTTACAGGGTGGTCCTGATCCTTGGTCTCATGGGTCTTTATCACCAGCACCACTCCTGTGACAGTGAATAACCTGGGGAAAGGGTGGTCCCTTTTCTCTCCTGCCTGCCCTGCCTGGCTCCACCGAGCGGGCTCCACAGTGTTCCTGCTCACCCTCCTCTCCCGGCCTGGGCTGTGGTGCCCACCCTGAGAGCCAGCGTGAGCCTGGAGGGCTCAGTCGCAGGGAGCAGGGCCAGCAGACTGGGATCTGGCCTTGTCTCTATAGTCCTTGGCCACTTCCTTAGACACTGCTGCAAAGAACATTGTCTGCCAGCCAGATGTAGTGGTACATGCATGTAATCCCAGTACTCAGGAAGCTGAGGCAGGAGGAGCACCATGAGTTCAAGGCCATCCTGGACTACATAGTAAAATCCTCAGAAAAAACAAACAAACAAACAGAAAAGAGCATTATCTGTCAGGGTCTGTCTTACATACCTACTTCACTGGGGATGTTGGTTTTTCAGCCCTGTGCTGGGTGGCTCAGCTGCTGCCTCTTTAGCCAGAAGCAGACAGAAGGATGGCTCGTGTTCCCCTGCCACCTCCAGAGCATCTTCACGGCTACCCGCCCCATGCTGGCCCTGGGTGCCAGGCGGGGGCCTGTTCCGGCTCCAGGTGCTTAGGGACCATTTTCTACTGAAAGGACACAGAGTCTCAGGGCAGAGCCTGGGCTGTGGTGACTCTGACTGCGCACGGGGTGGTCCACTTTCCCCTCACAGGTGGACAACGGCCTGAGTCCACAGTGACCCATGGCGTGCAGTTAACTTGCCCAGCACCCCGAGGCCCTGGCCCCTCCGGGCTGTTTATCAGCCCCACAGCCGTGGGGATTTATGTCCACACACCAGTGCTTCCCCATTACTAATGACCCCTCTGTTTTGCCAAGAACAAAGAGGCCTTCAGAGGTAAGTTATGGCCCCATTGCCATCAATTTGTTCTCAGCTCTGCGTGGCTAAACTGGGACTGAGGAATGACAAAGTTCTTTCCCTTAGAGGACTTGGCGCAGGTCCGGCTGCTCCCCAGCCTGTGCATGCCCTGCTACGCACCAGGGCCATCGTTCCCTGCAGAGCCAGTCCAAGTCAGGGGTTGGTGGGCTCCTGTCCCCCGCTGCCAGCCCACCCTGCTGTCTGAGCAGACATCCCTCCTTTGCCAGACAGAGACAATCCTGCTTCAAGGAGCAGCTGTGCCCACCCCGCACAAAGCACTGGAACTGGAGTCCAGAGTTGTCAGTTTGAGGCCCTGCCCTGCCATCTGCCTGCAGTGTGTCCCAGCCAAATGCTTGACTTCTTCCAGCGCTATGGTCTTGATCCATGGAATAGGGTTATGAATCCCCACAGCGGATGGATGGTGCTGGTGGGTCTAACCGGCCATAGAACACCAGGGTTGATAAATGTCAAGGAGAGATCGGGACCAGGGGTCCTCGGAACTCTGGAGAACAGAGCACAGGTGCTGGGGCCACTGCCCGTGGTGGTGGCTTCCGGCCCTGCCAGCCACGTGGCTATGGAGCACTTGAAATATATGCATTGAGATGTGCTGTAAATATAGCACATGGGATTTTGAGGACATAGGAGGCAACAAGACTGTAAAGAATCACATTATAATGTTTTATCTCGGAGCCTGGGGTGTGGCTCAGCAGTAAAGCACTCACGGGAGCATATGTGAAGGCCTCATTTCAATTCCTAGCACTGCCCAAATAATAATAATGTCTTATACTGATGATATGTTGAAATGATTATATTTAGGATATGCTGGGCTACATAAAACCTAGTACCAAAATCAGTGTTGTCCGTTTCTTTATTTGCTGTGGCCACTAGAGGATTTGAAGCCCACCTGTGGCAGCCCTACCCCCAACCAGCTGTGATCCCATAAGTGTGTTTTCCCATCTGTGTGATGGTGATGGAAGCCCAGCAAGCCCCTAGAAAAGCGCTGACTTTGTAGAGACCGCTCCCAGGTGTGCGGCTTCCTGTGCACCGCGGGGGGCTGAGGGGCTTCTCGGAGCCAGGAGCTGTGCCCGTCTCCTGAGGTGGTGGGGTTCTCACCCTGGGGGCCTAGGAACCTGCAGTTGGGTCAGGGGACAGACCTATAAATGGGCAGCCTTCACAATGCTGTGAGGAGCAAGGACAGGGTGCCCAAAGAGGCAGGTGGTGCTGGCGAGGAAGAAGAGTGGAACTGCCTCGGCCTGAGATGCCTGGCACGGTCAAAGGCCCTTGGGTAGAGAAGCTGCTTAATTTAACTTCCAAACAGTATTTGTTCTCCTCCAAGCCAAGTGGCCTGAGTGAATTACTCACTTCCCCATCTTTTCATTGGGGCTGATGGTCTCGTTCTCATAGAACTGTGAAAATAAAGGCAAGTGTCCCATGTTCGCAACAGCACGGCTCCCAAGAGCCACCTTATGGAAGCAGCCAGTGTGGTCACACTCACATGCCCCATGTGCAGCAGTGGTCGCACAAGGTTATATCTATCACCTAGGGACAGCGTAGTCATCTCAGGTGGTATAAGTACTCTCTGTGATGTTCACACAATGACAGAAATCACATAACACATTTCTCAGGACACGTTCCTGCCATTAAGTGATGCATGACTGTACATACGCGCGTGCGCGTGCGCACACACACACACACACACACTGGAATACTATTCAGTCTTCTAAAAAAATAAGATCCTGTCATTTGTGACAGTATGGGTGAACTCAGAGGACACTGCTAAGTGAAATAAGGCAGACACCAAAAGACAAACACTACACAATCTCATTCACATGTGAACCCTGAAATAAGAGTGGTGCTCATAGTAGAGAGAGTAGAAGGGAGCTTACCAGGGAGTTGGGGCTGGGGGATGGGGAGATGCCAGCCAGAGAGGACAAACTTTCAGCTAGAAGGTGAAAAGTTCTGGAGACCACTGTCCAGCGTGGTGAATAAAGTTAATGTTGAAGCTACGCTTCAAACTTGCTAAGAGAGTAGTTCCCACACACACCTAAAACTTGTAATGAGGTCCGGTGGTGGATGTGTTAGTTAGCTTGATTGTGTCACTCATTTGACAAGATATGCATAGATCCAAACACCATTTTGTACTCCTTAAATATATGTAATTTTTTTGTTTGTTTGTTTGTTTTCTGGTACCAGGAATAGAACTCACAACCTTGCATTTGCCAGACAGGTGCTGTGCCGCTAAGCTAAATCCCCAGCCCCTGTACTCCTTAAATATAACCAACTTTTATTTGTCAATCTTACCTGTATAAAGCTGAAGAAAAATCAATTATCCCATTGTATAAAGTGACTGGCATTTGGTGAGCATCTGCCTTATGGTGACACCTATAGTTGGCCTCCGACTGATGTCAACTTTTTCTCTCTTCCCCAGCACTCAGCAGACAGGTACATGTCTGCTGTCAGAAACCCTGTTACTAGCTATGGCCGCAGTCACACTCACGGCAAGGTCCTCCCAGGTGGAAGGCTTCTCTGTCAGTCCCAAGGCTGTAAGGCTCAGGATGCTGCCCACCTTCCTCTTCCAGCAAGACCCAGGCCCTTCTCCTCTCCTGATCCCCATCCTAGGGAGCAGGGGCTCTCATAGCTGGTCTGTGATAGTACTGTATCACCTGACAACCTTAGGCACCCAGATCCTCCAGCCCACCCACACCTACTGCATCAGGCACTCTGAGAGAGGGACCAGTGGCCCCTGACTTCATTTTGTGTATTATTTTTGTTGCTGGAACAAAATACCTGACATATACAATTTAAAGGAAAAAAGGTTTACGTTAGCTCACAGTTTCAGAGGATTCAGTTCATGGTTAGCTGGCTCCAAGGTACAAGTGACATGGCAGAAGGGCCTGGTGGAGGAAAACTGCTCACCTCATGGCAGCCAGGAAGCAGAGAGAGCAAGAAGGGGAAGAGAGAGAGAGGAAGGGACCAGGGACAGGAAATTACCCTTCCTGTTCATCCCAGTAGTGACCCCAGTCACACCTCACCTTCCAATAGCATGTTCAGCGATAAGCTCATCAAAGGATGAATCTATTGATGAGTATAGTGCGCCATGATCCTATCCCCTTCCAAACACACAAGCCTTTTGGGGGACATTTTTGATCCAAACGATCACACATGCCTTTCAGGTGTTTTTGATGCTGTTCAAATCCTTTGGTCCCCATAGGAGCCATATGAATTTCTCATACATACTAGACAGATGACTTCTGTCATTTGAGTCTCTTCCCTCCAGTGTCAGACAGGCATTGGCCATCTGAGGTAAGTGGGTTTAAAGGAACCCATAGCAGAGCTTTCCTCTGCTTTGTGCATTCCAGCCTCCACCTCCATCGAGATCTTTGTCTTCTGCCCCGCGGCAAGATGGGTAGGGACCTCCATTTATTGGATGCCTGCCATGTGCCAGGCCCAGGCCAGACACAAGTTACCCTGTGTAGTAGTCTGTAAGGGAGAGAACATCACTCCATTGTGTAGACAAGGTAACAAGGCTCCAAGATGGCCACACTGGCCAAGGGTCACAGCTGCTTAGTGGCAGAGCAGAGATTTGAGTTCAAGTCTCTGAGGCTCCAGAAGACACCTATTGGTTCTCAAAGCCTGCACCCCAGATCACCAGCTTTCGTGGGGCCTGATCCGGGGACCGCACTTTAGGCTCTGGTCTAAAAGAGCACATGTTCTCCATGGGCACTGTCAACCCCAACGGGGTGAAATTTTGTGCTCTGGATGGTGAAAAATACCCCACTGTCTGTGTTGAATGCTCAAGGACACATCATACCTGTGGTATTGAGATTCCACATGGAGAGGTGGGGAAGCAGCTAGGAAAAAATGTCTTAAGTGACTCTTGGAGCAGGCAAGTAGGTGATAAATAAAAAGAAGGCTGAGAAGTATTGGAGAATAAAGAATAGGTGGGAAGGCCCTCACTCCCAGCCTGAAAAGCAGTGGCCTTACTGTGGAATCACATGGGGGATGCAGCCAGGTATCTTACTGCAGGACAAGAACTTCCCTAATGCTTGTCTCTGGATTTTATTTTAATGCTACCAAGTCAAGAGGTCCTTTGAAGAGACATGGAGTGCTTTGAAGGGAAGGTTGTGTGTGCATGTGTGTGCATTTGTAGACAGAGTGGGGAAAATCAGTTACAGTCAGGCTTGCATAAGCCCACACCCACTACATGTGCCACTGACTGCACTGGCCCCGGCCAGGGCCTGGTGGGGACAGCTATGACAGGAGACCATCCTGCCATGCATTTCAAAGACTTGGGATGATGCTGCTTGGCATTTTTCTTCCTCTGAGAAGTCAGAACTCAAGACATGAAATTGCTTGGAAAGCTGAACAGCAGAACAGCCCCTAGCTGGGGGGACACAGCGCGTAGGGGACAGAGGTCCCAGAACTTAAGGGCATATGGCTGGGCACTGGGAAATGGCCAGGGAGGAGTGAAGAGCAGGTTAGAGAGGGGTGAGGTGGGATGTAAGTAGAGGGCGTTAAGGCAACAATGTGCTGGTCCTGCAGTGTGGCTGGGCTAGGAGTGAACCGGGGCTCACTGGAGATTCATCCCTGGAGTGGGTTAGCACGGAAAGCCCTGGATGAGGAAGATCCACTAACAGGCCACCAGTGTAGCCGCACCCAGGGGTCCTTGGGGCCACAGAGATGTTCAGGAGGGGAGTGAACAGAATCTGGTGATAATCTGGAAATACAGGATGCAGAAGAAGGAGGAGACAAGAAGCTCCTAACCTCTGAGTCTGGGTTTCTGGGGTCCTGATGGTGGCCCAGGTAGAAGGAGGGACATCTGTAGGATACGCATCACCCTAGACCCATCCAGAACACCTAGTCCTTAACTGAGCAGACAGCATTAATTGATCCCCGCACGTGATGGGCCTCTGAGTGTGATTTGCCCTGCCCTCGGCAGAACTAGCAGTTGATCAGCACTCTCTCTCAAGCTGCAAGAAACAAGCTGCCAGCCATAGCCCACTGGCGTCCCCTGGCTCTCTTTCTTCAAAAATGTCTAGGCACACAACCCCTGGAGGCTTTTTAATTTAATTATCTAAACACACTGCCTTATTATTTGCAGTTCTCTGCCACCATGCCAAAACAACAATGCATCACACAGACTGGCGGCTCCGCCGGGGGAGCCCAGCAAGGCTGTGGTCTGTCCCTGCCCCTCCTCTCCCAGGGCCCTGCTGCCAGCCAGCCAGCAGCTCCTGCTCTGTGTGCCGCCTTCATACCCTGAGTCTTCACTGCCCCGCTCAGGATGCTGGCTTGTCCTGTCCTTTAGCCAGGTCCTGGGTGCTCTTTGCCAGAGCCTGAGGTGCCCCTGGCTTCCATCTGTGAATCACCCTCGTCAGTGGACTTTTAAGAGGTTTCACAGCAACACGATCTGAGACTCTGCCCTTCCACACCTCGACTTCCCCTCATGGGTAGCAGTGCCCCTTGCTCAGGACACAGTGGCCTCCTGGGTGCCCACTGTCCCCGCAGAAGCACTGCCAGGCCTCCCTTGCTGTGGGGCCCTGAGTCTCCGTGCCCAGCTGGGCAGGGAGTGGGGCCGCGGGCCCTTGAGTCGGCCAGCCCCGCTCAGAGCCTCCTGTGCTCAGGCCACCTGGGCTGTGCGGACCCCGCTGTGGCCGAGGCAGCTACAGCGAGGGCACGCAGGGTTCAAGTTCATGCTTGAAGCTGCTGGGGCCAAGGAGACGCGAGCCTGGTTTCTGTGTGTCAACGGGCATTTGTCTTCTTTCCCGTCTGCTTTTCTGCCTTTGTCCTAATCTCGAAGACAACTGCTCTGTATTGACTTCCCAGGGCTGGCAGGGCTTGAGGGGATTATAAAATTAGCCAGCATTTAGTCTACCTTCTCTACACCCCAGTCCTCAGAATTGATCTACGCGTAACTCTTGACTCACAGTCAACCCTGGCCCAGGCATGAGTCTGTTTTATTTTATTCTTAACTTGTTTAGAAGTGTTAGGGCATCTGAGGCCCTGCCCACGGCAGCCCCCCAGGTCCCCAAGCACATCTCACTTCTGCCTGTGAGTGCCTCGTGCACCCCAACCCTGCCTCTGTCGCCAGAACCATATCCTTGAGTCTCACATTTTCTCGTTCCTTTCCTTTTAGAAAATATCTTGTTTTTATGTACATGGATCCTGTGTTGCTTGAATTTAGTTGGTCTTTGACCTTTATTTTTGTAAGTATCATGCAATAAAATAGCCTCCTGGGACACGTTTTCTATTCAGTATCCTAGAGCCATCCATATTGCTTGGTGTAGGTATCAGTTCATTTTCACTACTATATACTGTTCCATCCTATGAAATCACCATAGCTACTGTATCTATTTCTCTGTACAGGAGTGTAGAGCTTGACTTTTTCTGTTACAAACCATGCTGCTTTGAACATCTTGTCTGTTTCTGTCTGAATGCGGATGAGTTTGCCTCAGGCTATAACATCATCTCCCACCCTCACCACAACCTCCACAAAAGGGCTGGCAGGATCCTTTTATAGATGAGGGCTGAAACTTGCTGAGCTCACGGGACCTGCTTAGCTCTTGCGGCACCACAGTGGTGGCCCAGGATTCAAACCCAGAGCTTCCTGCTATCAAATCCACACTGTTCTGCCCATATGTGGAGTGATTGCTGTCAGCCTGCTAGTCTGTGTGCAGGTCTGGATTAGGATTTATGCATTCAATCAATCATTCATTCATTCAGTTGCCCAGAGCACATTAATTGAGTGGCTACTGTGTACCGAGCTCCATGCTAGATCCTAGGACCGAGTGGGAAGCGAAGGCCAGCATTACTGCCCTGATGAGACTCACTTTTTAGTAGAGAATCAGTGTGGGCAGCGTCCCCCAGCTGGGCTGAGCATCAGAAGAAAGTACCTGGAAAAGGCATCGAGTGTGCAAGGAAAGGGGCGGGAAGTCCGGGTCCCAGCTGCCTGCCCCTGCCCAGCTGGGGGCACAGCCTGTGGCTCCAACCTCAGCAAAGGTCTCCAGGACCTTTGAGGGGCTTTGAACTGAAGCTGAGCCCCTCTCAGCAGCTCAGACCCTGGTCCCTCCTCATCAGATGCCTCAGGTACCTGCTTGGCTTTCAAGGCGGCCCCCAGCCGGGGCTAATCTGAAATAAAAGTTTTTATTTATCTAGCTTGGTACCTGGCGCAAGGTTAAATCATACAAGAGAAAAAGCAATAAAACAGAAAGATTAAACGTAAGGCTCCGTCTTAGCATGCCCTTTGCAATGTGGTTACAAAGATATTCAGTCCGAAGTCGCCCCCTACCCCGCATCGCTGTCTCCCGGTTTCTCCGGCTCAGCTTAGCTGGGGCAGGGGAGGAGCAGACGGGGTAGGGGCCAACAGAGGGGACCCCGGGGTGCCTGTGGAGAGGATGAGCCACAGGCGGAGTTCTGGTGCT
This sequence comes from Chinchilla lanigera, assembly GCF_000276665.1. Taxonomy (NCBI): domain Eukaryota; kingdom Metazoa; phylum Chordata; class Mammalia; order Rodentia; family Chinchillidae; genus Chinchilla; species Chinchilla lanigera. The sequence goes on along the minus strand of NW_004955437.1, from coordinate 19,877,830 downwards.
CAGCTGTCAGCCACCTCCACTCACAGCTCTGATTCGTGACTTCCATGGAACAAAACTGTGTCACCTGCGCCTGTGTCCCCACCCGCATATCTGTGCCTTCATGTGCATTATGTGTCTGTTCTGGGGATGAGAAGCATTAGTCGCAGCCCCTCCCCACAGCCAGCCTGGGCTCAAGGCAGTGACCTTCATCAGGTTACTTCTCCTGCCTGTGCCTCAGTCTCCTATTCTGTAAAATGGGAATATTAATAGGTTTATCATAAGGGTTGAACCCTCAAAATAGTACTTGAGTTGCGTACAGTGGCGTGCACCTGTAATCTCAACACTCTGTGAGGCTGAGGTGGGAAGATTGCAAGTTCAAGTCCTGCCTGGACAATTTGCAATGTGGTTACAAAGGCAAGATCTTGCCTCAAAATACTAAATAATGAGCTGTGAGCTGGAAGCCAAGCGATGGTGCGTAACTCTAGCCCCAGCACTCTGGGAAGCTGAGGCAGGAGAATTGCAAGATTAAGCCCAGTCTGGGCAATTTAGGGACTTAGCAAGACCCTGTCTCAAAAAAAAAAAAAAAAGAATTAGAAAGGGCTGGGGGTGCAGCTCAGCCTGAAAGCCCTAGGTTTAATCCCCAGTGCCAAAACAAAACAAAAAAACAGTCCCTGGCACAGTAGGCACTCGAGGAATGTGCTGTGTTACTAACAAGGATGGTGAACACAGACAAGAAGCGGGTGCCTGGGCTCCTCAGCATGTGGTTATCGATGGGGTCTCTCCGAGTCCATGTCTCGCAGACCCTCACCCCTGGCTGCCCACATAACCTAAGACTTCAGCTCTCCATCAACCCCCTGGGTCTCGGAGGGACCCACGAGGCAGGGTAGAGGTGGAACCCACCTGATTGCTTACTGGCCTGCTGGGTCCCTGCCCACAGCCCCTTGAGGCCACTGGCTGCCCGCTCCTCTGGCAGCACCCTCTTTGCCATCAGAGTGGTCCAGCCTCCTGGGTAGTCCATGATCCTAGAGCAAAATGGATGATGGACAGAAATAGGGGCACTGACACTCCCCCTGCCTGTGAGATCTGGCATCACAGCATAGGCCGTACGTACTTCGGGGGTGATGAGGCTGGCCCCCACGGGAAAGGCGGTCCTCTAAGGAAATTTGGAGAGACCCAGAGGGAGGGGCGGCGCCGGGCCCTGGGGGAGGTGTGGGCACCTGTTCAGGGGACCTTCCTCCAGCTCTGACACCCTGTTGCCAATTGGAGTGCACCAGAGGCCTTGGAGTGCCGGAGTAGTGCCAGCTAACAGTTCCTGGGTGCTTTACCTGTGCTGCCCTTAAATGCTCCCAGCAGCCTGAGGGTGGCGCTGTGATCGGTGGCCCCATTGTACAGAGGACACTGAGGCTCGTGCCCCAGGTCGAATGGCTGGCGGGTGGTGGAGCTGGGCGCTGAAGCCAGCAGCTGGCTCCCTTCTCCTTGCGTGCTCGCCGCACCACACACCAAGCCTAGCCAGCCCCGCTAGACCATCCTGCTGCCTGCGCCCCAGGTTTGGCCGGACCTCCGGTGTGCACAGCTCCTCTCTCTCCACCTCCCTCTTGAGCGCTGTGCCTGGCTCAATTAACTGGCTGTTCCCCACTCAAATATTTAACCAATACCCCGGAAACAGAGATTTCAGAGCAGATATTTTCAGACATTGATTGAAGTGAACAAACATCGGGGCACAGAATGAATTTATTGCTACGCATTCGCATTCAGAGGCTGTGCTCCATCCCAGGCCTCCTGCGGGGCGCGGGCTCGTGGGAGCTGTGGGCTAGGATCAGGCCACCTCTGCCTTCCAGCTCCTTGCCCCTCCCAGCCTCCCATTGCCAGGGAATGAGATGCCGCCCTCCGTAGGATCAGACCAGTGCCTCTGAGCCCACGAACACAAGGGCACTGGCACATCCTGCAATGCGTAGGAGACCGAGAGCTGCTCTAGAGGGCCAGAGACCCGCTTTCTCCACTGCACGGTGAGGTTCTGAAATGTCAGCAAGAGCGGTTGAGACCTTAAAAGAGCCCTTCATCAATGACAGTTGAGTCCTTAGGTTGCCTTCCGTCCCCGTTAGGAGTCTGTAGGGACTGGAGTGGCCTGTGTGTGACGTGGTAATGTTGAGACAGGTCTCCGTGAGCCAGCCCTGCATTAGGTGGTCTGGGGGGAGGGGTTCCATGACAGGCTGTGTCATGGAACCTGGGCTGCGGGGAAGCGCCAGGATTTCCTGGGGACTGCCATAGGGCAAGTCGCTCATGTGTCCTTCGTGGCTGGTGCCCCAGGGAGTCCTCTGAGAGGCTGCAAAAGGCCAAGAGCAGGGGCTGAGGCCGGGATGGTGAATGCACCCCAGCGCTGGTTCTCCAGCTGTGCGGATTCTCCCGAGAGGTGAGGCTGGTGGAGGGGTGAAACAGCATCGGCTCATGTGGGAGGAAGTCATTCCCTTCTTGATTCCCTGTCGGAGTTTCTGTTTCCCTCCGCTGTGTCCAGGAGAAAGTCCAGTGGGGGCTTGTGTCTGGAGCCCTCAGCTCAGCTCCCCATGGAACAGAGGATGGATCTGGCCTTAGAGGCAGAGGGTGCGGCCACCCCCGGGGCTCTGTTCCCATCCTGCAGTCACCCTCTGTGCATGGCTAGGCAGCAGGTCTCCATTTCTGACACTTAAATAAGTTGCCTTTAGAGTGGTTGATAAAGGGAAAAGCATGGAATCCAGTTAGAGGAAAGTATTAAATAAATAATAGTCCAGATTGCAGAACAGTGTGGCGGAAGTGGGTAAAGGAACGCCCAAGCAGGGACTGGGGAATCCTGATATTGGCATCATCTTGGCCTAGCTTTTCCTCATCCGGGGAGTGGGAAGACAGTGGAGCTCCTAGGGGCGTCCAGGAGTCACCTCTGGACTGTGAGGTGCTCAGAAGAGCTCCCAGCACAGGGTTTGTAGCCGGGAATGCCAGCCTCTGTGGCCAGGGTCGTAGGTGAGATTCTGGGGCCGCTAATGGGACAGAAGGAGGGACAGGTCAGGCGTCAAGGGGCATCGCAGGCACTAGGGACTGAGGTGGGCGAGGCTTTGAGGGCCGTCTAGGCTGCACAAGGCAATAGGGGAGATGATGTGAAGGGGCTGGATGGCCAAGGATGGGGTGGTCGGAGTAATCCCAGCTCCCTCAGGGCTCCTGCAGGCATCCGGAGCAGACCATCCCTGGAGTTAGGCCTGTCAGGATCAGGACCGAGGACACCAAACTTGAACTTCCCTTGTTGCTTACAGTATCTGTCATTCCCAGTCTCTGCCTTAACAAACTGGCACCAACCTAGTGGCTTAAAACCGCAGAATTTATTTTACTGTCACCAAAGCCTGAGGTTTACCTGAGGGCTAGAATATAGGTGTGGCAGGGCTACTTCCCTCTGGAGGCACAGGGGACAGTCCCCCTCTTGGCATTTCCAGCTCCTAGTGGCTGCCAGCAGTCCTCGGCTGCTGGCTGCATGCTCCAGTCTGCTCTTCCCTGAAACACGGCCTTCTGCTGTCCTGTGGTCACACCTCTGTCCTAGAAGGACACTTGTTAGGTTTAGAGCACCCCAGATACTCCACAGTGATCCCCCCACTCGGGATCCTTAAGCGAATCATACCTGCATCGTCCCTGTGGTGTCAAAAAGTAACACTCTATGGTTCCTGGGATTTGAACCTGGACGACCTTGGTGGCCACCATTCAGCTGACCACAGCGTCTCTGCCCCTCCGTGTTTCCCACGCACCCGGGTCTCAATGGCACTGCTGCCTGTGCAGCGCCACGGCTGCTCTTGAGACGTCCTCTCCGCGGCTGTCTGAGCTGTCAGTCATCTCTGAGTTCTAGTTTTCCAGTTCCAAGGCCCAGGAGCGGGGAGAAGGGGCACATGTGCACAAGCCAGACTGAGGCAGTGTCACCTGGCAGCTAGCGCAGAAGAGAGGGCAGCATGGTCCTGCACACATCTAGGACATCTTTAAAGACCTACGGAGAGACCCGAGAAGCGGAATAGAGCTCCCAGAATCAGAGCCAGGTGTAAACACGGGCACCTGATATCTGACAAAAGAGGTACCACAAATCAGCACTAGAAGGATGACTTGTTTAGGAGCTGGTGTTGAGGGGCTAGCTCGCTCTCAAGGGGGAAATAAAGCAAGGTTCCTAGCCTGCACCATGTACCGAGAGGACTCTGGATGGATTAAAGACCTGGAAGGTGAAATATAAGCTCATAAAAGGAAGTGTGGGGGTATATCTTCATGACCTTGTAGTAGGAAAGGACTTCTTAGCACCCAAAGAGCACATGCCCTAGGAGAAAAACAGAGGGGTATCAAAGGAGTTTGGATTCATTAGGGATACATAGACAACGGCCACAGCAGATGACAGGAGATTTTTGCGACAACTAAAACCAACAAGAGCCACGTGGCTCGAATATATAAGATATTGCTGCAAATCAACAGGGGAACGTTGGGGAATCCAGTAAGTAAAGGAGCAAACAAAGCTGGATGCAGTGGCACATGTCCATAATCCTAGCCACTTAGGAGGCTGAGGCAGGAAGATCACAAGGTCAAGCTCAACCTAGGCTACTTGGTGACTTAGTCACTCTTATCGTTCTCCATCTTTCTACACCCCTCCCCTCCTTTCAAACTTAGCTCCACGATCTCCTCCTCCAGGAAGCCCTCTCTAACCCCCCAACTCACACCCATGGGACACAGCAGGGCAGGGGGCAGCAGGTGTGGCCTGCCCAGGATGGCCCAGCCCTAGCACAGCACAGACCGCAGTTGGCACCAGCCCACCTGCTCCACACTGCCAGGGCCTTTGTGTCCCACCCAGCCACCTCCAAGCTGGAGGTGACCATCAGACTCCTGCGCTTCCCCCGCAACCCTTGTCTTCTTGTTCCCCAGAGAAGCCAAAGCCTGCCCCAGCCAACCTTCCTGCAGAGCCTGTGTGACTCACAACCACTCCCTGGGGCTTGGCTGGTGTCGAGCCCGGCTCTGGGCAGCCTCTGTGATTAGCACTGACTTTCGCAGGCACTGAGGGTGGCACTGCCGTCAGCTCCACTCAGGGGCAGTGAGTGGGGTTCACACACAGCTGGGGCTCTGCAAGAAGGGACAGAAAACAGAAAGCCACAGGGACCCACCGCAGGGGACACGAGGGTGTCATGAAGACTTCTCCACAGAAGTCATCTGTGGAGACTGCATCTTACAACAAGCACCATCAGTGTCCCCGCTTTACGGAGGAGGAAACTGAGGCTCAGAAAGCTTGGATAGCATGTAGGGCTGTTCTAAGCCCTTAAGAAGTAGAAGAGCCAGGAGTCACACCCAGCCCTAGGTGGGTCTGACGCTAATACTCTTTCCCTGGAGCTACCTGCCTCACAGGATTCTATGGAGTACAGACCTTGCCCTCATAGTTCCCATTTTACAGATGGGTAAACTGAGGCTCATAGAGCTCAATAAACTGAAGATCATATTTTGGCAGCATGGCAGCCACTGACCTGGCTCATGTACAATTTGATTCTGTCCTACGCACTCAAGACCCCTTCCTGGCAAGCCCAGCAGGAGAGGAGATGAGATTAGGGTACCCTGTGTAGGCACAGAAAGTAACTTCAGAGCCTACTTGTTGGGTAAGTCAAGAAGAGCCAAGTTGCAGGAAGCGCTGGAAGCCACGCAGACTTGATGTATGTCACGAGAGGGAGCCATGGAGGGTCTTAGAGGAGGGACCAGCGAGGTCCTGACATACAGTACCTGCTCATCCAGCCCGCTCCAGGCCCTCCCACAGGAAGCCCCTGTGGTGGCCCCCCTCCCTGCCACCCACAGCACTCCCTTCCTCCCCGGTTGGGGACATTCAGTCGCTGAGGTCAGGTCTTTGTTTGAAGGACAGATAATTAATTCCACAAAGTAATCCCGGGCTCACTCTGGCAGATTTATGGAGATCGCCTCGGTGCCGAACTCTGCCCGATCATCTTTCATTCCTGGGCGAAGGAGTGACTGGGTGGGCCGCGGGCCCTGCGCCAAAGGGAGTTTCATTTAAGGGAGTCCTGGCCCGGCGAAGCGGACCGATCCCCAGGCTGGCCAGAGGGGAGCAAGCCAGGCTGCCTCCTCCCTGCCCCGGCCGTCCGTGTCTCTCTCCCAGGACAGCTGTCGTGGGCCGCAGGGACCCAGAGCTTCACGCCAGACAAGAACGCAGAAGCCGAGGCAGCAAGGAAGTTAGCACTTCCCAGGCTGGCTCTTTCGGGCACTCCAGTCCAGCCAACCCCTTCATTCCTGCCCCCTTGCAGCTTCCCCAGTGCCCTGAAGCTGCAGCGGGGACAGGAAACTCCCAAAGGGACCCCTTCCTGCAGGGAATGAGGCTGGGTGGTGACTCAGCCCCAGGAAGGGAGGAATGGGTGTGGTCCTGGGTGCAGGGTGGCAGCTTGTTTGGGCTAATTTGAATATCCATAAATATTCATCAGCCACCTCTCCTGTGTCAGCTGCTGGGGATATGGCCATGAGCGAGCAGACAGAGAAGCTCTTGCCCCAGAGGAACTTGTAGTTTAGTGAGGATGACAGAAAATAAATAATCAAGCAGATTAATGCACGAGATAATTTCAGATGGTGACAACTGCTTGCAGGAAAATGAGAGGGGGTGTGCTGGAGAAAGGCTGAGCAGGGGTCACTTAGCTAGGGTGGCTAAGGAAGGCCTCTGTGATATGGTGACAGGGGAGCAGTGCTGGAGCTGTTAGGGAAAGCGGTCCAGGCAGAGGAAATGGCATGTGCAAAGGCCCTGAGGCAAGACCAAGCCGGGTCTATTTAGGAAACAGAAAAAAGAGGCTAATGAGGCCAAAGTGTACAGGGAAGGCAGAGCTTAGGAATAGGGAAAGAGGTCAGAAAGCAAGATGGGTGCTGACTGCTTAGACTTGCAGACCAGAAGGGGTGAGGAGTGGAACTTTATTCCCTTTGCACTGGAAAGGTCTCACAGCAGAAGAGTTTGACCCGTGCCAGGCTTGTAAAAGATCCACATGGAGAAGGGGCTAGAGAGGTGGCAAGAGGAGAGGCAGGGAGGCCAGCTGAGAGCCCCTGCTGTGACCCATGGGACCTTGGGCTCTGTGCGTTCCTTCGTCCATCTGGACCCTCTGGCCACCTCAGGGACACTTCTCCTTGGAAGGCTTGCTGCCCTTAGGCCATGGGCCTCCGCGCTCCTCCTGCCCCACCCTGTCCCCTGTGTGTGCCTAGGACACTCATGACACTCGCTCCTGACACACCCACCCTGCAGGAGCAGCAGGCTGGCCTGTGGGCACCCAGATGGGAGAAAGGCCCGGCTCCCAGTACAGGCGGCGGCTCCCTGGCGCCAGCGGGCACAGCACCACCTTGCCGACTTGGCAGGCCCTGTTGGCAGGAACCAAGCATGGCGGGCAGTGCTGGCTCCTTCTGGAGACTCATACTGGCCCTGTAATTAAAGCCGCGAGTCATCCCGAGGACAGGGACCAAGGGCTGGGGCTGCCCCAGCTGGCACTGCTTTGATGCCAGGAGGAGCAAGTGGGCACATCTGGGCAGAGGTGTGCAGGAGGGAGCTGACGATCAAAGACCACCTTCTTTTTGGGCCCAACCTGAGGGCTTCAAGGCTCTGCCTGGTGCCAGGGACAGTGCCAGGAGCTCCCTCCACAGCGCAGGGGCTGACTTCCTCTTTTCTGTGGGCACTGAGAGTCTCGAGGTTGCAGAACACCCCAAAAGATGTCTCCAGCAGGGTCCCTTGCTTCCTGTCTTCCAGAGGTGTCTTTTGCAGAATTTGGAGTGGGGCAGCCCGGGGGTTCCACTGTGCTGGAAGCTTGCCAGCGAAACTGCCCTCCCGGCCCCTGTGCCAGCTGGCGAGGAGGGCAGACCCAGGAGCCCCTGGACTTGGAAGAGACCCAGGCCACGCATCCTGAGGAGCGCCCAGAGGGAAAGACCCTGCGCTCTTCCCTGGGGCTTCTCTTTTTCAAAACACTGGTCGGAGGTTTGGGAAAGAGTTTGGCTGAGCCTCATCCAGAAAGGCAAAGCTACCCCAGTCTGTCCTGTCAGGAGAACTCCCTTCCGGTGAGCCAGGGGACACGAGCATCCTGGGACAGCCCTCCCCGCTGCCTGGCTCCTCCCTCAAGGAGGAACGCCTGCTTGGTGTGGGGCACCAGGCCAGGGGCTGGGGACCTAATGTGACAGCTGGGGCTGAGGCTGCAGCGGGGAGGACGGGGACATCTGAGCAGGGCTGCTAAGGTGCAGTTGCCACCCCAGCCAGGACCCTGGCCTCCGTCAGAGAGGTGGGCCCGGGTCATGGGCGGGTGTGACGGATGGCAGGCTTACAGAAATGCACATGTCGGTGCAGCACAGCCCGTAATCACTGCCCACACCACGCCCGCCGACATCCCACCACATTTGCTTCCCATCTTTTCTGTTCTTTCTCTTTGTTTAGGAAATTAAGCACTGCAGGCCTGGTGAGAGACCTGAGATCTGGCCTTTGGGGCAGAAGGCGGGGGTGCCTTGGAGGCTGATGCTTGCTTCGGTAACAGGGTCCTGGCTGGGTGTGGTAGCACACACCTATGACCCCAGCACTTAGGAGGCTGAGGCAGGAGGATTGTGGTTTGAGGCCAGCCTGGGCTACGCAGCAAGACCCTGTCTTAAACAAACAAACAAACAAAAACCCGAGTTCTCAGTTAAATGTGGCTGTATCTTAGGGGACACGAGGATTGGCCTGTTCTATAGGCTGTGATCATGGTATGTTGGCCGCACTTTAATTTTCAAGACAGATGGGAATGGTATTTAAAGATGAACTGGGCAGCCGGGCATGATGGCACACTCCTGTAATCCCAGCACTCGGGAGGCTGAGGCAGGAGGATCATTGCAAGTTGGAGGCCAGCCTGGGCTACAAAGTGAGCTCAAGGCCAGCCTGAACTTCACAGCAAGACCCTGTCTCAAAAAGACCAAAAAAAAAAAAAAAAAAAAAAAAAAGATGAGCTGGGATTGACTTGGATGACACCATAAGCAAAAGTGGGGTATGGGAGGGAGGTGACTTAAGATAAATACAATTGGCACATTTTGGTGGTTGCTGAATCTAGGTGGTGAGTACCCAGGTCTTCATGATGCCCTTGTTTCGACCTGTGTGCATGTGTGAAATTTCCCATATAAAAAGATTTACTGTGTGTGTGTGTGTGTGTGTGTGTGTGTGTGTGTGTGTGTGTTTTCCCCTGAGCTCCCAGGGGACCAACCATGGGTCTGGGATCCTCATGGGACCTGTGACCTGGACAGGCTGCCAGGCTAGGGCTGGACGGAGGGCAACCCATCTGGTGCCCCTGAGCACATTCAAAGCTCTGACAAAATCCTGTAGAGAAGCTAACAACTCAACATGTATTGAACTTGAGCCCAGCACTTTTTTTAGAGCTGGCCTTACCGCGCCGCTTGGCATCAGACTTCCTGGGGAGGCCCCGGCCTTGCTGTTTTCAGATGGGGGGAGGGGCCTCCTGCCCCAGAGGACAAATTTGCCAGCTCTGCTTGTGCGTGTGATGACCCTGACTCATTTTTGGTAGAAAGCAGATCTTTGATGTTTTCCACTTTGCCGGCTGGGTTTGTTCTTAGCTAAATGTGGTTTTTCCCTGTAGTCTTTCCTGACCAGAAACAGCTGCTTTGATGCTGTACTCTGAGTCACAGACCAGACGCCTGAAACCTCCCAGCATCGGGCAGCTGGGCCTGGCGCCGTCTCTGCCTTCTCCACGCAGCGTCTCCAGGGCGGGAGGGGTGGGCACAGATTCGGCAGCCAGGCTCTGGGTTCAAGTCCCAGTCGCACCCTCACAGGCTCTGTGACTCAGAGCAGCACTGTCACTTCGGTTTACTGATCAGTGATGTCACTGTGATGATTGAACAGCTTAGTATGTCAGGAGCCACGTTTTCCCTCTCTGGTCGAACCTGTAATAACGAATTTGCTGAGCACTTGTTCCATGCTGGATGCTGTGCTGACCTGAGCAGACGAGTTGTCATCCCTGTGGCAGCTCTAGAGGCGGGAATTTCCTTTCACACTCGAGGAAACTGAATCCCAGAGAAGGTCAGTCGCCGACCTGCAGTCACACAGCTGGTGACAAGTGACACTGAGATCTGAACTCCGGTCCTAGCTACCGCAGCATCCGCCCTTTCAAAAAGAGCAGCTCCTGATGAAGACATGTGATCCTCTGACCCTCAGGGACCTCCTCTGCCTGGTCAGGGCTGCTGTCCTGGGGTTCCTGGGTGGCATGAAGTCCGACGCTGTGTGTCCCCGGTGAGCACTCGTACTTGACAGTGAGTTGTTAAACCAAAGGGCTCCTGGGAGCCTCCAGGTTCCCTGAGGCTCTAGCCCTGTGGGTGGGGGACAGCAAATGGCCCCGTCCTGCACCCCATCTGCGTTCACCAGATATGGGGGTTTATGTACTGGGGTTCCAGGAGATTTTGTCTGATAAAGAACTTGCCACTGAAACAGACACCTGAATAACCACTGCCCTGGGAAAGCCCCACGTTTTTAACCGGGTGAGGACCCTGAGGCCCAAAGACATCAAGTGACCCGCTCAGGGCCACCAGCCCCCTTCTGAGCCCCAGGCAGAAATCTGTCCTTCCTTCCAGACTCAGAACAAGGGCCAGGCTGAGGGGGGTCTGCAACCCTGGGGGGCCTCTCAAGGTCAGTTGCCAGGCCGGCCCTGCCAGCCCAGAGCCGGCTTCTATGAAGATTACTGTGTCTGAGGCTGGCTCCCTGAACCTCATCTGACCACATCTATTTCTGGGCCGTGGAGCCCTGACGGAGCACAATTTGATTCATAAATTACCCGGCTCAAGGTGTATGTGATGGACTCTCCTTCCGCAGTCTTGAAAGTCACTTGCACTGGAACTCACAGCGGTCGGGGTGGGAGGGGCAGCATGGGCCCGAGGGTCAGCACTGGCGCTGGCACTGGCATAGAGGGAAGGTGGCCAGGAAGACAGGCAGGCTCAGCAAGGCGGACAGCCGCTCTGTCCAGCTCTGTCCTCCCAGCAACCCGGGGGACGAGTTCTGTTACTGCAATGAAGTCACGAAAGGCTGGAAGCAGTGGTGCTGCGATTGGAACTCGGTGCCTCTGGTGCCAGAGCTTCTTGTACAAGCTCTTGAGCTCGGCAAGGTGGGCTGAATGAAAGGCCTTCGAGGAAGAGGCTGGGTCCCAGGCAATAGGACCGGAAAGGAAGGCTCGGAGGTGCCGAGGCTCCTGACCCCACTCGCTTAGTGGACACCTGAAACTGGCTCCCGCCCCGCCCCACCCGGCTCCACACACCCTGTCCCGGGTAATATCCCGTTCCAGGCGCTGTGTCACTCCCCTCCCGGGCGCCTGCTCCACCATCCTAGCTCCATCCCTGACGTGGGCTCAGCACCTCACAGCGTGTACAGCGCTCAGGCGGCTTATCTCACTGAGCCTCCACACCGCTGTGTGAGCCGGGCTGATGGGCTCACCCCGGAGAGCAAACAGAGGCTCAGAGAGCCCCAGAGCCCCAGGGCACGAACCCGGGCTCCACACTCCATGCCCAGGCCTTTGTGGTTCCCCCAGGCAGCTTCTCGACATACATGTCTCGTCCTTCCCCTGTTCGTGAGTCTTCTGCGCTGAATGGTGGGCTCCTTGGGGTAGCACACCCCCCACCTCCCCCGGAACCTGCTACACGGCCCAGCGGTGAGGTGGGCGGTCTCTGCGGCCCCACGCCCCAAAGAGCCCTGGGCCCTGGGCCTGTCTTTCCTGCGCCCTGTTGTGGGATCCGTGCCCAGGCACCGAGGGGGGGGACATGCAGCCAGGAGGATAGCGCGTCCCCCTCATGTGCCTCCTCCTTGGGCATCTGATCACAGTCCTCTTTGTTTTCTTAAGTGCCCTCCCCACTCCTTCCCCCTCGCCCTCTCCCTCGGGGACAAGGCCTTTCAGATCATCAAATATCAAGTACCGCTTACTCGAGGACCGAGATGGCTTTATCGGAGCTGTAAATCTCACTGAGCCCTGACCTGTCCCGAGTGCCAGGCTGCAGGAGAGTTATGTAGCCAGGCTGGCCCAGCGGCACACAGCAGCCAGCCCTGGGGACCTGGGCTCCCACCTTCCTAGAAGGTGCTCTAGGCCCACCCGCCCCAGCCCTGGAGAGAAGGAAGCAGGTGGGGTGTGGGGGGACTGCAGCCCCATTTTCCTCCTCCGCTCTGGCTCCTCTCCTGTCTGGTTATTGGGGTTCTAAGCCCAGTATGGTCACTGAGTAACCATGTGTCTGCCACAAGACCTGTCATCTGGCCTGACAGAACCTCAGTTTCCCCACCTGATATGAGGGCAGCAGTGTTGGTTTCCCAGGTCACTTTGAGGCAACAGTCATGCAAAGCACTCTGTCAGGAGGCAAAAGCACACCTCTGCCCCATCTCTCAGGTCAGGTCAGCATGGGGACAAGGAGGCTCTGGAGGCAGACAGCCAGACTTGGATCTGACTCTGCCACTCACCAGCAGTGTGACTTCAGACAGGTCACTTAATCTCTCTGTGCCTCGCTCTTCCCACCTGTAAAATGGGAATAAGAATAATAACAAGAATGACGATGACAATCACACCCTCCACATGGAGCAGCCAGGAAGAGTAATTGACTGGCATGTGTAAAGCACTTAGAACGTTGCCTGGCACACAGGGGCCTGCAGCAGGCCCTGGCCCTTGTTAGTGCATCATAGTCCATGCCTGGTCCCTACCAGGTCCTCCTGTCACCACCTTCCCCCTCCTGGACTCCTCACGGCTCATACTGCTCACTTGGCTTCAAGGGTCCTGGCACTGGCCTCTCCTGATACCCCCCAGGACGCCCCATCCCCTGCTGGCTCCCGGCCAGGGAAGCGATGATCACCACTTCCTTCTCCCGGTGTCCTGGCAGCCGTGCCAACGAGCTGCTCTCAGCGGCCCCGGCCCTCTTCTTCCTCTGGCCTGGACGCTGCTGGAGGCAGAGCTCCCCTTCCCAGTGCCTGGTCCCTGCTGTTCTCACCCTGCCTGCCTGAGCAGGGACCAGGGCGAAGGCCCTGCACCAGGGGCTTAAATGCTGTGACTTGGGAATGATGCTGTTACCCAGGTGGGGAAAAAATTCCTCTCTCAAGGGAGTCGGTTGAGGACTCAGCCTGCATCTAACTTAGGACTCCAAGACACACGCCAGCAAACACTGGAGACTTTTTATTTTGTGGTAAATACAGATACAATTCAGTGGCCTTGACTGTATTCACAGTCCAGGATTATTTTTTAAAGGAATTTGCATTGACTTTGAGGTTTTTTTGTTTATTTGTTTTCTCCTTTTGCAGAACTAAGGATCAAACCCAGGGCCTTGCGCATGCTAGGCAAGTACTCTGCCCCTGAGCTACACCCCTAGCCCTTTTCATTTTCTATTCTGATGTAGGGTCTTCACTAAGTTCCTCAGGCTGGCTTCAAATGGAAATGCTACTACCTCAGCCTCCTAAGTAGCTGGGATTTCAGGTACACGCCACCATGCCTGGCAGGTTTTTGTTTAGCAAATATAATTCAAATAAGTCAAAAGAAAAAAGTTGAAAAGATTCTGGAGCAATGCTTCTCAACTAGGGGTGATTTTGCCCCACCTGAGGGCCATTTGGCAGTGTCTGGGAGTTGTCATTTGCCACATGTGGGGGATAGGTGCTGAGTCTAGCGGGCAGTGGCCGGGGTTCCTGCTGGGCATTCCCCAGTACATCCATAGTGCCAAGGTGGGGAACTTCCCACAGAAATAAGGAGTCAACATTTCCTTCCTTTCTTTATGCATTTATTTTTAATCCCCAAAACATATCTTTCTGAACTATGCTTTTTTTTTTATTGTTTTGTGGGTTTTTTCTTTTCTTTTTTTTGGTTTTTTTTTTCCAGTACCGGGAATTGAATTCATGACCTCGCTCTTGCCAGGCAGTCGCTGTGCTGCAGAGCTAAATCCCCAGCCCCATAACTATGCTGTTTCATGACTCCTCTTGATGTGCTTTAAATCATCTATCTTTGTAAAAACTTCCCTTCTATAAACTTTAGCTGCTATCTGAATTTAATATTGTAAATCATTCAGTCAATCCCTTACTGTTAGACACTTAGGTTTCCAGTTTTCCTTATAAAACAACCCTGTGATGAACACGCTGGTGATTGCCTTTGTAGACACACTCAAAATTACTCCCTTTAGAGGAGTTCCCTCGACTGCAAAGGAAAGCCTTGTCAGGAAATGGAGATTCTGACCCCAGCTTGTGATATCTCACTGATCCCCATGAAAGTGTCCTCAGCAGACCTATGAGGGGACAGGGAGCCAAGCACAGTACACCACTGTGGTTGGACTCTTAGCAATCCTAACATAATAAGCTTGTCTACCCTTGGCTACTCAGGTTAATGTTTCATAAATTGGAGCCAGCTATTAGTAAATGAATCAGAGTCGGCCGTGTAGTCTGATTAGGGGAGGTAATCATTTGTTGGTTTTAAGTGAACTTGGTGAGAGCCATCCTTGTGTGAAGTACGTGTAAGACAAGCAGACTGTTGTCACACCTACCTGAAAGGCTCTGGTAGCTGGACTTCACAGAAACATTCTGTCCAAAGGAGTAGAATAGATCACCATGGTTGTGTCCAGAGGGCTGACAGCCCAGCTGGGGTTGCTAATTGGCTGATCCTGCCTCCAAGGGCCAGCCATGGTGCTGGTGTCTTTATGATGTGTGACACTGTGAGTTACCTTGGGATTGGTCTGCTCTGTAGCCTTTTTTTTTGAGACAAGGTCTCACCTCATTACATTGTTCAGCCTGGCCTTGAACTCACTATGTAGCCCAGGCTGGCCTTAAACTCATGCCAGTCCTCCAGCCTCAATCTCCCAAGTGTTGGGATTATAGGCATAGGCCACCATGCCTGGCTTGCTCTATAGCCTTTTACAGTAGCTTCAGACATCCCAGCCCCCACTCATTCATTCATTTGAAAAGCATTTGTTGATCACCTACTGTGTATCAGCTGAACACTTACGCAGGACCTGCCTCCCAGGGCCTCAATGCAGTGACAGATACTGAGAATAAGATGAAACAGATGAAAGGAGAAGTGTTTCCAAGGTGGAAAGGCTTTGGAAGAATTAGAAGAGGATAATGGTAGGAGGAGTGGCCGGGGAGTGTGGAAGGTGGGGTGAATGGGGGGAGCTCCTCCCAAGTGACATTTGAGCAGAGACCAGAAAGCAGACAGGGACCCAGCGGAGATGTGCAGACAGCCTGACCAGGTGGCTTCAGGGGACGCTTTGAGGGGGGTAGGCCTAACGCTCCCACCCCCGGGCTCTCCCCTGCCCCTCCCAGGCTGAAAGCCGAGGTAACCCACACCACTGGTTGCCATATGCTAGTCACGGAGCTGTTGAATGCAGCCTGGCCCAGATGCCGCCCAGGACTCGGGCCCGTTTGTCAGCAGGCAGCTAAGCAACAATTTTTAATTCATAAGCTCTCTTGCCCAAAGCCCACATCTCAAACTGACTACCAATTTTCATGATACAGTGATAAAATTCAACACCAACCGAAATGATATGGCTTCATCGGACAGCCATGGGCCTGCAGGCCAGCCCCTCCTGCACCTTGTGAGCTGCGCACATGTAGCTCTTAATGGGCTATATCTGGCAGGGGACAGTGGCAGTGGCATGCTGAGGCCTCTGGGTACATCTTGAGCTCTTCACCTTCCTGGGAGAGTAGTTTAACTCCTTGATCTAGGTGACCCAGTGCCGGTGATATTTAACCTTACTGCACCCGTGTTTCCTCCTCTGTAAAACAGGGGCAGCGCTGCCTGTCTTGGGGAGTTGTAGAGATTGGGGAGGGCACGACACTACACAATGCCAGCACCCAGTAAGAACTCCTACATGGTGGCCATCACAGCTCAAGATGGGCCACCACAGGGGCGACCTGGTCCCTCTCCAGATTCTGTGTGCCGGGCTCCACAGTGGGTGCTGAGCCTACATGGCTACACCTAGCCCTCGTGACACAGGGGCCGTGATCCCCACCTGGCAGGTGAAGAGCTGCCTCAGAGGCCTTCATGGCCAGCAGGGGGTCTCACGGCTGGGAAGTGCCAGAGCTGCTGCTGGCACCTCCATCTCATTCTCATCCTGCAGATTGACGCCTGGTGGGCGGTCTCCATGTGGGTGTCGCAGAAACAGACCCCGGGGAACAGACCCTGGATAAAGAGGAGATGCAGGAGGGAGGGGAGTGCTGATCCCGCTTCCGCGCCATTCCCTGGGGAGGACCCTGCCGCTGGACGGGGGATGGCCTTTGAAGGAGTGCAGGCTTCAGCCCAGAAGGTTCTTAGTTCCTCATAAGCTGGGGCTTGTTCTCTCACTCAGCCCCAGGGATGCCCCGCACTCCATGCTGTATGTGGTTGGTGCTTTCTGACTACTGCCGGAGAGAAAGCCAACTTCAAGCCAGCCAGCAAAATGTAGAAGGAGCACTGTTCTGGGGAGCCAGGGGAGATAGAGGCAGAGACCCCAGCCCTTATCCTCCAGGCCAGCCCGGGCCCTGAGAGCCTGGGAGTCCCCAGCCACCCTGAGAGGACTGAGCGTGCCAGCCTGGCACTCTGGGGCTCAGTGGAGCAAGAGAGGGCAGCGCCTCCATCAAGAGATGACCCACGCTGGATCTTAGGAGCCGGCACGACTCAGCCCAGGCAGGAGCCTTGGGTTTTCCTTTAACTCTGAGTGCAGCCAGGGCCAAAGCAGGACGCTGGGCCGTTAGCCCAGTGGAGCAGACAAAGCAATTCAAAGTCATCAGCCTGTGTTCCCACACGCACCATCAGCCACTCACTAAACTGCTTTTTGCCCAGACCCGGCAGCATGGGTCAAAATGCTGCAGGCGAGATAACGAGGCGACAAGATGTGGGAGTGATGAGATCTGGCAGTGCGCAGGAGGAGAGGGGCTAAAGGAGAACAGACTGGCAGGCTGCTAGGAGCACGAGGAGAGACGGTGAGCCGGGCTTCCCCCACCTGGCACAGCCTCCTCCCTGAAGTCGGACCGTCCACTCCGGCAGCCCCGCCCGCCTTCTATCCCTGCTTCCCTCCGCCTCCCACCCTCTGGGAACCAGCAAGGCCCTGCTTGACTGCTGCGCCCTCTAGCGGCTGCTCCGCCCCTCACCTGGATTTCTGTACCACCCTGGGCCGCTGCACCTGCTCTGGCCCCACTTCCCTCAGTACTTTACTTTTGGTTCTGGGGACATCTGGAGATCCAATCAGCAGCCGTGGCTGGGCCCTCCTCCTCTGAGCCTCTCTGGGCCTCTGCTGGCCTCTTTTTCTCAGGAACTCCTCCTTCCTCCAACACCTGGTACTAGGGTGGCTACCCACACACCTCTGTGGCCATTGCCTCTGTCTCCTTGGCCGACTTCTAAATACCCCTGTGTGTCCCCAGGGGCACGATAGGGCTGCCACAGAGTCGAGCTGTGTCTGGGCCTCATTTCCTCTGCACCTGGTGTGTGTGGCAGCCACCTCTCCAGGTCCCTGGGGGACACCATCAGGTGAGCATTCCTCTGATATGTACAGCCTTCATGAGGAAGTTACACAGAACCTTCTAGAATGTTCAGTGCTTTTCATGTAAGATTTCTTTTTCAAAGTTTGGTTTTATTTCTAATTGATGCATAATGGTCATACATATGTATAAGGTTCTTTTTTTGAAATAGGGTCTCTTGCTATGTAGTGAAGGCTAGCCTTGAACTTGCTTATGTAGCTGAGACTGACCTCAAACTTATGGTGATCCTCCTGCCTCAGCCTCCCAAGTGCTAGGATTATAGGCGGGCACCACCATGCTTGGGTATACGTGAGGCTTGATGTAATATTTTGCACCGTGCATACCTTGTGTAGTCATCCTCAAGTCAGGGTAATTAGCCTGTCCATTACTGCAAACATTTATCATTTCTTTATGGTAAGAACATCCAAAATCCACTCTCCTAGCTGTTTGGAAATAGACATTTTTGTTAACTATTGTCACCCTACTATGGGGTAGGACACCATGACTTAGTCTTTTAACTCTGACTTTGGATGAAATGACTGACCTCCCTCAAGCACCTCTCCCCACAGCCCTCTCCCATCCCTGGTAATCACTGTTCTGCTCTCCACTATGAGCTCAGCTTTTATGGAGTCTACGTATGAGTGCAATCATGCCATGTGAGTCTCTGTGTGCCTCACTTACTGCATTTCATATAATGTCCTCCAGGTTCACATCTGACAGGATTTTATCCTTTTGATGGCTGAACAGTGTTCTGTTAAGAGTATATACCGCATTTACTTTATTCATTCATCCACTGATGGACCCTTGGGCTGCTGCCATTTCCGGGCTGCTGCGAATAGCGCTGCAGTCAGCATGGGAGTGCGGCGGTCTCCAACATGGTGACTTCCTTTCCTTTCCTTTGGATTTGTGTGCTGCACTGGGATTGCTGCATCAGCTGATA
Organism: Chinchilla lanigera; assembly: GCF_000276665.1. Taxonomy (NCBI): domain Eukaryota; kingdom Metazoa; phylum Chordata; class Mammalia; order Rodentia; family Chinchillidae; genus Chinchilla; species Chinchilla lanigera. The sequence goes on along the minus strand of NW_004955437.1, from coordinate 19,859,456 downwards.
GTCCTCATTTTTTGTTTTTGAGGAATCCTGATACTGTTCGCTGATACTAATTTACGTTCACATCAGCATCATCTCAGTGTTCTCCCGTGCCCTGGTGCTACCCTTTGTCATTTTGGTAGCAGCCACTCCAACCGGGGTGACGTGATGTCACGCCATGATTGTGATGTACATCTCTCTGACGGTTAGTCATGTTGAACGTTCCTCATTTCCTGTTGGCCATTTGTATGTCTTCTCCTGAGAAACATCCACACAGGTCTTTTGCCCACAAGGATCCCTAAAGCAACCCGGTTAAGACCACACTCTGTGAGGCTTGATCACCTCTCATTTGCCTCTGGGTACAAACGTGTGTAGGGTGAATGCCCATGAGGAGAGGAAGACAGGCACAAATTTAAGTCCAGCCTGGCCACCCACAGATCATGCGACCCTGGGCAGGTTATATAACACCTCTGGGCCTGCTTCCTCGTGGAAAGAACTAGAATACAGGTGATTGTGAAGAATGCATAATTGTGCACACAGTTAAGCTCAGTGCCTGGTATATGGTATTTGATGAGTAGCAGCCACTACTTTAATAAATGGGAGAATGAAGCTGTGACCCCCAACCTTGGTGGCTTTTCTCCTTGTACACACAAGCCTCATAGCCTAGACCCCTCTCTCGCAAATCTGGAGAGAGCTTAAAGCTCCTGGAGGACGGGTAGCTGCTCCTGGAGGACGGGTAGCTGCCCCAGGAGAACGCAAAGTCGGTAATGACCTGCTTTTCTCTCTTTTTTTTTGGTTTGTTTTTTCCAGTGCTGGGAATCGAACTCACAACCTTGCGCTTGCCAGGCAGGTGCTGTGCCACTGAGCTAAATCCCCAGCCCCTGCTTTTCTCTTTTGTGAATCAAAAACACTGTGAATCACCAGGTACAGAGTCTGAAGGCCCCTAAAGATGTGACACACCCTTTTCCTCTCCAGGAGCCCTTCCCCAGCCAGATCCCCCATATGCTCAGGACAGCAGCTGTCAACCCAGGGGAGACAGCTGCCCCTCTGCTCAGCGGTGAGGACTGAACAGCTGAAGGGCGCCTCGCCGAGCCGCCCAGCCCCCCATGGGACTGGGACCCAGAACATCTGCAGACCAGAGGGCTCCCATGGGCTATCAGTTTCCAGGACAGCGGAGAAGCTTGTGTACGGCTGCCAGGCCTACAGCCCCCAGGACGGGGGAGGGCTAAAGGGTCTGAGCAAGGCAGGGGTGAGTAGGAGGGAGCAGAGGCGAAGCCTGGGCGTGACACCTTGTGGGCTTGTTCCTGCCTCAGCCCCTGGGCAACCACCTTGTAAACCTGAACCCTGGATGTGGAGCTCTCCTGCTAAAAAGGTGGGCACTGTGTGGGCTGGGCTCAGTGTTCCTGCTGGGGGAACAGCTGAGGCACAAGCTCCATGGGGGTGAGGGGCACCCTGGTGGCATCATCTTAGTACGGTACAGACAGCAGCATCTGTTGAGAGCCTCCAGTGTGCCAGGCAGGTACTACTAGTGTTACCCCCATTTTACACACTATAAAACTGAGGCTCGCATGTGGAAAATAACTTGGCCAAGGCCGCACAGCTAATACGAACTATGATCTGAACCCAGCATTCTGCCTCCCGTGGGCATAATCTGAACCACTTCTCTGCTCTGTGGCTTTTCTTTTGGGCCCTTAGCTGGCAAGTACTTCTATGCGCAATAGTGTGGTGATGTCGGGCTTTGCCGTGAGGCGCAAGAGTGGCCTCTTTCCTCTGCTCCTCTGCAGCACCGTGCGTATGGTGGGTGCTTGACAGGAACTTGAAAGAACAAGCGGGAGAACTAATCAAGGGATCCTGGAGTGACACACGCCCTTGACCTTCCCATCTCAGAGCACAGGGCTCGTCTCCTGCCCTTGCTGGAGCAGCAGCATCCCAGTGAGTGCTAATGTTGCCATGGTGACAGGAGCAGCATCCCAGCCAGTGCCTCACTCCAGTGGCCCTGTCAGCTTCCCTGAGTGTAGCCTGTTCTGGTTGTCGGTCCTGGGAGTTTGTCCCTTGTGCTTATCTGGCGGCTGAACGGTGGACGCAGATAGAAATGTGAAAGGTGCGTGTGCACACGTGTGTGCACTGTCTGAATGTACCTGTGGGGGCGTTTGGCCACAGGTCTGTTGAAGAAGTGGGAGTGGGGTGTGTTAAGTGCTGGAGACAGATTCTGGGTCAGAGGTGGGCCGTGGGACCATGAGCAGGGTGTAGGTGCCCAGCAGGCAGACACAACTGAGTGTGCTAGGGTTGATAACCCAACTTTCCCAACCAAAAACTAAAGCACTTAGTTCAACAAGGGACTTCTGGTTTGTGAATGATTTATAGGGAAAAATCTCACAAAGGTAAAAATTGAATCACATTTAGTTAAACATTTCATAGTTTCCTTTATTGGAAAGAATAAATTTATATGAAAATCGGAGTGAGGGGATGCTGGATGCGGGCGCAGGGAGGAGGGCAGCGCTGTGTTCGCCTGTGGAGGTTGGGAGGCAGGAGCTCAGCTCAGGGGCTCAGAGCCCAGCCCTGCAGGGGTCCCTGCACTGTCCTGTCTTCATCCCACCTTGGCACCAGCAGTCTGGCTGTGAGGACTGGTTAAGGCTGCTCCCACCAGCGCTCGGCAGAAGTGACTGATTGAATGAGTGAATGAACAGGTGGAAGCACACAGCCCCTAGGCTCCCCAAGCAAGATTCCCAGACAAACTCTCTTCACGCATTTATAGGTCTCCTTGCACCCTACCTTCCATCACACCAATAGCCATGCCTAACCCAGCAGAAGGTAACTTTGGGGCCTTAGGTAGGGAAGCCAGGAGTGGTATCCCCTCTGGGACCTTGCCCAGGTCAGAGATCCCAAAGCCCATAGTCTGAGTGATGTGAACCCCCAGCGAGCTCCTCTGTGGCTCCTCTCTGTCCCCTGCCCCAGCTGGCCCCTGCAGTGGGCTGGAGGACTCTAGTGTCCCACCTGAGTGGAAGCCAGCTGTCTGGCTGATGGCACAGGTAGGCGACTTGGCACAGACTGGCCTGGAGCAGCCTCTGTCGTGAAGTCTAAATTAGAAGAGAAAGTTGTCTTCAAAAGGGATGAGCAGGTCCCTTTCAAGCAGGAACAGGAGAAGCAGGGAGTTGTAACAGCTTTCACCGTGGCCCTGGGTGCCACGTGTGCGCTGAAGGCTCAAGCGTTCGTTCCCTCCCACAGATGGATGGGATAGGATTGGATGGGATGGGATCAGCTGGATGGGATCAGCTGGATGGGATAGATGGCCTGGGATGGGTGAGACTGGATGAATGAGATGAGGTGGGATGAGATGCGGTAGGATGGGGTGGGATGGATGAGATGGGATGGGATGAGATAAATGGGATGGGATGGGTGGGACTGGACAGAACCATTAGAATAAGCACAAAGAAAAAAACAAGGTTACTGAGTTCTAGCTGGACACTGCTCACTTTGGGAGGCTCTGAGCCTGAAGCCTGCCCTCTTCATTACAACGGAGAATAAGCCAGTGTTAGAGAGGCATTAAAGACACACCAGCCCTACACCGATTCTTTCTTCATTGGTCAGATGGACCGGAAGAAAGCCAGGAAGGGCACAGTGTTCTCGCTCATTAGTCCAGCGCCACTGCCGCCTCTCCGTGGACTCTTGCATCCAGTGCTCTTCCATTTCCCTTGAACCAGCATCCTTTGATGTACTGGCTCCTGCTGACTGCCCGGAGCGGAGCCCCAGCCCAGCCCCATGCCTATCTGCTGTGGACCTCACACCCAAACGCTTCTCTGTCTTGTAGGGAACACCAACAGCATCTTTGCCCTGGACTACATCAGCGGCGCGCTCACCTTGAATGGTCTGCTGGACAGGGAGAACCCCCTCTACAGCCATGGCTTCATCCTGACTGTGAAGGTAAGGCCAGCTTGGGACCCTGCCCGCAGGATGAGGGGCTGCCTGTACCCTGAGCCAGCCTCGAGGGCCCGGGAGCTCCCCCACAGACAGACGCTCCGCACTCCTGCCCTCTCCCTGCACTGACTGGGGCTCATGCAGGCCCCTCAGGAGAGGACGAGCAGTTGTCAGGGTACCACATATCTGCCGCCAACACCTGCCCAGACTGGGCCCCTTGTCCCCAGCGTAGGGAGAAGGTGCTCATCCTGTGGACCCGACCTCTGTTCATAGTTCCAGCTTCTCAGGTGCAGACACCATGAATGCCTGAGTTTGCCCACGTCTGAGGTTTTTGTCCCATTTGTAAGTCTCACACTCCCCTGGATTAGGAAACAGAAGGGCAGAAGCTGCTGGAGTCCTCACCCTGGAAGGTGTGGGGCCCTCACCCCTGCAGCTGCCTGCCACTCCTGGCAGGTTTTAATTAAAATCAATGGCTTGCTGAGCCGTGCCCTGGGAAGCCGGTCAGGGGCATGGATCCTGCCTGGGCTACCGGGACTCACCAGCCTCAGCCAACCGTTTGTAGGAGGGAGTGGCGGAGGGATCAGGGAAAGATGCTCTTCGGTCAGCCCTGCCGGGCCTTTCACTGCCCCCCTTGACCTTGAGAGGGGCTTGTGGCAGCGATAGGTGTGAGCCACAGAGGGTGCGCCAGCATGGCCTGTCTCATGCCAGCTGCACAGCCCCAGTCCCCTCTTGACCTCCCCTTCTTTGCTGGTACCCTCCCACCAAGGCCAGGTGGTCAGCTCCGAGGGGACTGGAGCACTGGGTCAGCTAGTGGCCTACCGAGACTTCACTGAGATCTGCTCTGGTCTGAGCAGGGCTGGTCAACGTGAGGGTCCAGGCTGGACTCAGGAATAGGTGAGCACAGGGTCCCAGCATGGCCACCAACTTGCTGTGGGACCCTGTGCACCGTCTATTCCTGAGTCCAGCCCGGACCCTCACGGCCCCCAGCAGTGCTCAGCCCACAGCAGACGCTCAGTGAAGTCATGATCGGCCACTAGCCCAGCAACTCCCGGCTCAGTTTCATCTGCCAACTTGAATATGCTCCCTTTGCCCCGTGGTGAACCCCCAAATCTGTCTCATCCTCCTTACCTGTCTTATGACATGTCAGTTCTAGAATCCGAGTTTGAAACCTACTCAGCCTTTATACCCTTGTGTAAGTTACTTAACCTGTCTGAGCCTCAGTTTCCTTAGTAGCAGCGTGCAGACACTAAAGACAGACTCTTCTCCCAGGGCTGCAGGGAGGACTGCACAGGATAACTCACATTATCACAGTGTCTAGCATTGAGACTATGGCTGCCTTCATCCCTGGGGTGATTGTCCTCTGTCTGCAGGGCACAGAGCTGAATGATGACCGCACCCCATCTGATGCCACTGTCACCACAACCTTCAACATCCTGGTCATTGACATCAACGACAATGCCCCTGAGTTCAACAGCTCCGAGTACAGCGTGGCCATCACTGAGCTGGCGCAGGTCGGCTTTGCCCTCCCCCTCTTCATCCAGGTGGTGGACAAGGATGAGGTGAGTCCCCGGAAAGCATGAGCCATCCAGATCCGCTGCCCTGCCCTGAGCTGTGTTGCCCAGGACGGATGCCAGGTGCCTCTGGGCTTCCAGGTCCTTAGTTATAAAACAGAAATAAACATGGCTGCCCACTCCCCTGCTGTGACATCCACACTCTGTGAGAACCTTTGAGCACACACCTCCCTGTCCCTCCTCAGCTCCTGCTGGCCTCTCTCCCTGAGGCCCCCTCCTCCAGGACTCAGCCTTGTAGGCAAGCCAGCGCCACAACGTGTGCATGCGCAGGCATGTGCCTCCATCGGTGAAGTCGTCCCTGTCTGCCTGAGATAGCTGAAGAGTGTGCTGTGCACCTGCTGTTTACCAGGAGCTAGGTTTGGCCCCTTGGGTCATGTGTAACACACGGTCCCTTCCCGAGGAGCCAACAGTGTGTTTATACAAATAGAGAGAGTGTATATTTCAATATACACATAAGTGTGGAACTTTTAAAAGGTAAAGATATACTGTATAAAAATGAGTTCTGATACTTCTCACATTCCAGCGGATCATCCTGTACCCCTGGGGAGCAGCTGCCTCCCCTTTTTGAGATGATGCTGAGAACCCCAGAAGAAAGTCCTGGGTTTTGGGGGGTATTAATGCCCAAGGATCCATGAAGAGAAACACGGATCCCAGACTGGGGACCAAGGTCTGGGGAGGGGAGGATGGGGAATGGGGCTGGGAGGATCCTGAGATGCTCTACAGTGAGTGGGGCCCAGGCCGAGCATTGGGGTGTGCAGAAAGGTTGGGCAACCAGGCAGGGGTGGCCCAGAGAACCAGAAGCAGAAACCTGCAAGTAGGTGGTGAACCGGGAGTAACCCAGGCGAGCAGTGAGGGGTTTGTGTCGAGGTGAGGAGGGCGGCTGGCCACACCCAGGCCGGGGAACTCACCTGATCGATCATGGAAGCTCGAAAAGAGGTAGCGCAGGCAGTGGAGCGCATGGCACCTGTATGTAAGTCTAGTCCCGCCGTTTACCAGCTCTGCGACCTCAGGTGCATTGGTGACCCTTGCTGAGCCTCACTCTGCTGGTCTGTTTAAAAGGAAACAGGAAAGAGAATGTATCCATTCCTCTGACCTGTGCTGGACAAGCGGTCCCAGTGGGAAATAAGCTTCTATCTCGGGGTCAAGCTTGGAGACCCGCTCCAAGTGGTCACTCAAGTTCATCATTGGTCACTGCAGTGGGGGAAATGACAGCCAGCGGGCTGAGCACGGCTTCTCTACTTCATCCCAGAAGTGGCCTGTGACATCTGCTCCATGACCCATTGGCCAGAATTGGCCATATGTCCCTACTTCACTGCCGGGAGACTGGGGAGTGTGGGAAGCAGCTGGATCCATGTCTCTGCCCCAGAGGAGGAGGAGGAAGGACCCAGGGGGTGGGATGGATGCAGGGCTTGGCGTAGTGCCTGCCACACAGAAACCCTAACCGCCAACAGGACAACTCCGCAACCCAGCCGGAGCCTGCGGGCCTTGCCCACAGTGTAGCCAAAAGCCCTGACCCCTTGGGTTTTCCTCAGGGTACTGTGCTGGCAGTCTGTCTGAAGTATCTGCAGGAATGCAGGGTCCCTGGGCCCAGCCTGCCTCTAGTGGCCTCTGCCCGGCCATTAACACACCCCTGTCCTCACAACCCATTCCCCATGCCCCACTGCTGCTTTCCCCAGGGAGGTGGCCATGATCTGACCATGGAGGACTGGCCTCCTCTCCACCAGGTCCCATTTCTCCAGGGTGACTTGCAGTGGTCTCATGAGGAGGACAGGCCACCCAGAGGCCCAGGCTGCCCACCCTAAGGCCATCTGGGCCATCCCCCCGTCTCCAAGTGGAGCTCCATCAACTGCCCCCAACCTGGCTCCCTCCTCAGTAGAAGGGAGGGGAGTGCAGCTTCCTCGCTCCAGCTCCAGCCATTCTGGCCTTTCCACTCTTCTGTGGGGAGAACTCAGAGGGATTCAGAGCTGGCCAGGAACAGCTCCTAAAGCCAGGTCCCAGATGTAGGAGAGGCACCTCCATGATTGAGGGCTGGGCGGAGACTCATCTGCTTTGCCAGCAGGGCAGAAGGCACAGGTCGCTGGCACGCGGGCACTGCCCAGAGTCGGGGAGAAGCAGGGAATGCCGCGGCTATAAGAAAAGAGACGATTTGGGGCTGGGGATTTAGCTCAGTGGCAAAGCGCCTGCCTGGCAAGCGCAAGGTCGTGAGTTCGGTTCCCGGTACCGGAGAAAAACCAAAACCAAAAAAAAAAAAAAAAGAAAAGAGACGATTTAAGAAACTGTCTTCTCTGTCCCTTTCTGAGGGGAGAAGATGTCCTTTGGGATTTATGTCTGGGTTGAAGGTGACTCTGGATTTGCTCAGTGTGGCAGAAAAATGTGGTCACTGAGCAAATGTGGAGGGAAGAGAGAGTGCAAAGAGGTCACATGCCTTTGTCACAGGCTCCGAGGAAGCATAGGGTCATCTCTGACCCAGAGATGAGTGCAGTGGGTGACTGTGCTGTCGAATAAAAAGAGCAACAATGGGACCCCGCCAGTGTGTGGCGGAAGGATGACTCAGAAGTCCACCCACTGCGGGGCAGCAGAGGGTGCCGGTGGAGGGCAGGGAAGGAGGGAGCAGGGAGAAGTGCGGCCTCTTCGTCTGGACTTTGTGGCAGTGCTGCATAATTAGGGTGCTGATCTAACTCACAAAAATTAGGTGATGCCTGCAGTCCCTGGCCAGGGTCTGAGATTCTGCGTGGTCTCTTTCTGAAGCTCAGGTTCTGCCAGGCCATGCCTGACGGCAAAAGTGCTTGCAAGAGGCCCTTTCTCTCTCCCAAGGACTGTGTCACATTGTCAAGTCCTGCTGAGTCATTTCTTCTCCTTTACGCATTCTATAGAAAACTCGCTGAAGCCAGGGAAGAAAGGGCCGGGCTGGGCTGGAACTCAATTGCAGCCCATTTGCGCCCTGTGACAGCTGAGAAGCAAATACATGGTTGTGGTGGGGTGAGGGAGGGGGCCGCCGGCGTCCGTGCCCCTCAGTTTCAAATTGAAGCTTCTGCAGCCTCGTTCCCACGCCTGCGGCTGCCTGGCTCCTTCCGTAGATCCGCAGCGCTCCACCCACTCAGGCTCCTGTCCTACCTGTATGGCACCTTGTCCTCACACTGTTCCAGCAGCTTCTCCAGCGGTCAGCTTGTCCCCGACGGCTCTGTCACCACCTGCCCACTGGCCTCAGCCCTCCGGGGCCATCTGCACAGAGGGTTCTTTGGAATGGTTGGAAGTTTCTGCTCGCTTGTCCTAAAACCACTCTTCCAGTTAGATGCAGGGCCTTTTCTATGTTTTGCACCCCTGCTGAAAGGGTCAAACAGCTGAGGGGTGCCAGAAGGGAGGCGGGGTGTGGGAGACCATCCACACCACTGACCTCCCGGTTGGCCCTGCAGATTGACAGCCCCTGAGTCCCATCAGTGTCCACCCAGTGGGAGAAGCGGCATCAGCATGTGGTCCCATAGCGCCTGCATCTCAGGGGCTGGGGGTGAGAGGCCCACTCGTTTTCTGCCTCACTGTGACCACAGCTTCCTATGGCATACCTGCTGCTATCTTGGAGGAAAAAGGAGCTTCCTGCAGAGGGGGAGCAGGGGTAGGGAGTAGAAGGCCAGAGACATCCCTCGCCAGAGAGGCCCCTACTGCCCAGTGCTGGCTGATCCTGGGACTCGTTTCAGAAAGCCCATCCGACCTCAGTATTGCGGGGCCCACTGCCCTTCCTGAGAGGCCAGGTTGACATTTTGGTGGTGGTGTTACAGCTTCATTCACTTAACAAACATCGCGCACCTACTATGTGCCCTGAACAGTGTTGCTTCCGTACTGTGTGCCCACCACTGCACCAGGTCTCAGGATGGCACTGAGGCTGTGGCCCTGCTCTAGAAGGTTTTGTCTCAGTGTGGCAGGGAAGGCAGAGGAACGTGAACCAGCCCATTGCATGGAAGAGTTCAGAACTTAGGGAAAGGAGGGGGACAGGCTGAGTGGAGGGGGCACAGTGTGCTGCACAGGGAAGACCTTCCAGTGGCGGGGTGCACCCCTGCAAGGGCAGAGGACCCGCAAAAGGATGGCTGGGCATTATCCAGAAGCCTGAAAGAGGCTCATGTGGCTGGGTGGGGCTTGAAAGAGGGGCAGGTGAGGCTGCGGCAGTGGCGGAGCCCATGACCATCCCACCCAGGGTAGGGGCCAACCAAGGCCCTCTTGTGGTGAGTCTTTCCCTCTCCAGGGCCCGCCTCTAACGAAGCTGTCAAAGTGCAGTTGAAAGAGCGCTCCTCAGCGGACCAAGTTGGTCCCTCCAGCCTCTGCAAGAGAGGTTCTCTGTGGCTAGGTTGGCCTAGGGCTTTGAACTCAGCTGAGCCCAGCATGCTGCTTCCGGATCTACGCTGCCACCCAGAGAAGGTGGCCCATAAAAAGCACTCCTTACACATTAACTCTGATTAGTGCCATCCTCTGCCCTGGGAGATCAGTATTTGCTCTTTTCAGAGAGGAAGAAAGTTCAGAGAGGTTAAGGGGCTTTCCCAAGATCACACAGTTGGTAGGTCACAGCGCTGGGCCTTGAACTCAATCCTCTTCTTTTGGATACACTGCAGGCCTCCACGTTTGCAGACGCGGCTCTCTGTTCTCTCCCATCTTAGTTTTCCAGACCCTGCTGATTTTCATTTCCTCATCTCTGCGGAGGGGTTGAGCAACAGCATAGACTTTAAATGGGTGCCCCTGGCTGGGGTGGCTAAAAAGGGGAAACAGTGTCTCTGCTGGAGGCACCTTAAAAAGAATTGAGAACCCTGGGCCACGTGAGCAAAAGCCAGCCCCCTCTAGCACAAGGAAGGGGGCCTCTGGGGCCCCTTGGGAATGCAGGGTTAGGAGTCCAGTCGAAGGGTCTGGGGTCCCCTGGGCAGCATGGCTGGTGGGAAGGAGGTGGGGGCTGGGAGGGGAACCCGCATCACAGAGGCGAGTGGGGCACAGCTGGCAGGGGTTCGTTCCTGTTTCAGGCAGATGACACAATTAATTTGTATGAGGGGCATAGCGAAAAAGAAAGCAGAATTACCACCTCCCCAAGGAGAGGACAGCGCCAAATAAATAAATAAAAGAACGCAAATGACAGGGAGAGAAAGCTGGATTTTAGAATGCTGTCCAGTGTTCTGTGGGGGGGTGCAGGCAGAGATTGCAGGGTGTACGTATCGGGGGTGTTGTTGTTGGTCTCCTGCTAATCTCAGTCTTTATTTTTATCCATCACCCTCATTTTCCATTCTCCCTGTGTTCCGGGCCTGTCAGGGAACCACAGCCCACAAACTTGTATTTATTTAAATTTATTTTCACATTTGTTCCTGTTAGTTGGTTTGTCCAGGCCACGGCTTCTCCACTCAAACTCACCCTACGGCTGTGCAAAGATTGTGTTCCTGCGGCCTGCTCCCCCAGGGCCTCTCCCAGGCTTCTTTTCAGTCTGTGGGTTCTTAATCCTTCGGGGGCGGGGGCCCACTGACCTTCCCAACGGTCACCCGTGACCCTGGATGGAGCAAAGTCTGCCTCTGTATTCTAGCTAAAAATCTGCACCTGTATTCTAGCTCAGGTCTAACTGCACTATAGCCTTCCCTTTAGTTACGAGTCTGGAAGCAAGCCACGACTATATTATATAGCAGTGTCTGTGACTTTGACCCCAAGGGAAACTGCAGATATTTTCATATCACATTACAGGTGTCCCAGGAAACCTAAAATGCCATTTACTCTCACCCTTGTTTGAAATTACAGCAGCTATTTGACTTACTGCTCAATCTCATTGTCAAATGCATCCCAAAGCATGTGTACACTATGACATTCTTTTACAAGACTTTCGTATTTCAAAATAGCTCACTTTACAGTCGCCTGTATTGTGTTTTATTTTAGGGAATTAAAAACATTCTGAGAAGGGGTCTGTGGCTCCAGCAGACTGTCAGAGGGGTCTGTGACCCAAAAGGATGAAGATCCCCTCCTGAGTTTCTGTCCTCACCCACGACCACCTTCCCCCAGCTTTGGCTCAAGGCTGGCATCTGCTGTTTCTTGGAGTTGGCATCCTTAGCTGCACACCCAGGTGGGGTGGGTGAGAGCAGGGAAGAGACAAGACCATTGCTCAGTGTCACACGTTGAGCTGAGGGTGCTTTTTCCAGCTCTAGACCTTCCAGGCTGCTGTGCAGCCGAGCCTATGCAGCATCTATTTGTGTACACACAGTAGAGGTTCATCCTTGCTCTCCCCCAGAAGTGATTGCAGCTGTCTTAACTTCTGCTACTGATGGGACTCAGGGCACGGATCTCCTCGTGCTGATTGTCCCAAGCAATTTGATTGGAAACCAAACTGAAGAAGCTGTGAATAAAGGTGGGAGAGAGGGAGTGCCCACTACCAGCATCTCACGGGGGCAGGTATAGGATTCTGCACTCCATGGATGGATCATTATCCCATCGCCCGGACCCTTCTTTCCCCTCTGCTAGGCAGATAACTGGCTAGAAATCACCTGCTACCCAATGAATCCCCTAGCAGGTGAAAAGGAAGTGGATGCCTCCAACATTCTGTACCCCTCACCCAGCGTGGGGAGGGCTTCATCAGTGGAGTCAAGCGGAGAGGAGGTAGTGGGGTGAAACTCTTGTCCAGGGAGCAGCCAGGTCCACGCATGCAGGGAAGTAGAGATCAGCATCCCTTTGATCCCAGCTACTCATATTTCTAGATTTTCCTGGGGATTCTGACCCATAGCAGGGGTTATGTGTCCACCCCAGGCCATGTCCCCTGCAGTGGTACCCAGGTTTCCTGGGCATGCGTCACTCCAATGGGCAGGGGTCCATGCGCAAAGCCCCTGTTATCCCATAGCTTCTGCTCACATGTGAGGGGCCCCTCCCCCAAGATTCAGGCTCTCCAGGAAGACATCTGTTGCCTTCAGAGCCAATCCGTTTTGTAAGGAGAGCCGGGGGGGGGGGGAGTAGGACAGCCCTGTCTGTACCTTTTCCCATTAATTTCTCCCTGGTTGCCTCCGCTGAGGCTCTTATTACGATGATGATGATTATTAGGATTTTTCTGTCCGAGGCTACATCCCATGGTGTGATTGTCCCAGCATGCTAAGCTCCAGCCTCCCTGAGGACCAGAGGGTGTCCTCAGCATGATTCAGCTACCTCCTAATTTAGTCTCATCTGTAAACTTAATTAGCATGCTATTTACACAGGCCCCCGCCCTGGTGGGGGTGTGAAACAGAGGCCGTGTGGCAGCTGTAGTACCAGCACGTCCTTCACTCCCACCCCACCCCAGTTCCTGTGGCTCCCAGCCCCAAGACCCCTCCGGTGGCTGGGTTTCATTTTCAAATTGGATTTGAGGAGTTGTCCCCCTCCCCGCACCCACCCCAGGGCCCTGAGAAGGCCTGCATGGTGGGAGGTCGTGGGAATCATCTTATCTTTGGCTCACACCCCTGAAAGCTGCAGCTGTCCTGCCTGTCCCCCTTGGATCAGAAGCAGAGTGGGTAAACCTTGCCTTCCATCCTCTTCCCTCTCCATGATCTCGTGGCTGGTCCATGCCCACCATTGTGCCCCTTCTCTGTGGGCACCAGGGACCTAAGTTTCACCCTCGAATGGGATTTCTTCCTCCCACGCTCCCCCCGCTCACCCCGCTCCCACCCTGCATGCCCCTGGCAGTGTTTGATGGTTCTCTTGGCTTGAAGGTAGGTGGCCCGGCTCAGCTGGGCATTGTGCCTTGTGGCTGTCTCCATCAGCAGGAGCCTAACACAAGTCACAGGAACTGAGGTTCCTGCTGGGCACCTGTGGCCAGGGTGGGCCACCAGTCTGATCCCGGAGCCCATGCCTGGCTCCACTTTCTTAGGCTCCTGCTAACTGTCCCCTGAAAGGGGATAACGGGGCAGGGTAGAGGTAAAGGGCCAGGCATGCGCTGCAAGGCCAAGGTCAGGCCATGTGATTCATCCACAGAGATGTGGGGCAACCTCCCTTCTACTCTCTGGGCCTCAGTTTCTCCATCTGTTGAAAAGGAATTCATTAAAAGGGAAAGAGCATGAGAAGACAGAACATCAAGGATTTTGTACATCTGCATGCCTGGTGAGAAGGTGCCAGGCACAGTTTTCCCAGCTTGGTCCTGACAAGAGCTCCTGCCACCAGGCAGATGATGCCTCTGCCCTTCATACATGAACAAAATTCGGCTCAGAGAGGAGCCTTCTACGGAAGGTCACAGAGCAGGGTGAAAGAGATGGAGGGGCTCCCCAAGCACCCAGGGCAGCGGGCGCCCACAGGCCTGAGAAATGCCTTCACTACACCTTCTATGGGGTGTAGGGGAGTCCCTCGTTCCCTCACTCACTCAGCTGCCAGGTGCAATTCTGGGTACCATCCACCAGGGAGCACAATGGCCCAGGCTTGGGCAGCGCCCGGCCCAGGGTGCAAGGCTAAAGAAGCAGGCGTGTATCGCAGCGGCGGCGTAACAGCCACAGAGATGAGGGTTATGGGAGATCTAGGGAGGAGCGAGGACAGGCAGGGAGGCAGGCAGCACTGGGGGAGAGGCCTCGGGAAGTGAGGGCAACCATGGATCTCGGCGGAAGTGCGTGCCAGGCAGAGGGGAGAGCGTGTGCAAGGCTCTGGGGCCACAGGTGCTGCGCTCAGAGGAGCAAGGAGGTCAGAGAGACAGAGCCATGGTCAGGGCTTCATCCTCAGGAGTGACTCAGGAAACTAGCTACATGTGATGACCAGGGAGGGACTCCGTGGGTCTCAAGTTTCAAAAGAACACTCTGTGGAGACCACCCAGATGTCCAGCGACCAGAGTTTTGCTTAGATTTGTCAAGGAATGGAGGCTTAGGTTCACTTTCTCCACGTTCACGTGTGATGTGCTTGTTAGGCTTCCCCTGGAAATGCTGGGGGACAGAGGGGGTACGCTGGGAGAGGGCCAGCATGCAGCTAGGGAGTGGAGTCCCCAACTTACAGCATGTGGTGATCTCTGAACTATAAATGCTCCATGGCCAATGTCAAGCTGCGGATGATGCAGCCTCTGGTGGCTGACCTGGACCCTAGAGTCTGGCCGTGGGCTGTGCGGGTCCCAGCTGGAGGAAGAAAGGGAAGCTTCGTTGTCTGCAGCGTAGTAAGGGTCTGGTGGGGCCACTGGGGAAAGGGATGTGGACAGAGTAGAGAGGAAGGTGGGCCAGCAGCCCTGGGAGGCCCCGATGCTTCACCTTAGGGAAGTCTGAGCCAGCAGGCGACTGGGACAGGAACCGGAACAGGACCAGGACTCTGAAGACAGAGGAAGCAGCCACCTGGCATCCGTCCGTAGTCACAGATCGGCACATGTACCTGCGTTTACTTTCTCTTCTCAGCATAATGACTCCTTTCAGCTGTCCTCATTAAGGATATCCAAACCCTCCACCTTGCACTAGCCTCTGCCTGGCTTTTTAAAAACCCACTTGGCCCTTCTCACTGCTGCTCTCAGAGCCTTCACCTAGGCGGCCAAGGATGGCACTGCAGTTAGAGATGCAGGCCGCTAGCGTGGGGAGAATCGGGTGTCACCCCAAAGAAGATGATCTCAAGTGTTGATTGTACAAAATCCTCAAAAGGTTCAGAGCCTCTAGACAGCAGATCAGTGGTTTCCAGGAGTTCAAGGTGGGAGAGCGGTGACGTAAAGGAAGAGGGCGCCCAGCCGTAGCACTGTTCTGTGTCCTGCTGGATTGGGGTAACGAGAACCTGAACATGGGTTAAAATTCATAGAACTGTGTATCAGAAATGTCAGCTATACTGCATGTTAATTTTAAAAGTAAATTATGAAATACTGAAAATCTTATACCCCTCAACAAAAAGATGAAATGAGAGATAACAGCTTCTAGACTCAGTAGCACTTTCCTCCCTCCTCCCCACTGTCATAAATCAACCAGCTCAGAACACTCAGCTTCCTTTGCAGCCAGGAAGATAGGCTGATTGGCCTTGAATGTCTCTGAACTAGGAATTTGAACCTTATTCAGCCAGCATTTGGGAGCCATTGATGGTTCTTGAGTGTGAGTGATAGCTTTAAAGCTGTACATTAGGTTGATCGATCTGGTACACAAAGAGAATGGAGACAGTGGCTGAGGGCAGTGGTAGAGAACACAGAGTAGGGGTTGGGCCCAAGATCTATAGAGCAGCTCGTGGATGGGGTTTGTGGGGAAGGCAGTGTTAGGATGAGCCTGGGGTTTGCAGTCTGAGCTATGGGAGTGACAAAAGCTCAAAAGGGTAGGCTGGGGAAGGGATGCATGGGGGTGCCACCACCCTGATGGGCAGGGCCAGGCTTCCTGCTTCTACCCTAGAGCCACAGGTGAATCCCTGCACTCTCCCTTGCCGTTTCTGTGTTTGTCTTTGAGTCCAGCTCTCTGTCTCTCCCTCCTCCTCTGTGTCTCCGCCTCACCCTCCACACACTTCCAAGAGGACACACACAGTGCGTGGGTTCCATTCCTATGTTTACCCCGTGTCCACCATCCACCCATAGTCACTGTTTAAGGTGCTAAGCAGACAGGGTCTTTTGCAGGCCAAGGCAGCTGAGTGACAGGTCGGGCAATCGCCAGGCATGATTACCCCTCCACCCGGAGCTCTGTGCCCTGCCCAGCCCAAGACCTGCTCCTTAAGACATCTGTGGTGTCTCTGTTCACGGCGAGGAGTCCCCCAGCTAGGCAGCGCTCCCCGGCAGAGGCCAGGAAGGGGAGGAAGACACAGTCACCCCCTGCTCTTGGCCCTCAGGATGCCAGCCTCATGGCCTCCTCTGGCCGTGGGATCTCCAGTTTGAACGGCAGGCTGAGAGGGCAGTTTGCTGAGGCTGCGAAGCTGGTCCGATCCAGGGCTCCCTCCCCACTCTGGCCCCTGCACCCCTCCAGCCTCTCTCTGCCACCCAGAGGTGCAGGAAGATGAACTCACTACTGTAGGGAAATGTGGAGCCTGTGATTAGTGGCCTGCAGTGCCCCCCTCCTGATTTCCATAAGGCATTGAAACATCTTTGTTTTGCCATACATTCCCCTCTCCGTGGGGACAGGGAAATGGTTTAACGTGCTAGGTAGTCAGAGCCAGCCAGCTGCTGAGATGGCAGGAGAGCCAGCTCCCAGCCCCACCCTCCCCTGCCTGCTGGGTCCAAGGCTAACCATCCTCTGCCTGTCCTCCAGCCCTCCCTCCTCCCCACCAGGACCCCTGTGGGGGTGCGGTTCTGAGTTGGGGGAGCCCAGGACAATGCCTTCCCCTTGCATTTTGGACTGTGTATCTCTGAGGACACTTACACCCCACTTTAGCCCCCTACCCAACCCCAGCCAGAATCTGGGTGCAGAGTTTGTCTGTGGAGCAAGAGAAGGGGTTGACTAGGACTTGGGAAAGTTCTGATTGGCAGATCCTGATCAGAATGGCTGAGCGTCACATTAGGATCATGGCCACCTGTGCTGGGAAGTGAGGCCACCTTGCAAGACAGAGCCTTCCAGATAGGGTCCCAGCTGGAGGGAGCGACAGGGGAAGGTGACATGGCCTGGCTTTCCTGGAATCATGGGGATTGTAGCCCTGGGTCCTGAAATTAATCTGGGACCCCTATACAATGCCTCTGTCCTTTACAGGAGGTACCCTTAGCTCCTGGGGCTGGAGAGGTCCCTGGGGCCCTGGGTCTTCCACATAAAGCTTGGCCCTTGGCCATGCCCACAGGCATTATGAAGGGAGTCTCACCCTTCTCGCCGGCCCCCCTCAGGCCACTCTACTTCAGGAAGAACCCACTGGGCTCATTGCTCTGGTCCCTGCAGGTCCAGGCAGCCCTAAGATTGGACTCTCAGAGGAAATGGCTATTTGCTTGGGGCATAGAAATGAGGCCAGAGTGGGCAGTTGACTGTGGGAGTGGATACAGTAAGTGTTGCCATGTCCTGCAGACACAGGTAGCACCTGGGACCTCCTACAGGACCCCCCCAGAGGAGGACAAAGGAGAAGCAAGTGCAGCCCTGTGCCCATCCTCACTGGCAGAGGATCAGCGCCTTTATGTGTGAAGTGGGGGCTGAGGTCCGAGCAGCCTTGGGAAGTGGACGATCAGAGCCCTTGCAAGCAGAGCACGTGACCGAGTCACTGAATGCCTGACCACCTGCCTCTGCCAGCCTCTCATGGACAGGCCTTGGATAATTTGGGACCTGCTGTCCCCATTGGCCTGCCATCGCCTAGGTTTTAGCACTTTAAGTTCCATATCTTGGGAATCTTCTCAGCCCCAGGCAAGCCAGGCCGGCTAGTCACCTAGGGGCGGTGCCCCATTCTCTTTGATCCAGGCCTGCGAGGTGACCCACTGTCAGGGTGGGGAAACTGAGGCTCTGAGCCAGATAAAAGTGGAATTGAAGACGAGAAAGAGACAACAGAGTTGAACAACCACCCCCGTGATGTGGGCTTGCTGAGACCGCAGGGTTGGGACTCCATGCCCAGGATGAGGGGGACAAGGAGGAGGGCACAAGGACACAGATGCTCAAGTGTATCTGGGCTCTGGAAGTGAGATTCCCACAGTGCACTGTGGCAATGGGCTTCAAATTAGGAAGCCAAACTCAGAACCACCTGGTCCTCATTTGCTTTAACACACATGGTAATTTGTTTCCCAGAAGAGCCAGGGCTGACTTCGGGACCACTGTGATCCCTCTGAAGGAGGGAGGTGTGCATGCGCAGATGAGGAGCACCTGCCCACCTTACGCCCTCTTTATACACGGATAATACACACATCTGTGAGGAAAATGATGGCTCTCTAGTATTCTTCCACCAAAGTGCCAGCTGCCAATCGGATTGAATTAGATTTCACAGGGGCTTTTGCAATACGTGGAATTCACCAGCAAATTACTCTTAAAGAGGGAAAATCAATCATTTGGAGCAGAGATAAGCTGAAGGCAAGGCAGCCTCGGATTGATCCCGTCTGTGCAGGCGTGTGTGGAATTCAGCAGATAACCTGGGGGTGGGGGTGGGGACAGAAGAGAATGGTGGGAGGGAAGGAGGGAGAAAGAGCAGTGCCTCTGTTTGGGGTGCTGTGAGGAACCACTGTGGACTGAGGGGCAGATCAACAACAGACACAGATTTCCTCCTTCCAGAGGCCAGGAAGTTGTAGTTCCCGCGTGTGGTGAGAGCCAGCTTTCTGGTCCATGAATAGACATCTTTTCACTGTGTCCCCATGTGGCAGGAGGCGCAAGGGTAACTCTGGGACCCTTTCATAAGGACTCTAATCTCATTCACAAGAACCCTGCCCCTGGGCCGGGGATGTAGCTCAGCGGCACAAGCGCCTACCTGACAAGCACAAGGTCCTGAGTTTGATTCCTGGTACCAAAAAAAAACCTTGCCCCTGTGACACAATCCTTCCCAGGGTTCCACCTCTTTGGGAATTAGGATTTCAGCAGGTGGACGTGGATGTGGGTGTTAGCACGCTAACAGTCTACGGCAAGGGAGATAACACTAAGGGCAGAGGAGGAGAAAGACACAAAGAGCAGCAGAGAGCAAGGAGAGGGAGAGAAGGGAGGGGCGCTGGCGGGAGGAGCAGAACGCAGTCCGAAAGAAGAAGCAGGCATTAAAGGGCTCCGAGAGGATGCCCGGGCCGAGCTTCCTGCTGTACAGACCAGGAAACTGAGGCAGAGAGAAAAAGAGCCTTTCCCAGTCATCCAAGAATGAGCTGCAGCTGCAAAAAAAAAGACCCCAGAGCCAGGCTGCAAGCCTGAGCCAGGGCATCGGGCTTCGGGGCTCCTAGTGGCCGGGTCAGCCTGGTACGCAAAGAGAAAGATAGCGGGGCTGAACCACAACATACCGACATGTGATGTGGGCTTCTCAGGGTCCCCCAGTTAGAGCTAGGAGACAGGGAGTCACCCCCACAAGGCTCCTTCTACTGGCCACCAGTCCCTCTTGGCTGTGAGGTGAGACAGGTGGCCTGAGGAGGCCACAGAGGCAAAGAAACCCTTGGTACCCCTGGGTGCTGGGGCAGGAGGGGCGATGAAGGACGAGGAGATTCCTGCCTCCATCCAAGGTGCACTTGGCCGTGTCTGATCGGGTTAATTCAGCAAAAGGATGGACAAAGGAGTGGTGA
This sequence comes from Chinchilla lanigera, assembly GCF_000276665.1. NCBI lineage: Eukaryota > Metazoa > Chordata > Mammalia > Rodentia > Chinchillidae > Chinchilla > Chinchilla lanigera. The sequence continues at coordinate 19,839,965 of NW_004955437.1, read as the reverse complement.
AGAATACAGCTTTGTGAGCTTTGATTTTCTGCCGGTCAATAGCATGGATCAGACCCACAGAAAGCACAGTGGGAGACGGAGGAGTCTGCAGCCCCTGTGTCCGTTCACCCCGCACACAGCCAAGCCTCCGTTGTCCTCTGCCCACTCCTCTTCTTCCTGGTCTATGTAGAAATTAGCCCCTCCCCAGTGCCCGTGCGCAGGCTCAGGTCCTCTGAGGGCCTGGCCATGCTCTTTCCTGTACACAGCGTTCCCCAGCCTTTGAATGCTAGCATCCTCGCTGTCCTTCCCTGGGCCACCTCCATCCACGTGACCCTGGTTCCTTTTCTGTGGAGGGGAACTGAGGTCCCCTCCGGGAGGGACATTGTAGTTCCCAGGGTGAGAGGAAGGCCCCCTGGCACTTGAGGTGCAAAGGAAGGAACACACAAGGCCCTGCCTTTGGGAGTCTGCTGTCTGGGCCGTGAAAGCACGAGGCACGTGTTCGCAGAAGGTGCTGGCACAGAGAGGGTCCTGCTCCAGTCATCTTGTCCCGTGTTTTTCTCTCCCCGCCTCACAGGCGGGGAACTGAGGCTCTGGGACTGGAAGTGAGTTGGCCAAGATCACACAGCTGGGGAGGGACTCAGCGTATGCCCCAGCTTTGAATCCTGCTCCCTGTCCTGCATCACACGCTGGGTCCCTGACCTAGTCACCACCCTGAGTGCCGGGGGAGAGAGCAGGACCAACTGGTCCACAGCAGGGCTGAGCCTTGGGGTGGGGGCAGCCCTCGCAGCCAAGGAGGGAGCCCGGAGTGCCGCAGGTCAGGCCTTCTCCCTCTGGAGCTCCAGGGCATCAGCAAAGGGAAGCACAAGTGCCCAGAGCACCAACCACAGCAGAGCCCAGCCCGGCTCCACCTCAGAACGGGGAAAGGTGCTAGTGCTGTGTTAGATGGTGTCATCTGCCCCCCCGGGGGGGTGTGGGGGCTGTAGAAACCCCTCCCAGCATGATAAACTCCATACAGACCTGAAACCCCAAACCTGAGCCAGGGGACCAACAGAGAAGGCAGGGAGGATCTGTTCTGGGCAGGCGGCCCCTCTCTGATGGCCCTGAACCTCCAGGAGGGGGCGCAGCAGGCAAGGTTAGGGAGCAGGGAAGCAGCCCCTTCTGGCAGCTGGCTGATAAGGCGCTGCCCTCCATGGGGGCTGGAAGGCTGCAGTCACCAGGGGCAATCGGGACGGGACTGCGAGGAGCCAGGAGTGGTTTCCCACATATATCATCCTCCCCGTAAATAAATAGATCCAAGTGCAGTCGCCAGGCCTCCCTGCGGGCAGCCAGCGGCTCCCAGCCCTCTGCAGCTCGGGCGCCAATCAGCCTCTCATCGCCTCTCCCAGCTGGAGCAGAATTTAATCCACCAGGCCCCTCTCCACACTCACTGGGGCTCCTTTTGATGTCCTCTTTATCTCCCTTTCCAACAAAATCGCCCCTCCACAACTCCGAGTGCATCTCCCACCTCCTTGTCTGCGGCTCCCGCCCTACGCAGGCGGCCCCCAGTAGGACAAGGGCATGGAGGAGGCCCGGCGGGCCCCAGCCCATTCTTCGCTGCCTGACCTTGGCCTGGGGCAGAGCCTGGGCAGACCTCTTTCCTGCCAGCTCAGAGCAGAGCAGGATGGACCCCAGTGCAAACGTTTCGTCTGCAGCCAGCTGTGTGGCAGGAACAGTTAGTTACCCTCTCCAGCCTCAGTGTCCTTCTCTGAGAAAGGGGTGGACTGGTGCTGATACTGTCGGGCCCTGGTGAAGACCTGGCACACACAGTTGAGGGCTAGCAGGCGGAGGCTGTGGAGTAAAGGCTCCCAGCTCTGGCTGTGGTCATAGGGAGTTTGCATGTCTCCCTCACACACGCCCGCATCCCCAGTGCTGACAGTCACAACTGAGCCTAGGCAGGGATAGCCCTCTGGGCACATTCTGGGAGGGACAGGCTGAGCACTGGTGACCTGGGAGCTCTCGGGACAGCAACACATAGTCCCGACAACCAGTGTCATGCAAGGCAAACTCCCACCCCTGGAGGCAGAGCGGAAAGAAGCCACAAGTCCTTGTTCATTGAGGCCCACAGAGCCGTCCTGCAGGGACCAGGAGCTCACCCAGGGGCTTGTCCCCTCTGGGTGCCCTGTCCAGCCAGGTCCTTACCCTGCAGCTACACTGAGCTCACATCAGGCATCACTTCAGTCCCCTGCTGCTGACCTCAGTGATTGGGACAGCCCCTCCCCCACATGCTTCTGCACTACCTCTGTTCAGGCACATGGAGCGGGTCAGAGTCTTTCAGTCTCAAACTTGCATCTTCCCTGGCATCGCCCTGTCTCGATGGCTCTCACCCTAACAGGCACCAGTGTCCCTAGAGTGCTGGGCCCGCCCCAGACCTTCCAATACATGGCCCCTAAATAGGAGTCTCTAACCAGTTCCTGGGACAGAATCTCAGGCCCGGGTTCCAGCCCCTGCAGCCTAGTTTCCTGGGTCTACAGTGTGGCCTACATGCGGGCTGGTTTAGAACTCCCATGATCGCTCTGTGCCTCTCCCTTGCTGGCCCCTCCCGGACCCCTGCGGGTGCCTCGGTGCTCTCTGGCCCAGCCCATGTCCTCCCTGGCTCTGCAACACGGCTTCCTGGGGAGCATGGGGAAATGCAGCTGCCTGAGTCCCGTGCCCAGGAGACTCTGGCTCGTGGCCCTGGTCCTCTGCATCCCACACTGGCAATGCTCCTGCCTCCAGGCCATCATCCTCATGTGGTCCTGAGAATCGCTCTGCTCCAGTGCTTAGAGGGGTCCCCACTGCTCGTGGAAACCGACCGAGGTCTCAGGGTGTCGCCTGCCTGGATCTCTCCCTACAGTCGCAAGCTTCCCTACCCGGCCCTTGCAAACAGTAATACATTACTCTTCATTCCCAACCCTGAGCCTTTGCTTGGGCCAGTGGCTCTCAAAGGGAGGCCTCTGCCGCCATCAGCACCACCTGGAACTTGGGTCAGAAATGCATGCTCACAGGCCCCGGCCCAGACTGTGCAGTCCACAGGTTAACAAGCCATCGAGGGGACTCTGAGAACTTGGTTCTTAGAGCCACCTCCTCCCCTAGAAGCCCTTTTCCACTGGTCCAAAAGCCAGCACCTAGCCGGGCGTGGTGGTGCAGGTGACACATGGCTGTAATCCCAGCACTTGGGAGGCTGAGGCAGTAGGATTGCCGCAAGTTTGAGACCAGCCTGGACTACATAGCGAGACCCTGTCCTAGAAAACCAAGCAAAGCAGAAACAAAAGGAGAAACAAAAACCTGCACCTTCTCAACACTGCCCTTCTCAGGGCTGCCTCTCCCGAGACTCAGCCCTGGGGTGTCTTGTGTTACCATTTCCCTAATGACTGAAATCACTGACCACATGGCCAGCGCAGTCCTCACTGCAGACGGAACGCTCACCCCAGTCCTGAGCTCTGCTTCCTCTGGTCTGGGGGGCAGCATGCCCTGGCCTAGGCACTGGGCCTGCGCCCCTCTCCCCACCCTGCTGCCAGCTCCCTCTGCTTCCTTGAGCGACCCATTCAACTTCTCTGAACTGAACGTCCAACCCCTATGACTCTTGGAAAGAGGGTCACATGGGGTGACACATGAAGAAGAGGTCCTGGAGCCTCAGCACCTACTGTGTGCCGGGCTCTGAGGTGGATTTTCACTGCATGAGGCATAGTCTGTGATCTCAAGGGCTCAAATATTTCAGAATGACTGCAGAGGGGACTGAAGGTGTGATAGAGGCACCCTGCAGCCATTAAGAGAAACGAGGCAAATCCTTGGTGCTTCCCAAGTACCCAGTACCATGCCTAGTAGTCGGTACTTGATAAATGTGTGCTATATTGCTGTTGTCCTTGTCAACAGCAGCTTCCATATGGACAGGTAGAAAGCAAAACATAGTTTTTGTTTTGTTTTTTGCTTTGCTTTGCTTTGCTTTGTGATACTCGGGATTAAACTCAGGGCCTTTACAGCTCCAACTTCTTTTTTTTAATGAGCCAGAATCTTACTAACCACTAAATCACTAAGTTGCACAGGCTAGACTCAGACTTTCCATCCTCCTGCCTCAGCCTGCCAGAATGCTGAGATTATAGGTGTGCACCACTGTGTCCACCTTTGAAACATAGTTTTAGGTGAACATATCTTCCCAAAGCCATGTGTGTAGGGTGCCACTGTACCTGTCAAAGGGCAGAGGCATCTGTCTCGCTCTGTGTGCAGATAGATATCACATTGAATGTACTTCCCAGGAAGGAGGCCGAGTACAGGCTGTGGTGGCTGTCTCAGAGAAGGCTTTTGGGTCTGGCTCTGGTGAGAGGGTGCTAGGTGTGTGCCCTTTATACCTTTGAGCTATTGGAAGATTTTTCACATCTCTGCGCACCAAATCGCAGACATTTCCTGTGTTAGGAAAATAATGTCGCGACTGCCCTTGGGCTGCATCCTGCAAGGGGTTCTCCAGACTCCCGGGCGCAGGACGCAGGGATGTGGTCCGTCACCACCCGCCTGTGCTTGTGGCTGCCCGGGTGGGGAGAGCGCTCCTGCCCCTCCTGTCCCTGCCCTCTTCCTGGGTCCTTGCTGTTGCTCCTCTCCTCCACTGCCCAGCTCGCCCCTCCTGAGGTTCTGAAGCAGTGGCCCTGGAAGTGGACAGGGCTGCTTCCCCGGAAGAGGGCGATGTCCTGACCCTGCACCCAGATTCACTGTCTTCTCCTGTTCCTCCCCCACTCTCGGCTCCTTCTCTCCGGCTCCTTCTCCCTGTCTCCACACTCTTTGCCTGGCGACCCCCACTGGCAGAACTTGGTAAGTGAGCCTCAGAAGGGCAGGGCAGGGCAGGGCAGGGCTGGGAGTTGGGTGGGCACCGTGGGGAGGGCACAGCCCAGCCACCCGCACCCTCAGGGGCCTCCAGGTCCTGTAGTCCAGGGGCCAAGGTGCAGGGGAGGGTGAGGCATTGGTGTCACCTTTCAGAGCTGTCACACTCTACTGATTTCGGCTATTAGGGCCCCTTCGGGCATTTAATTGGTCCCCTCCGTCTGCCGGGATGGGTTCCACACCAGAGGGAACAGAAAATTTTGCAGCCCAACAGGCCCAAAGGAATGTCCCCTGCAGACCCCATGCTGGGGAGCCCCGCTACCTGCCTAGACCCCAGGATCAGCAGGAGAGAGCTGTCAGAGCTCGGCTCCCACCTCACATGAACTCTCTGTGCCAGGGCAGGTGTGGGCTGGCTACTGGATTACTTCTCCTCCTCTCCTCCCTTCCGGCCTCTCCCCTGTCACTGCTCCATCTCCCCACGGGGCCTCATGCTGGCGGTTTCCCCTCTCTCCAGGGGAGGCTCCAGAGGCAGAAAAACAAGCAGGAGACAAGAGCCAAACCGTAGAGGGCACATTGTGGGCATCGTACAGGGTGATGAGGGCAGAGGGAGCCAGGGGAGACTTCCCAGAGCAGGAGATGGGGCTGGGAGAGGGCGGCATCACCCAGCAAGGAAAGGGCCTCCGAGGCAGGGTGGGCAAACCCTCCCAGCCTGTGCCTCCTCCATCACCCCCGGGGCAGCACCCTGCTGCCTCCTCTCCCGTGCCCTCTGCACCTCCGCCCAGTGCCTCTCTGATTGCTGTCTCTCCGCTCTTGGTGCAGGGCCTGAACAGCATGTTCGAGGTGTACCTGGTGGGGAACAACTCCCACCACTTCATCATCTCCCCCACCTCCGTCCAAGGGAAGGCAGACATCCGCATCCGGGTGGCCATCCCGCTGGACTATGAGACCGTGGACCGCTACGACTTTGATGTAAGCCACCCCCCATCTCCTTGGGTCAGGTGGGGGCCTTGGGGGAGGTGGTGGAGGAGCGTAACATCTCCATAAATCCTACCTCCTACCTCTCCCCATCTTCCCTGCGGATCTGACCCAGAGAAACTCACAGAGAAAGAAGCAGGGTTCTTGCTGAGCCTCCCTTTTGCAAAGAGGACAAGGATATATCCAGGAACTGGGCAGAATGTCACCAGGCCTGTGGCAGCCCCAGCTCCCATCTCCTGCCAGCCTGGCTCTATCACCCCTCCCCCAGGGCAAAACCAGGGGCCAGCGCTGGCCACGGGGAGCAGGGATGGGATTCGCGGTGGCACACAACCGGGACAGGCAGGGACCTGCCCGGGCGTGAGGGAGACTCGCGGGAACAGAGGCTCATGAGCAGGTGGGAGCTGACGCAGCCTGCGCCCTGCTCCCCCAGCTCTTTGCCAATGAGAGTGTGCCCGACCACGTGGGCTACGCCAAGGTGAAGATCGCCCTCATCAACGAGAATGACAACCGGCCCATCTTCAGCCAGCCGCTGTACAATGTCAGCCTCTACGAGAACGTCACCGTGGGCACCTCTGTACTGACGGTCCTGGTGAGTCCCTGCCACCCTGCCGGGCGGTGAGCCCTCAGGCAGACCATGGGCGGTGGCCGGGGGTGCTCCCAAGGACCCTGGGCAATCAGGAGGCTGTATGTGTGGATGTGTTAGAGTTGAGACTCTCCAGGATGACCTCCCTTGGCCAAGGCTGCAGCATGGGAAAGGGCCAGGCTGGAGGAGGGGATGCTTTGGTGTCCTGCCTTTTCCTTGAGAGGAACTGATCCTGGGTGCCGCAGGGGGTGGGGCAGGTTCCAGCTGTCTCTGAGGAGGGTGGTCCTCCCTATCTGAACACGGGTGCCAGGAAGGAGGGAGCTCCCTGGAGGTGCCCGAGCAACCCCCACTGCCCTTGCTAGGACTTGTCCTTTGACAAGGGGCCTCCTCCCAGCATCCATTTACATCAGTAAATCCTCTCTCTCTTTCCTTCTCCCTCTCCCTCTCCCTCTCCCTCTGCCTCTCCCTCTCTCTCTCTCTGTTGCAAAGGACAAAAACCTTTAGGTGGTTCAAAGAAAAAAAAAGATTGGCTGATGTAACTTGAAGGCATAAGTGATTTCAGGCATGGCTGCATCCAGGCGTTCAGTTGAGCAGGAGTCTGTCTTTGGCCCTCAACTCTGTCTCTGCATTGGCTGAGGGGGCTCCAGCACCTCCAGGCTTGCTTCTTACCAGTTTATCAGCCTTAGTTGGGAAGAGCAAATCTTTTGCAGTAGTTCCAGCCAAAGTCCCAGAACTGATATTCTCAGCTTGTTAGGCCATCTTGGAACCAATGCCAAGAATTTGGATATGCCAGGGATAGGTCATGCACCCCCTAGGGGATCCAAGGGTTGGTGGGGTGAGTCTTGCGCAAGTTATGTGGGCTGAAAATGGGGAGGAGGCGGCTATAATAAAATTGGGTTGTATGTTTCTGTGCTACCGAAGTGGTAGATGTTGCTCCACAAGCTCAAGGCCATGCCCTTACTATGTGCTCAGTAAGTGTTGAACTCACTGCGGCCCCCTCCCTGTCCACCTCTGGCTCCCAGAGTCCTTGCTGCCTGCTGTACCAGGCCCCCGACTCTGAAGTGTGTTTACTCTGCAGACAGATGGTGTAGAACTGTGCGGAGCCCCTAGGCCCTTCCCATCTGACAGTTATTAATATTTCAAGCAGATGTTTAGCTAGTCAGGCCGTCAGACGTAACAGCAAGTCTGCTGCTACTGCTCTCCCCGTGCCTGCGTCCCGGCCCGTGGCCTCCAGCTTCTCCAGTGTGCTCCAGCAATACATCACCCACCGCCTGAGGACCCCCACCTGACTGAGCCTGTCACAGCCACCTGAAAGCATGGGCCAGCGGCTCCGGCTTCCCATGCACCCCCAAATGTAGGGAAGGGCACCCCAACAGGCCTGGCAGGGCACAGAGGTAAAGAATCTGGGGTGGGCTCCGGGCTTGGGTGTCAGAGGAGTCTGTCTTGGGGCTCTCACTTTGCACCCCCAAGTCTCATGGCCCTGGGGAAAGGATGGAGACAGCCATAGGGCACAGTTAGTGTGTGAGTGTAGTGTGCTTTGGTTGGTGGTGCCATGCACAGGTGCCTGGGCCTGCTCCAGCTGGGCCGGGGAGCAGGCCGTGGTGGGCATGAGCCAATTCCTTCTCTGTAGACTTTGTCAGAGCTGGAGCAGGCCCTGGGCCTGCTGGGGACCCACCTGACCTGTCTTGGTCCCACTTGCTCCTTGCGTGCATCCCTTCATGTGAGCAGCTGAGCTTTGCCTTCTCTGGGCTGCCGAGGGCTCTACAGAGCTGCCAGGCCCAGCCACTGCGGTTCCCAGCTTCCTGCAGCCACGCCTCGCCTGCCTCCTCCTCGACCTGCAGGCGAGGTCCAGGTCTGTGGACCCATGCAGCTGTGAGGAGTCATCACACTGGTGAGCAGCTCTGGCTTCCAGGCTCCCCAGGGCGCCTCCTGGTCCTCAAAGATGGCAGGTTTCCCGGCCACACCCTGCTTTGTCCCCCAGCCCATCTGTTCTCCACTTAGACCTGGGTCAGCCCCATCTCTCCACACCTATTGCCGCAAGGGGCTAAAGTTATAGCTGCCTGCTCGGGGACTGTGAAATTCCTTCTCCCTGACCTTTTCTGGGATGTTATTAAAATGTTTCATGGGCAGTTGTGTCGGGAAAAAATTAGAAAGAGAAGGAAGATGTTTTAATTTGTAGCGAAGGCCAGAGCAGAACCTGCTGCGAAGGGGACTCCCCAGCCCCCACACCGGCATGCCCTGCTTCTGTGCTGGTCACCTGTGCGGGGGGGTGGCACTTGGAAGTTAGGGTGAGGGGAAACTGGCTGTCACTGCCAACCTGGGCATCTGCCTGGGGTGGAAGAGCCAGACCGCTCACCTCCCTGGCCCCTGGTTACAGCAGGAAGAATTTCCACTGGGGGAGAGGAAAGAGTAGGGACCTCAAGTTCAAAGGCTTGACCTTGAGCCCAGCTCAGCACCCAGTTGACACCATGGGACACAGGAACTGCTTCCCTTCGTAGCACCCACCCTGTACCACTGAAGTGTGCCTGGGCCCAGGCTGTGTCTGGGGCCACCTCTGGGGACTGTGCTGTCTGCCGCCGCCACTGCAGTAATAACACTGCTCAGTCGCTGCCATCACTGACTCCTTGCTGTGCTGTGCACTTTGTCCGCATCAGTTCTAACCTGTTAAGGTGCTGTGTCCTCACTTACAGCTGAGGAAACAGGCTCAGGGAGGTTAAGTGACTTGCTCAGGGTCCCAGCGCAGGTAAGTGGCTGACCTGTCATGCACACAGACCCCTGACCATTACCTAGGAGGCTGCCCTCCTGAGGCTCTGTGCTGGCCACAGAGGAGCTGGGAGGAGCCGCTGTAGATCGCAGAGCATGAGCTACATGGTCACTCTGGCTGCTGTGTCCTGGTGACATTCTGGACCCTCTGACACCACCGAGTGAATTTCTACCTCTCTGGGGCCAGAGCTGCAGGAGCTTTTCCATCTCTGGCACACCAGGTTAGGGAGACATGAGCACTTTGCTCAGGGAACCAGGGTCCTCATGACAGCCAGAGCTGTCCTGGGTAGGAAAGGTTGGCTGGAAGGTGGCAGGGCAGGAGGAATGGCAGCGGGAGTTCGGCCTCTCGGGGTAACTGCTGCAGAGATGGGTGGGCAGGGTGTGCACAGGGGTATGAGGTGTGTTTCGTGGGCTGTGCTAGCCTGGTTTCCATTACCATAATGAAACACCTGAGACAAGATATAAAGAAAAGCATTTTATTTAGCTCAGGGTTATGGAAGATGAAGGTCCAAGCCTGTCAGAGTCATCCCGGGAGGACCCAGAATCCACTTTTGTTTTGTTTTGTTTTTGTGGTACTGGGGATTGAACCCAAGGATTTTGTACTGAGCTACATCCTGAGCTCTTTTTTAATTTTTATTTTAAGACAGGGTCTCACTAAGTCATTAAATTGCCTAGTCTAGATTTAAATTCATGACCCTCCTGCCTCAGCCTCCCAGAATACTAGGATTATGGCTGTATGCCTCTGAGCCTAGCTTCAGAATCTGGTTTTACTGTGGACTAAACACTTTGGGACTTGGCTTCCTTCCTACCAAGTGAAAAGGTAGTGCCTGTCCAGTGTCTCTGGGTTGTCCGTACACTGGGTGCAGTGACATTGATGTATGTAGTTAAGACTTACAGATACGAGGGGTGGCTTTTATTATCATTGGCCTGAAAGGTCCTGTCTGGCTGTCTTCTACCCTGTCACTGTGGGCCAGCCCAGGTCAGCCAGGGAGGGCCTTTGACAAGGCCCTGGGCCTCAGTTTCCTCCTCTGTGACACAGGGGCGATTGTGACAGTTGAAGTGGCTCATGGAGACATGTAGCTCAGAACCTAGCCTGCAGCACACTCAGGAAGTGGCAGCTTGTCACACTGAACCTCCTGGCTGAGCCTCCTGGGGCCACCAGGCTGGGCAGGGACACCATCCTCCTGGCCCTTCCCTGGGCAGCCCCAGGCAGGTGAGGGGACTGGGCACTGCCTCCCTCAGCACCTCCTGTCTCCCTGAGACCATCATTCTGGTTTGCTATGCCTGGGCAGGAAGGGGAGGCCGACTTGCTGTTCGGTTTCCTCCCGCATGTGAGGTCCCCTCCCACCGCTGGCCTCCAGCGCCCCCACCTGCCCTGGCCCTCGCTCTCCAGTGCCATCTGAAAGTGTGGGGAAGAGTCCCAGGGTCTCCATCACCCCCTCCTGTAGCCACCTGGCTTCCCTCCTGCCCAGCCCAGGACCTCCCTGGCCCCTCTCCAGCCACATATCAGCGGGGAGCCCTGCTGCATGATGCCAGGCAAGCTACCCCTTGTCCCTCCCTTCCCCTTCTCCAGCAAAGGCTGCAGTGGCCAAAGGGAAAGGCTGGCTGAGGGTGTTGCTGCAGGGCCTGGCACTGCCCACCACCATATCACTGAACCCAAGCAGTGGAACTTGAAGCGGGCCAGGTGGTGTGGGAAGGCCAGCCCCAGCCTTGGTCTTGGGGATGCGCCCTGGGACTCACCCCTGCTCCTCCCAGACCCTCTGGCTCCTAGCAGAAGGGTGTGTTGCCCTGAAACATGGTGGAGACCATGGCCTGCATTGGCCACAGCAGGGAGCAAGGGTTCAAAACCAGACCCAGGCTTAAACCCTGGCCTGCTGCATGCTGTCTCTGTGACCCTGAGCGGTTGCTTCACTGTGTCCAGACCCCGAGTCTCAAGTGTGCAGTAGTAGTAGTTGTCCCGCGATTGAGAGAGGTGGGGGATCCAAAGGTCTCAGTGTGCTAGAAGGCCCTGGGTAAGGGACAGCTGTGTGGTGAATACCATGATTGTTACCCTGACCCACCTGGAGGTGTGGTCCATCTTCGCCAGGGCTGCAAGCAGAGTCAGGGTGCCGGCTCTTAAACCTAGGTCTCTTGATCCCTAGTTTCCCTGCTTTGGTACCAACTTTGCACACTCTAGAGCCTGCACTGGGTTCCATGTTCTGCAGGGGTCATCTGGGATTCTGAGTGCTTTTTCAGCAGAGGCCCTGTGTGTTTGTGTTGCAGGGGTCCCTGCAGAGTGCATAGCGTGCCTCAGCTGCGGGAGTTTTATAATTAATTCTCTGCTCCGAGAAACTCGGTGGCAGTGCAGGGTTTGATCCATTCTTCATCCGCCAACAACAAACACTTTGTGTCTGCTCTGAGTGAAGCATGGGCCACAGCCCTTTTGCCACACTCGAGGATTCGGGGGTAAGGAATAGGAGAGGTCCCGGGGTCCAGCTTCTCTGCTCCCCCAGGTCTGGATGACTCCTCCAGTGGAGGCGGGATCAGCAGGGCCAGGTGCCTGGACAAGTCCTGCCAAGAACGGGCTCAGCTGAGCTGTGCCCTGAGCCCCTCCGTACATCCTCTGCATGTGGCTGGGCATCTTTTAGCATGGGGTTCTGACCGAGAGCGCCCCAGAATGGGCCCCAAGAGAACCAAGCAGAAGCTGAAGCTGTGTGGCCTCTTCTGACCTGGCCTCCAAGTCACCAGCATCATTTCTGCTGAATTCTCGTAGTTCTGAGCCAGGGACGCAAATCTCATAGTTCTGAGCCAGGGGAGGGGACAAAACCACCCCCCACCCCAACTCGCAAAGGAAAGAACGTCAAGGAATTTACGACCTGCCACCCTACCCCCTCCCCTCTTACAGAGGGGTCGTGTGTGATCTTGGCACTGTGAGACCGCAATCTCTGTCCCCTCCAGGATGTGACACAAACCAGGAAAAAGACAGGAGGAGCACACCCTTCATGTCCCCTCTTCTGCCTGGCGTGGAGCTGGGAGCTCCCTCCTGGGGAGGAGGGAGGCACGAGATAGAACTTTTTGCTGCCCCTAGGCACTGCCTGGCAGGTGGATGTCAATCCTCTGGGACTGCATTGCCATCCACGGCCTCCACAGCTTGGCTCTGAGCTGCTTGCCCTGCACATCCTGCAGCCCTCACACCCCTCTCCCCAGCCCCCTAGGTCACCCGTCTTCCCTGCATACCCTCAGCACTTTCTTACCAAGGGTCTGCTCACCACACCTCACCCGCTGCACCCTCCGTCCTCTCTGAGACCATCCTGGGGCCTCTCTCTGGCACCAGCCCAGATGGTGACCAGCATGTGCCCACCTCCCAGGGCTGCTCTCTGTCCTCCCCAGGCCCCTGAGTTCTCTGCCTCACCATCTCAGCCGCTCTCACCTCTGCTGTGAGCAACTGTCCTCCCCCAAGCCACTGAGCACCTCTCCCTGCAGGTCTTCTATCTGGCTGTCCCTGCCCTGGGCAGCACGGAGTAGGTTTGACTGCTGTGCTCACAGGTATCTAGGACAGCTTCTGAGAGGGATGTGGCAGGAGAAAGGGCTGAGCACAGGCTTCCTGGGGAGACTGAGGCAGAGAGAGTAAATTATATTCCAGGTCACCCCCTCTGGGGAAGAGCGTGTGAGAAGACTGCTGGCCCAGGACTTACTGGGTGACCCTGTGCCTGTCTCTTGCCCTCTGTGGGCCTCAGCCTCTTGTTCAGACCATGGAGGGGGTGGATTGCTGGCTCCAGAGTCCTCCTCCCAGGTCAGGCAGGAACCTCCCTGGAGTGTTCCACAGGGCCAAGGGCCTGCCAGCTGCAACTCCATTCAGTGAGTGTGTGTCGAGGGCTTGGAATGACCGTGGGAGATAAGACAGACAGGTGTCCTTGTCTATGCCAGGAGTACAAGATACACAAGAAAAAAAATCAGAGACAGTGTGTCAGGTGGGAGTAAGTGCTGGAGGGAAACTGAGGCTGGTCAGGGTGGGGGTGCCAGGGCTAGGGTGGTTTCAGCACTAGAACATGTGCTCAGGGTGGGCAGGTATCCTGCAGAAGGTGGCATGAAAAAGAACACAGATGGAAGAGAGAAAGGAGTCCAGGTTGAGAATTTGGATTGAAAATTCAGGAAAGAAAGCCAGGTGTGGTGGTGCATGCCTGTAATCCTAGCACCCAAGAGGCTGAGGCAGGAGGATCAATGTGAATTCAAGGCCAGGCCTAAACTCCATCGAGAGACCTTGTCTCGAAAAACAAAAACAAAACAATCCAGGAATGAGCAACCCAGGTGAGGGAGCAGCAAGTGACCAGCTGCGAGCCAGGAGCCTGGCAGAGAGAGGGTGGACCCACAGCAAGCAGGAGGGGACACAGGAGGACAGAGGGGTTGAGACCTTTGGCTGAGACTGGCTGGACCCCCTCTGAGAAGCAGGAGCATCTTGGGGTCCCTGCAGCTACCCCATGGGGAGTAGACAAAAAGGAAGCTGAGAGACTGGGCGGGAGTTGATACCCTTACCAGGCAGGGGGAGAGGAGGAAGTGTCCAGATTTCATCCTCTGCCACTCCCCTGCCCAGGCAGCGGGGGCTGAGCTCAGCCAGGGTACCCACACCTCCATCTTCCTCCACAGGCCGGCAAAGCGCATCCATCTTTGTGTCTACCTGCCTGGCTGGGAGGGTCCTGCACCTTGACAGTTGTCAAGTAGCCCTGGGCTGGGGTCCTGTCCAGCTTCCGCCTGGCCTGGCCAGGTTGCTGACTGACTGGATTTCCTATCCTCCTCTATATGAAGGGGAGCCAAGTTCCTGTCTCAGCAGTGATAGGAAGTGATGTGTGCCAAGGTCATGGTCCGAGGCCTGCAAAGAGCAAGTGGTGCCAGTGCCTCTGGGTGGCTTCCAGAACAGAGCCTCTCTCTGCTTCTGAGGGCATTGGTTGGACTTGACTCTCCTGTCCTATAAAGCTGGTGACAGAAATTGCCAGCGTAAATTATGAGTGAGTTTGAGAGCCATTGGCTCCATCTGGCCACAAGCAAAATGCAAAGAGGGCAGCGGTCAGCATAGGGAAGACACTCCTGGGCTTCCACCTGAGAAGCCGGGGAGCCAGGCTTCCCCATAGGCCAGGCCTCCCCCAACATCCCTTTCCTGTGAGTCCCCACCCCCACCCGGCCCTCCCACCTCCTCCTGACACCCCTCACCATTGGCATCTTAATTGATCTCATTGTTCTCAAACCCCTTGAGACCTGAGACTCCAGCTGTGCTTAAACAGAACAAAATCTCTTCCAATTTCCCCACCGTTTAAAAGAAAATTGAATTCTTTATCTGCAACCTGGGGAGGGGAGAAGAGGGAGAGGGAAGGAGGGAGGGAAAGAGAAAACGAGAGAGATCCCTAGGTCCCAGGCCCTGTCCAAAGCTAACCTGGAAGGCTTTGGTAGACAAAGTCTCCCTGATTTTAAGGGTGACTGAGGCTGTCCTTCTGGGCCCTTTGAGCCACTCCTGGTTCTTCTGCATCCAGGGCCACTTGGGGGCAGGTATGGTACCGAGGAGGCTGCGCCTGACAGTGATTGACAGGTTGGAGTTCCTCTGCCTGTCAGGCCTCAGTGCTCCTCGCCTGTGTTTATCTCCTTAATCTAAATATCAGTCCGTAAAACTGAAATGGGATGGAATGAGAGGTAGGACAGATGCTTGGGAGAGAGTCCTTCCCACCACCGCAGTGGGCAGGGAGGGGGCTGCCCGTGGGTCCCAGGCCTGCGTCAACAGTGGCACCCCCACCTATGCTCCAAAGTGGGCTGTCCCAGACCTTGTGTAAGGTCTGACAGTTCTCAGGGCATTGGCCGTTCAGCTCACTGATTTTTGGCAAATTGATCTAAGGCCTCAGTGCCGTGTCAGGCTTCAAAGCACTGGGCAGCCCATGTCACAGGTGCCTCCAGGATCCACCGAGCCTGAATGGAAGCTGTCTGCCGTGGCTTTTGCCCCTTTGCGAAAGCAAGGGAACACTTGTTAAGATCTCAGGCCTCATGAGCAGGCGTCGGTTGCTGCGATGACCCCAGGCACCTTACCACACTGTTCGCCTCCCTTCTGCATCCATTGAACAGAAGAATCTGTGGTCCAGGAAGCTTAGTGCCCTGCCCAAGGTCTGCCAGCTACTGAGTGGATTTGAATGGGGTCTACCTGACTCTAAGCCCCTGGGGTCCCCCTGCACCGCTCACCACTCTCTGCAGCCTCTTGTTGGCATCAGCTGTCCCCAGTCCGGGCAGAGTGCTTTGCAGGGCAGCTGCTCACTCACTAGTGACCTTGAGCAGGGCGGCTCCAGGGCCCTCGGCATCCTCACCTATGAAAGAACTGCGCTGGGTGCTCCCCCAGGTCCCACGCTAATGACACGTGACTGCCCGCCCCCAGCCAGTCCCCTCTTGTGCTGAGTACCACCCAGCCTCCTGCATTCTGTGCCTGTCGGAAGTCACCCTTCCAAAGGTCAACTGCTGGTCCATCCTGCTCAGGCAGTTGCTCAGGGACACCAGTGTGTGGAAAATGGACCCTTGCACGAGGCGGTCCCTGCATGAATGGGCAGGGCCAGAGCAAGCTCATAAATGCTACAGACCAAAGGCCTGAATGGGGGGCACCTGTGCCATGTACAGGGAAGGTCATCACCTCAGCCTGGGTGACAGGGGCGTCACAGGCAAGGAGCGGCCACCAGGGGCCCACCTGACTTTGTCCAAGGAGTACTTGGAAGAAGTGGGGGGTAGAGGGGCCCACAGCAGTTTGGTAGAAGGGGGGTTGCTTTACGGGCCCTGTAGCAGGGGTGGTGTCTCTGGTGCCCATCAGCTCACTCCTGGAACCACTCAAAGCCACATACACCTGTTGGCTTTTTGATAAACACCCAAAGATCTATGGTAAAACTATATTTAAGCACTTGGGAGGCTGGGGCAGGAGGGTCACCATGAGTTCGAGGCCAGCATGGGCTACAGAGTGAGACCCTGTCTCAAACAAACAAACAAAAAACTACATTTAACTTCTTGATGCCAAGGACACACACACGCATGCAGATACAGACAAATGACCTGCAGGACACAGATATCTAACCCACAGGACACACTCACATATGTACCCAAGATAAAACAGTACTTCCTTTCAGCGTGCAGACAGCCTAGTATCTTCTATTTTATTCTATTAGATTTCCTTTTGTTTTAAAAAAAGTGCTCCTACTGTGTTCATTTCATGAGCATCTAATGGGGCCTGACTTGTTTGGACATCTCTAGAGGGAGCCTTCTCTGCCTCCCCGTCTGACAATGACAGGACGAAGGTGGTGGTGGTAGGGCTGATACAACTCATATTTTTCAAGTACTCACTGCAGGGGGCACAGCAGTAAAAACCCCGGGTTCCTGACTCAGCCGTTTCTGAACTATGTGACTTCAAATGGAAGTAACTGATATCAGCAGTGACCAGGACAGCTGCCAGCCACACAGGGCCCCAAAACAGTTGCTTACACAGACCCAAAGTGTATTTCCTGCCCATAGAAAAGTAGTATAGAAATCAATAATCTTTTTTTTTTTTTTTTTTTGTCTTTTTGAGACGGGGTCTCACTATGCAGTTCAGGCTGGCCTTGAGCTCACTTTGTAGCCCAAGCTAACCTCAAACTTGCAGCTTTCCTCCTGCCTCAGCCTCCTAAGTGCTGAGATTATAGGCGTGCACTACCACACCGGGTTCCTAGAGATGAATAACTTTGAATGGTTCCTTCAGACCTCTTCCCCACCATGTGA
Source organism: Chinchilla lanigera (assembly GCF_000276665.1). Taxonomy (NCBI): domain Eukaryota; kingdom Metazoa; phylum Chordata; class Mammalia; order Rodentia; family Chinchillidae; genus Chinchilla; species Chinchilla lanigera. The sequence goes on along the minus strand of NW_004955437.1, from coordinate 19,823,095 downwards.
CCTTTATCTTCGTGGTCTAAAGTGTTGCTAGAACCCCAGTCATCACATTTACATTTCAAGATACACGGTGGAGGAAATGAGAGAGCAAGTGTCTCCACCCTTGTATAGAGACTTCCTGGAAATGTCTTGCAAACTTCTGCTTTCATCTCATTGGCCAGAACCTAGTCACGTGGCCATGCTTAGCCTTAAAGGAAACTGAAAAAGGTAATATTTTAGCCAGGCTGCATGGTATCTGCCTAAAAATCATGGTTTCCTTTGATTGGAGAAGGGAAGGAGATATGGATATTTAGTCTTTGCCAAATAACCTCTGTGAGGCTGTTTCCTCTTCTGGAAAACGATGATGTTGACAGTTCCCTGCAGGTTCGTTGAGGAGACTCAATGAGATCATATAGTGACACTTTGGCACTCATGATTGGTTGGTTCTGGGAGCCTTGATGAGAACCAAAAAGACAAGTACCAAGCGAACTGTTCGGGCTGGAAAGGGTAGCGAATCCCAAACAATGGTCAGCGACAAGTTCTAGCTTCAAGTGCCAGACACACGAGTACGGGGACAAAATTTTCACCTCCAAATGTGTTGTGAAGCATCAAATCTGACAAGTTTGAAAGCAGCTGAGTACCAAGGCCGGACTGTATAAGTACCTGACACAGAGTAAGCACTCTGCTAATCCTAAATACTGGCACTAATCTAAGCACCTGATTGTGTGACCTCACAGCCACCTGGTGAGGTCAGAATGCACCGCCTGCTTTCGTAGAGGAAGGTGATCACCAAGATTCCAAGTAGATGACAGCAGAACCCTTGGCTCAGGGATGCTGAAATCCTTTCCTGACAAAGCCACACAGCCCCACCCTGAGAGCTTGGAGGAGCCATGAGGCCACAAGAGGACAGTGTCATCTCATGCGACAGAGCCATGAAACAGCCTAATTAGCTACCTTCCAAGCTAAACCCTGATTGATCAAGGGCTCCCTCTGCCTGTCCCACCGCCCACAGGGAGCACCCCACTCTCTGCCCCACCCGCAGGAGAAGCCAGATCAGGACAGCAAACCACTGCAGGCTCCCACAATAACCAGACCTGCAAACCTGGGTCCAAAGATGAAGGCCTTTGGCTCACAGAATGACCCCAGTCCAGCTCTGTTTCTCTGCAAGCCTCGCTTTCCTCATCTGGAAAATGGGGCAGATGCTGCGGAATCCTTTCCACCTTCTGGGACAGGTTTAGAACAGTGAGGTCAGAGTGCTTGGACTCCATGGGCAGACAGTCCTCATAGCAGAGGTCGGGTCACCCCCTCCTGTCCTGCACACACAGCAGAAGCCACTGCCCTGGTGAATCCAGCAGACACTGGAGCTGCAACCTCTGCCACGAGATTAGGGATGATTTATACTTCCTGCGATGGACTTGGACCTTAATTTCTTCTGTCGTGCGGGGCTGTAAAATTCATTAGGGACCCTCGGGTGGAGTGATACAGATGTCAGGCGGGCCATCGCGTAGGTATTTAATCTATCAGATGTGTGGCTTGCCATTTAGGGAGACAACAAGAGAATGTAGAATCAATATGGTTCATTAGCGAGCCGCAAGTGTTGGCCCAATCAGTGCCCACCAGTGACAGCAGCGGGTGAGGGGCATGCCACCCAGGCCCTGAGTCACCTTGGAGCGAGGACATGTCCCTGGGACATGGGCAGTGACAGCCTCCCACCCAGATACCTCCCTGTACCTTCCCGCTAGACTGGGAGCTGTCCGTCAGCTACACAGCCCATGGGGGTGGGGAGAGGCGGAGACTGTCAGCCTCCGAGAGGGGCCCTGTGAGCTGCAGCCCTGGGGTGGCTGTTCCCCCGGGGGGCTGACTGGACAACCTTTTCCCCTCCCATCTATCTCCCACGTGGCTGAGCCTCCTACCCCCACATCTCTCTGTGCGGAGGTCTCACTCCCACGGGTAACCATGCTCGCCACCCCCCCCCCCCGCATCCCCTGGAAGATGGCTTTCTGCCTCCCACTTTGCTGTGTTTGGTGATCAGATACAATTTTTAAAATAAAAGTCAGCTGAGTCTTCCTCAAACCCAAGGGCTGCAGAGAGGGAGAGTGGGAAGAGAGCCAGAAGCAGGTTTTTTGGCTTTTTGCTTGTTCTCTCTGCTTTGTGTATATGGATGTCAGGCAGAGCCATGTTTTGCTCTCAGCTCTGAAGATGGGTCCCTGCTGGTCACTGACCATGAGCCCCTGAGCCACTTGTAGCTTGGGCCCCCTCAGAGCAGTGCTCACACTGCCATGTGTCCCCATATCCAGCAAGAGGGCCCTGTCTTCGGTCTGGTTTCCCCAGAAGTGGACCCTGAGACTATCTGGAGGGAGACTCGAGGCAGAGGGAGCAGGACATGGTCAGTGTGGTTTGCTTCATGAGGCCCGTGGCCACAGCAGCCCACTGGGTGCTCTGGGGACAGGCGCTCTGGTGACAGGAGCTCTATCCAGCTCCAGGGCAGCAGACAGGGTGCCAGCCCAGGGACTCCCAGCCTCCTGGAGTGAGGGTAGCATTGGGAGATACTTTGTCCCCATCATTCCTGCCCTCTGGGGACAAAAGCCCTCAGGCAGAGACATGCAAGTGTTCCCTGTAAAGCAGCCCCTGGGGCCTAAAGATGAGGCCTTAGTTGTGTGTGGCTTCTGCTGCCATAGAATGTCCCATGAGCACTTGGGAAGGAGTCAGAGCTTCATTCCCCATCTGTGAAGGAATGACAAGCACTCCTCCTCTCCTAGCTGTGCTCTTACATGTGACTGGGCATTGGGTCTTCGCAGCATCCATGGGGCTCAGGGGAGGAGAGTGGGCCGGAGGGGCTGCTCCTTGCCTGGGGACACTGAGGCTCACTGCCCAGGCCCCTGCATGGCCGGAGAGTCCAGCCCGGCTCTGACCTCACACAGGAAAGCGTTGCCAGGTTGAGACTTTCACCTTGTCTCTAGGGAAGTACCTGTCGGGGTGGCCCCCGCTGCGGGCTGCTGGAGGCCTGTCCACCAGCTCTGCCACTCCTCTCCGGTGGGGCTGCTGACCTTTCTGGGGCCTCCCTTGTCTCGTCTGCACAACGGTTAATAATGCCACTCCCAGGGGCTTGTAGGTGGACGCAGCCTAGCGCAGGGCCTGCAGCAGTTATTTGGTCTCAGTAGTCACACTGAAATCATAAACAACTTTATTTCCTTTGACTTGTGGGACTGGGGATTGAACCCAAGGTGAAACCCAAGGCCTCATATGTGCTAGCAGGGACTTCACAGGGGCCATGCCCCTGCCCCTGTAGCAGGTGTCTGGAATTCCTTAAGCCCTTCCCCCAGTTACACTCTCCATTAGTGTCATAGTCTACAGCAACAAAGGGCCACAAGCTTGCTGCCTTCAAACAACGGAGATATCCCTGGAGGCCAGAGACCTGGGCCAAGGGACCAGCAGGGCCGCTCAGGGACCATCCTGCCTTAACTGTCTCAGCTTCTGGAGACACACATCTGCAGACTTTCTGTTCCAAATAAAGTCGCATGTCCAAGTCCCAGGGATCTGGCTATGGCCATATCTTCTGAGCGGTCACCTTTAGCCCTTTACACCACCCTCAGAAGTGTGTTAAGGGATATGTGGGGAGAACAAGGAGCTGGCCACTGGACCCAGCAGCTCTTCCAGTGTGGCGCTGCAGCCTCCTGGCCCTGGCTCATCTTTTGCCCATCCCGCAGAGCACAGCCCCGCTCCCAACTGCAGTTCCGGCGCCGCCTCCTCCAAGATGCCCTTCCCGACTCCACGTTCCCAGCGTCTCCCAGCCCACATCACAGCACTCTTGGCCCCATCCTCTGACCCTTAACCTCTAGCTGTCTTGAGTCTTTCTCTTGCCCTGGGTGGGCACTGTCTCCCGGGCGGGAAGGACCAAGGCTGCCGCCGGCACTTCCCAGCTCCTTACTTGCCTGGTGTGTGGTTGATGCTCAAAACATAACCAGAGTCGCCTCTCCTACAGATGACCAGGCCTCTGAGCTGGGGAGGCTGCTGGCAGGATCAGAGCCACAAGTGTCTCAGAGCAGAGCTGGAAAGACCCATGTCTCTTACAGTTAGAGGAACTGAGGCACAAGGACAGCAAATAACTTATCCAAGCCTCCTGGCCAGCTATGCGCCAGGCTGGTATCCTGCCTTCAGCCTAGATCTATGCTCAAGAATGTTGGCGTCAGACCCAAGTTCAAATTCTGGCTTCCTGGGCCTTAGTCCCTCATCTGAGAAGTGGGCATGAAAATGTAGTCTACACAGGGAGAAAGTGAACTAATATGCTCACTATAGTGCCTAACCCATAAGTTCTCACCAATATGCTGGTTAAAACTAGTAATCTCTGAGGATGCTTTAAAAAGTAGTGAAATGCCTTGTGCAGGGCCTCTATCTTTGTATATGGCCCACAGCAGAATCAGGCCGACTGTGTGACTTCAAGCCTGTTGCTTAACCTCTCTGGGCCTCCCTTGCTTCTTCCAGAACATAAGGCAAATCTCAGTACCTAGCTCACAGAGTAGGTGTGGAGAGTAAATGTGTGAACTCGTACACATTTCCGAGGAAAAGGCCTGGGAGCCAGGAGGGACTAAAAGCGTGAGCCGTTACCCTTTTGCATTGTTACAGCAGGGCGTTCCACCTGTGAAACAGAATGCGCCTCTTGTCTTGCTGGTTGTGTTAAGGATAAAGGACATGTTAAGGACAAGCATCTTGCACAGTGCCAGCCCCAGGGCAGCCAGCACTTGGCAAGAGAGCAAGAGCGTGGCCTCCCTCACCCCTGCCTCTAGGGAAATGCCCCTCCCCCAGGCATCTCCCCGCAGGAGGCCCAGGGGCCACCAGGTGCCTGCACAGGCTGCTCCGCCCACCCCGACAGCCCTGACATAGCGAAATTGCTTCCCACAGCGACTCCTTTAAGCACAGAGCTGCTGGCCAGAGCAATTTGCTCCCCATCAATTTTTATTTCCAGATTTTAAAATAAAATAAAGGGAAATAAAGAAAGGGGTGCAGGAGCCACGAGCAACATGGCATCTGCAATAGCAGACAAGCCGGGGGCCCCTGCCCCTGAGCACCTGCCAGCCCTCCCCAGGCCAGGCCACAGGACGGATGTGCTGATTAACGGGACTGGGCTGGGCCTGCTTCCGGTGGCCACCCCTGCTCCAGGAGTCCCCCCTCCGCTCCCCCTTGGTAGGAGGGCTGGGCTGAGGGACTCAGCAGACAGGTGTTTCCAAAGTGTTTTGATTTAGGGACCTAGGGGTGGGAGTCCTAATGCTAGTTCTGCTTAGAAAGTGGATCTTTTTTTTTTTTTTTTTTTGGTACCGGGGGCCAAACTCATAACCTTGCCCTTGCCAGGCAGACGCTTGTGCCACTGAGCTATATCCGCAGCCCAGGAAGTGGTTCCTGCCAGGCATAGTGGCACACGCTTGTAACTGCAGCTATTTGGGAAACTGAGGCAGGAGAATTTGCAAGTTTGAGCCCAGCTTGGGCAATTTAGCAATTTAGTGAGACCTTGTCTCAAAAAAAAAAAAAATAAAAAAAAATGAAGTGGCTCAGTGCGAAGGCTCTGGACTCAATCCCTAGTTCCATGACACACGCAGGGGTTCCACTGTGCCAAGCCAGCAGCATCTCACACGTATCGTCTTTATCTTTCCTTTTTTTAGCTTCCATGCATAAGTGAAATCATATCGCATTTGTCTTGCTGCGTCTGACTTATTTCACTTACTATAATGTCCTCCCGGTTCATCCCTGTTATTATCACAAATGGCAGGATTTCCTTCTTTTATGGCCAAATTATATTCCATTGTACTTACATCCCGCGATCCCTTCATACATTCAGTCATTGATTGACACTGCGGTTGTTTCTACATCTTAGCTACTGTGAACAATGCTGCCGTGAACATGGGTGCAGATAAGGAAAAGGAATTTTGACACTTGCCACAATGCAGATGAAACATGATGTCTATATGCTAAATGAAATAAGTCAGCCCCCAAAAGACAAATACTGTCGCAGAGATACTTAGAGTAGTCAGACTCATAAGACAGAAAGAATAGCAATTAACAGGAGTGGGGGGTAGGAGAGAAAAAGAAAAAGATGTTTAATGGTTACAGAGTTCCAGTTTTGTGAGTTCTCGTGATGGTGGTACGATGTGAACTTACGTAGTGCTACTAAACTGTACAGCTGAAAAAGGGGAAGCAGGGCATAGCAGTGCTCTCCTGTAATCCCAGTGCTCTGGGAGGCGGGAGGCAAGAGGGCCTTGGTGAGATCCTGTCTCAAAATAAAAAGTAAAAAAGGGCTGGGGATAGAGCTCCAAGCAGAGGCCCTGGGATAAATCCCCAGTACCTTTTAAAAAATAAAAATGTTTCTGTTATTTTTTGTTTTGTTTTTTTCTGGTACCAGGAATCGAACTCACGACCTTGTGCTTGCCAGGCAGGCACTGTGCCGCTGAGCTAAATCCCCAGCTCCAAAAACTAAAAATGTTAAAAGGGCTTGTGGTGTAGATCACCCGTGCCTAGCATGCCCAAGGCCTCTGGTTGGATCCCTGGCCCTGGAAAGAAGAAAGAAGATTAAGATGGTTTCTTATTTTACCACAGTCTTAAAAAACTATATTAAGAAAAAGAAAGAAAGAAAAACTGTGAATAACAAACAACATTGGGCAGGAAATGTAGCTCACTGGCAAAGAGCTCTGCTAACACGCATGAGGTGCTGGGTTTAATCCTGTCACCTTTAACCCCACCACTCAGGGTGGGTGTCACTGTGGCTGTTCCTCCCCTCTGCTGTGGCTCTCCCTCCTCTTCCTTTTCCCTTGATCTCTTCCTCCTTCTTCAGGTTTGAGACTGCTAGTTTGTCACTGCTCAAAAGGATCCCTTGATCACCTACCGTCCTGGCACTGTGTGGATGCCGGGGCAGAGGGCAGTCCTAGGGATGGACCCAAGACCTTCACGCTGAACTACATCCCTAGCCCTTTTTATTATTTTGAGACAGGTCTGGGGAGTGGGTCGGACCTGCTCTCAGAAAGCGTATATCCTAACCGGGGAGAATGCCAGCCAGCCTTGGCTCTGATGCTTCTGCCCGTACCATGCCCTTCTCCCCACCACACACATCTGCCCCCAGGACCTATAGGCTCCACATACCAGCATCCCCAAGTCCAGCCGCTTGTGCTTCCCTGGCCAGCCTGTCCCAGCCCCTCACTGCCCACTGCCTGCTGCCTGTGTGGTGGCTTTAACCTCTCTAGTCCTTGGTTCCCGCCCTGTGCTCTGCATAGAAGTCAGAGTGAGCTTGTGGAGGATCATGAGTTTAACCCCACCCTGGGCAATTTAGTAAGACCCTGTCTCAAACTAAAAAAATAAAAAGGACTTGGGATATAGCTCAATGTGAAGGCCCTAAGTTCAGTCCCCAGGACTGACCCTGCGAAATGTCAGTGGAACCCTACCATCTGAGAGGGCAGAGATGAGAAGGTACAGCCCCTCCTGCCAGAGGGCACTGCTCGTGCCAAGTTGGCAAGGCTGCTTGGCCTGGGAAGAACCTGAAGACTAAGTGCAGAAGGCAGGTTTGCGGGCAGGGAGAGGAGCTGGGCACAAGTAGGCTGGTAGCAGGGAAGGAGAGAAGTGAGCAGGTGGCTCAGGAAGCCAGGCAGCACACGGACCCTGGCCCAGGTATGACCCAGACTCACAGCTGGGCGCTTAGGGCAGGATCTGGGCCAGAACCCACATCTTCTCACCACCTGCAGAGCTGTCATCGTGATTCTATGCTCAGCCACAAATCCTTTGGAGGCCCTTTGGCTGGCCTTGCACGGCCCTTGGAGAAGCACATTTCTCACCCTCAAAGAACAGGGTTCAGCAGAGACAGCAAAGTCACTTTAACACAGGTTCCTCCTGCAGTTGGTTGGTTGTGACTGCCAAGAAGACTGAGAGAGATCAGAGGCCTCCTCTGCACTCGGTGCTGTGATCATTTAGTAATGTCTGCTATGGGCATGGGTGGTAGGGTGGTGGCTGCCCACCCCAGGTCCCCGGTGGACCAAAAGGGAAGAAAGGTCCCTTTCTCTTTCTCTGCAGCTGCAACAGCCAGTCAGGTCCTCACCCTTTCCTAACTGCCCTCCCTCTGGGCTCCTGCACATGATCACATGCCTGGAAGGCACAGAGCCCACTTCCCTGGATGTTTCTGTGCCCTGTCACTTCCCCAGTACCTGTTGCCCACTCCCTGGTACTGCTGCCCATCCAGATCGCATATCTCTCACAGAGTCCCACAAGAAGCACTTTCCCTGAGCCACATCGTCCCCTCTTCTCCCAGGATTACTCATAAAGGTGCTCAGAGCGGTGTCTCCACATTTTACCCTGGCCCACCTGATGCCCCCATGCCCTGCCCCCATCCTGTCTTCCTTCTGACTGGGAGGGAAGTTCTAATGCACCAAGCATTCCCCGGTAGTGTGGGGCAGGTTCCCAAAGCACAGCAAGAGGGCACACAGAACACAAAAGGCCTCCGTGCTACCAGCCGCCTCCGGCCCAACCCCTCCTACCTCCCCTCCAGCCACTCAGCCCGCTAGCGCTCTCAAGGGTCCTGTGACTCTCACGCCATTGAAGGAGTGCTTCAGAGGGGCTCGGTGATGATGAATGTGGAAAGCGTTACTGGCGAGGCACCGGGGCTCAGCAGAGCTGTTTAAAAATGCATCCTCCCATGTAAATTTCTGCTCCATCAATCCTTATGACATGTCAAACATTGCCATTGTTTCCTGAACAAATTGTACCGCGTGCCCTTCTCTGCAGACTTGTGCATGGGAGCAGAACTGCTTACCACCGCCCACTGCCTTGCGGGGACCCAGGGCTGCTGGGAGAGCAGCTGGCCCGCCTTGCTTCAGAACAGAAGCCCTGTGTGCGCGGGGCATCCGGGCGAATGTGTGTGACGTGACGGGGTGCAGGCACTGGCAGGAGAAACTGCACGGGTGCTGCCCGCCTGCCCTGCCTGTAGGACAGATGCCCAGGTGACTGGGGGAAGAGAGGGGGACAGGAGTGGGAGGGTGCATGAGACTGAGTGTAGGTGTATGTCTGAGTATGTAATGAGGGCACAGAAAGAGAAGAGTATGTGGGGAAGAGATGGGGTGCAGGGAGGTACCGGGGCTGCCTGAGACAGAAAGGGAGAGAGAGAGGTGTGTGTGGCAAGATCGGGACGTGTGAGGGCCCAGGGAGAGGGAGGAGGCTGAACAGGACTCTTGGGCTAAGGGAGGCTGGGGCGTCAGCTCTGCGAGGGACGCTGCCTGGGTCCTAACAGAGAGGATCAGAGAGGTCGGCGCACAGCAGCATCCGGCCAAGGGCTCGGGTCAGGAGGCCCCAGATGAGTCATGGCCAAGGCCTAGCGGGCAGGTGAGGGTCACTGGGGGTCCGCGACCCAGCGCCAGTAGATGGGTGTCCGAAGGCCCACGTGAGGGACAGCCACGAGCCTGCAGGGGATGCGTGGGACAGTGTTGGCGAGGTGGGCCCCCTGTGTGTGTGCGCACTGGCAGGAAGGTTGCAGGGGTGAGTGGGAGCGAGTAGGAGACGGTGCTGCTCACTGCAGAGACAGCCGAGTGAGCAGGGCACTCTCAGGGCGGGGACAAAGAGACAGAAGGTGCTGGCCCCTGTGGGAATGGTGGGCTCGTGGGCTGGGGGTGGATGTCGTGCTGAGGATCCGAGGGAGCTGGGCTGCACGTGGAGTCCCAGGCACACAGGGTGGAAGGCGATCGTACTCATCGCCCCACAGTGGCCTCAGGAGGGGCCACCCAGCCTCCCAGGACTGGGCCCAGAGCAGCCCTCACGGAGCAAGCCAAGCTCAGGGCAAGGATGCGGGGCCTTCTTTGGAGATCGATGAAAGACACACAGTTGGGTGTCTGAAGGTCTTGGACAGCAGAGAGTCCTGCCTCCTGTGGTGACCAACCTGGTTGCTGGGAGTTCACCCTCAGTCCTCCAGCCCAGGGGACAGTTGCTGAGGCAAGAAGGGGAGCACTGTTCCTGGGAACCCACCCGGTGAGGCTCACCCCCAATTTCACCGCTGAGTTTTCACACTGTGGGGGTCCACTCTCCCCGAGTCCTACAGCAGGGGAACAGGGAAGGGGAGAGGTTGAGAGTTCATACCTTGTCCAGCACACACATGTAGTCCCAGCTAGTCAGGAGGCTGAGGCAGGAGGATTACTTGAGCCCCAGAGCTGGAGGGCAGCCTGTGCTATATAGTGAGACCCCATCTCACAAGAAGAGAGAGAAAGAAAAGGTACATGTCCTGGATATGACCTTGTTGGGTTCACGTCCCAGCTCTGTAGCTGTTTGACTTTGAGCAAGTTGATTGACCTCCCTGAGCCCCAGTCCCAATTTTAGGTGCTGGTCCCATAGGATTATTAGGAAAATGGAATGAGATACAATGCAAGAAGCGTTTAGCACATGTTGTGTCATAGAGCTAAGGGCTCAAAGCAAGATGGCCGAGGTATCGCCTTACCCTGTGCCTGCCCTGGAGCAGGGAGAAAGCAGTTCTGAGGACCTGGCTACACCCCTTCCACAGGCTCCTCCTCCTCGTAGCCTTTGAATTCTCCACCACGTGTATTTATGTTTTCCATTTTGTCAGCAGAAGAAAATTACACTTCTGCCAGCCTTGCCCACCACTGGATGAAACACTGGTGGATACAATTATAAAGGCCCAGGTGAGGGACTTGTTTTGCTGGTAATGCCAGTGGCTGGGACACTCAGGGGAGCGCCTTATATGCAAGGGGGCTTGGCAGCACCCATCCTGCCCACACTCTCTCCTGTGGGCCAACCTGGGGACAGGCACTGGAGGCCGCTGGTCCTCCTGGACTTGGGGAGGCTGACAAGGGAGGCGGAGGCTCTGGACATCTCCATCCCCACCTCAGTGCCCGCAGTCATGGCTCCCGGCTCCTCCTCCATGCCAGCCATTGACTGCCCCGTAGACCAAAGACACTTTGCCAAAGAGCTCCTCCTCTGGTTACTGGAGAGGTGGCTGAGTGAGCGTCTGTCTGGTCGCTGTCAGGAAGCTTGTGGGGGTACGCCAGGTGTCCTGCATCTGTCCTCCATGTCCATTGTGTCCTTCTCCAAGGGATGGGCCATGAGGGGTGGACCAGTTTGGACAGTAGTTATGGGAAGAAGAGATGGGGTAACCAGCAGTGAGAAGACGGTTTGGGGTGTGTCAAGGAAGATATGGATAAAAACACAGCATCCACCTGGGCTGTGGACACCCTTGACACCAAGAATTGGAAGAAGGTAGATCACAAAGATCATGGCGGCAGAGCAGGCCAGGGGTGGGGCTGGTATCTGGGGAGGCAGGACAGATGGCCAGATGGGGCCCCCAGGGTCCAGGTGGGCCAGCGCCCATGGAACGGCTCTGCCACAGGACGGCGCTTGGGGCTGCGTGTCCGGCAAGGCACCAAGTGGTTTTAAACCCAGGGATCTGCAGGCCAGCTCTGCCACTTCCTGCCACAAGGTCTTGGCATGCTACTTAGCATCACTGAGCTGCTGTTTGCTTGTTTGTAACAAGCAGGGGAGGAGTTCTAAGTGTCTACCTGGTAGGGATGTGGTCTCTGTTAAACAGATTTATTCATTAACAAGTGCAGATACATGTGCAGATGCAGCTGTAGGGGAGACGGGGAGCGTCCCTCAAGGGCCTGTGGAAGCCCATAGTAGGCTCTGAGCACAGCCAGTCCCTGCCCTGCCCTCAGGGAGCCCAGTGACCTGGGAATACTAAGCACAGGGCAGAGGGGGTTGGGGGGTCAGGAAGGGCAGGGAGGGTGAAACAGGCAGGAGAAGGGGTGCCATCCAGACTGGACCGCCAGGCTGGATGCACAGGGCCTGAACCGGTGCACAGGAGGAAGTGCTGGGCTCCTGCCCTGCTCATCCTGCTGCTGAGTGTGCTGGCCGAGCCATCCAGTCCCTCGCTGCCAGTGCTGCTGCCCCCCCACCCACAGGGCATGGAGGGGGCCCTCACTTTCTTATTCTGCCTCACGCACTTGCAAAGTGAAAGCTCCCCACTCTTCTTTACTGGACATACATATTTCATGGGGTCATTAGCTGGTGGCACCAAAGGACTCACAAATCTTCCCTGGTCAGCACTGGTGGCCTAAGCAGGCAGTGAGAGGCCCCCAGGGACAGTGAGAGCCTTTGCCAAGCCCAGCCCAACCCAGGAAGGAAGGTTGGGCCTGGGGTGGGGGTGGAGACAGCATCTGCTCTGAGACAGCCCCATCCTGTCCCCGAGGTGCTAGCCACCCCATTCCCCTGGGCCACAGCTGCTTTAGAACCCAAGGTGAAGGCGACTGGATGAGGGGACCTCAAGGGTCCGTCCTGCCCTGACAGCCCAAGCCCAATTCTATAGGTCTCTGAGACACAAATGGCTGCCCCCAGGGCTCACCCGTGACCTTCTCCAGCAGCAGGGATGCCCCTCTGTAGCTGCTGGGTCTCCTCTACCTGTCCCTTTCCCTTTCCGCTTTTGCTCCACTCCCTTCCCTTCATTTGGAACCCTCTCTGCCCTTCCTTTCTTTCTCCCCACCCCCTTCGACTCGAGATTTAGCTCATTGACTCTTTAGGCACGTGAGAAGCATCTCCTATGTTCCGGGGACTGTCTGTGCCAGACAGAAGCCCGGCAGGTGCCATCTTTGCCCTCCAGCTTCCCCGTCACTTTCCTCTGACGGGGGACACTGAAGCCCAGGGGCATGCTCTGGTCGCACAGCAGTTCCACTGTTGACCCTGGCCTGAATCTGGGGTCTCCACCTCAGAGCGACCCCTCTCCAAGGGGCCCAGAGGCATCACTCCCAGTTCTTCCCAGGGCCACATTGCAGTCATTACAGTCCAGTAATGCCACATGGGCTGTGCCAGTTTGCTGACAGGGTCCCCCCAGCCCTTCTCTTCCATCCCTACAAGAAGAGAATGATGGGGAGCTTTGGTCTCCTCTCCCCGGGATAGGCAGCCCCCTTCCTGCTGAGGCAAGTTCTCGTCTTGGTTTAGAGGCAGCAACTCAGGCCAAGGGCATGGTGAGTGGCATCAAGTGAGCAAAGCCTGCAGAAACGTAAGTTGTATGAGTGGAGCTCGGGGACAAGAGGCAGTGCATAGAGGCAGGCAGCTCAGAGGCCCTGGGAATGGCATCTTTATGAACAGCCACATTTTCTGGTTAACTAAGATCTTAACTCTTTGGGTATAAACATCTTTTTCGTTTCATTCTTTCAGGATAGAAATATATTATTCACGGATCTGCCTTCCTGAACTGAATAAATTGAATGGGAATTAGGTTTTTCATGAAAATTCAGGTTTATTATAAGGAACATAGAATTTAATAGATTTCATAGAATCTAGGCACTTTAAAAGGAACCTCAGAAAATATTTAGTGGAGAGGTATTAAAACGTATTTTTAACCGCAGAGCCTTTACCCACGTTTGATCTTATAAAGACGCCCTGAATATAAAACAGATATATACGGGCCTAAGGTCAGTGCAAAGTCTTTTCCTTCTGGCATCTGGTAGCAGGCAGCAGTTTGCCCAGCTCCGGGACATCTAGAACAGTGCCCAGTACAGACCATGTTGAAAACGTAGCCGGTGGATGGATGGATGGATGCGTACCTAGCATCCTTGAGGCCATGCCAGGGATGAGACAGAAGCCAATGGTTCCAGCAACAAAAGCCAGCCCCTACTAGCACTGCACTCATCTTGGGGAGGGCGAGACTGAGAGGGGCCTCTCCGGGTGGCCTGAAGGAGGAAGCACCAGGCAGGGAGCAGGGAGCCTGGCTCATCCCCACTTCTGCTTCTGACCTGCTCACCACCTGGTGACAGGGATCCTTGAGCTCCAGAATCTTGGGTCTCAGTTGGGCAATCTGTGAGATGGGTGGAAAGGTCCCTCTTCCCATCAGATGGATGGCTGCAAGGGTAAAATGCACTCACAATAAACATGGACATTCTTTGGAAAAGTAAAAGGTCAGATACAGTGGAGGCTGGCAGCGGTTACCACTATTGCCATGGACATCAGCATAGGGCTGGCCTGTCCTCCTCCAGCCTCTTTTGACTGCAGCTGACGGACGCTCAATTTGGTCCATCCTGGAGAGAGCGTTCTTGATTCACAGGCCAAGCTGCAGGAGGGAAGGGACTTCAGACTCAAGACCCTAGCGCCCAGGACTCGGCCCTTCTCTCCCCCAGTTCCTCTTGAGTGTAGCTTCATCCTTCCAAAACATCCATGTTATGGTTTGAATCTGTGTGTCCCCCCAAAGCCTCATGCGGTCATGAGGCAGGCTTTTAGAGTCTGATTATGGGTGTGAGAGCTACACCCGCCCTGGGGTGGATAGTTTGCATGTGTAAGGGAGAGGAAAAGAGTGCTTGAGGCCATTCCTCCCCCATTCCGCCCTGGTGTGTTCTTGCTGCTTTTGCTGTGTTCTGCCACCCTGAGCTGTAGCTCTCTGCCATGTGCCACTCTGCTTGTAATCTGCCAAGTCTGGACTGAAACCTCCACAAACTGTAAGCGAAATAAACCCTTTCTTCCTTAATTTTGGGCATCAGGTATTTTGTCCCAGCAGCGAGAGAAAAAGTAACCAAGACAACCCAGGTCACATTCCCCCGGCTTCACTCCCTGGAGAAAACCATTTATCCCCAGCAGCCATAAGAAGGATGTAGGGCAGACTCTGCTGAACCTGTGATGGTCAGCACCCACCCCTAGTCAGCCCCTGGGGGCAGGGAAGGCAGCTGCGTCCTGGACCACGTGTTCCAGCCAGCAGATGAGCCCAAGAAGAAGGGTAGAGATGGGCGGCAGCCTGTGTCTCCAAGAAGGTGGCCAGGCAGGTGACAGCCTGCTGTGTCATGCAGCGGATTATTCCTAAGGTCAAAGGGCATGACCAGAAATCCCCCCGGACACCCCTCCCCCAGCAGCACATCTGATTTGTAGGATTTGGGGACAGAGGAGTCACCAGAAGAATCTACCAGGTGCTGAAGCCATACCGCAGCCACTTTCCTTTGCAGTATTTTGCACACCTACAGGTTGTAACCCCAGACCCAGGCCCAAGGTCTCCACCACGCCGCCTGAGTGTCTGCAGAGGCTAAGCCCCTATCCCTGGACTGGCATGGGGCCAGGAGCAGTGGATTCACCCAGTAGAGGAACGGCCCCTAGAGCTCTGCTTTCCTGGGTAAAGTGAGTCATTTGTGGCAGGTGGAGCAGTGTGGCTCTAGGGAATCTTGCCAGGCCACAGGAGTCATATGGGAGAAACAGGTTTCCTGTGGCCCTTTCCTGGTGAGGTCCACAGTCTCAGCTGAGCCTGGCAGTAACCACTTCCTGTTCTCACAACTGCAGGCCACAGACAATGACGTGGGCACCTTTGGGGAAGTCAACTACTTCTTCAGTGATGACCCTGACAGGTGAGATCCCTTCCCTCAGCCCTCTGCCACCTAGGATGTCTGGCAAACTTCTTAGGGAGGGCACTGAGCCCCGTGGCTGGAGCACTGGACTGGGAGTCAATGCCCACAGGCACAGTTGCTGGTTTTGCCCTGATTGAAGTTCAGAGTTCACCAAGCCCGCTAACTTCCCTAGGACAGAGTTTCTCTGACCCAGAAATACAGCGTTTAGCATCAGGAGTAGAAAAGATCATGTGTCTGAGAGGCCTGGCAGTGCCAACCATTTAGGTTATCAGCTCACCACTACCGGCAGCAACAGCTAACATGCAGGAGCCTGACTGTGTGCCAGGCGCTTTGTCACGCGTTTTACACACATCATCCTGTGTGATCCTCACAACCAAATGTTGGAGGAACTCAGTGCTTGGCACTATTGCCATTTTCACTTTACAGCTACTTGCCTAGAGTCACAGGCCCAGGCCTCTGCATGTGACCACACAGACACATGGCCTCTAACACTGTCTGACCTGTGCCAGCCTTGCCCTGTCTCCCCCGGTGGTGGTGTAGCACTGGGCCATCTCTTTCCCTCGTGTTCAATTAATCTGAGGTGAGAGAGGCCATCTGTTTTTTTGTTTTTTGGAGGTTTTTTTGGTGATGGTACTAGGGATTGAACCCCAGAGCCTTCATAATAAGTTCCATCACTAGCACTTTTGTAACATTTTGAGACTTTTTTACTTAGTTCTGAGTAAATCTCTAAGTTGCCCAGGCTGGGCTTGAACTTGTGATCCTCCTGGCTCAGCCTCCCAGAGTGCTAGGACTGCTTACTGATAGGCACCACCATGTCCAGCTAGGCCATCTCATTTTTAATATGATCAAGGCCAGACTGAATTTGAGAGTGGATCTGCTTGTAAAAATGAAAAGTCTGATGCATTTGGAAGCCGACTGGTGAGCAGGACAGGGGCCGCCCACTCAGACCTGGCCTGTCTGTGTGGATGATCGAGAACAGACTGGGACACTTCCAGGGGCATCGCTGGTGTCCTCTGCCACTCTGTGATGAGGGCTCGGTAGGAAAGGAAGAGGCCAGCTGTGGCCGAATGCACAGGGCACCCTGGCCCCTGGGATCCTGTCCCAGTCATCCTGGGTTTCTCATCTCCTATTGAGGCTTCCGTGCTTTGGGGCTGGGCCCTTCCACACTTGGTGGCTGGCTGCTGCGGGCCAGGGCAGAGCACACACGTCACCGGACAGCTCAGCCGAGCCTCCTGAGGGGACATTTAGAGGGAGCACTTGAAAGAATCATCTTGCTGGCCCTTGTTGCCCCGAAGGACACTGCCAGCCTCCTCCCTGGGCCTCAGTGCTCAAGCAGATGACAAGCATAGTTCCCCGGAGGACCAGCCACCCCTCCCCTTGTGCGATCTAAAACTGTGGTGGATAGCGGAATTTCTGTCCTGAACATCTCCAGCTGGCAGAGACTCCCGCTCGGGGAGAGAGGGCCATTCTGCTGGAATTCCTTTCATGGTAAAACCACCCCCTCCTCCTGCCCTTGCCCCTCCTGGGACCCAACCCCAGTTCCACTGGAAACAGCTGCTCTGTCCACAGACAGCAAAAGAAGAGCAGGCAGGTCTCACACCCGTGTCTGTCCCATGGGCAGGACGGGCTGGGAAGCGCACACATCCACAAGCCTGCTCTGAACCCAGGCATCTGTCCACCTCCTTCCTCCTGACACAGGTTCTCA
This sequence comes from Chinchilla lanigera, assembly GCF_000276665.1. Taxonomy (NCBI): domain Eukaryota; kingdom Metazoa; phylum Chordata; class Mammalia; order Rodentia; family Chinchillidae; genus Chinchilla; species Chinchilla lanigera. The sequence continues at coordinate 19,806,070 of NW_004955437.1, read as the reverse complement.
CTGGACAAGGACACAGGACTCATCCTACTGATCGCCAAACTGGACTTTGAGCTCATCCAGCGCTTCACCTTGACAGTCATCGCCCGGGACGGGGGTGGCGAGGAGACCACAGGCCGGGTCCGCATCAACGTGCTAGATGTCAACGACAATGTGCCCACCTTCCAGAAGGACGCCTACGTGGGTGCCCTGAGAGAGAATGAGCCCTCTGTCACACAGCTGGTGCGGCTGCGGGTAAGCGAACAGGGAGCCGTATGCGGCCATCCATCTGGCCTTCACCCTGGCTGCTCCCTCAGGAAGCTACAGCGAGGGGTGCTAACCACCCACCCACTAAGGTTTGGGGGTCAAACTTTTGGTGTCTGTCAGGAGACAGACACCATGAACCTCCTGTCATGGTGACTGAGCAGGGCCACAGTCACAGTGTTTGTCCCAAACTGAACTATAGGTCACTCTTTAGCAAAAGGGTGTCCCTCGCCTCCCATGCTGGGACCCGCATGGGAGCCTGTTAGTACCTGCCTAGAACCAGGAACCTCTACAGTGGGAAGGTGCCTGTCTGTCTTAGTTACTTTTCTGGTTGCTGGGACAAAATACCTGGCACCCAAAGTTAAAAGAGGAAAGGTTATTGCTGCTCATAGTTTGTGGAGGTTTCTGTCCATAGTCAGCTGGTCCCAAGGCAGGATGGCATAGCAGAGAGGCATCACAGAGCAGAAACAGTCCATGGCAGGGTAGGCAGAAGGTAGCAGGCAGCAAGCAAAGCAGGAGCAGCAGCAGCAGCAGCAGCAACAGCAAAGCCTGCCTCTCCCTTAATCCCATCTAAACTACAAACCTTTTGAGTAGTGCCACCTACACCCAGGGTGGGGCTTCTAGTTTTAGTAAATCCATTCAGCCACACCCAAAACTATGCTAGTTCCAATCAATGGACTAGGGGCTGGGGATTTAGCTCAGTGGCACAGCGCCTGCCTGTCAAGCGCAAGGTCACGAGTTCAATTCCTGGTACCGGAAAAAAAAAATCCAATCAGTGGACTAAAGTAGTACCACACACCCTAGATCCAGCCAGCTCCAAAATGCCCCACCTATGAGTGCATGAGACTTTGGGGGTCATCTAGATAGGAGCCATAACAGTGCCTCAGGGACCCTGGGGTATAGCACTAGAGGAACAGAAGGGAGAGGTGGGCCCCAAAGACACAGTGCATCAGTGAAGCAGCAGAACCAGCCCTAGCATGGAGGCTGTCTGCTGCAGGTATCGTCCTATAGGAAGTCCCCACCACACTCCAGGGACTTCTGACCTGGGACTTTTTTTTCCAGTGCTAGGGGTGGAGCCCAGGGCCATGCACAGGCTAAGCAAGTGCTGTACCACTGAGCTATATCCCCTTTTTACTTATTTTGGAATATGGTCTTGCTAAGTTGCTAAGTCATCTACGCTAGGCTTGACCTTATGATCTTCCTACCTCAGCATCCTGAGTAACTGGGATTATAGGTATGAGACACCACAACCAGCTCTGACCAGAGTCTTCTTCATGTCTATATGTCCCTTCCCCATTCTGCCTACTGAAAGGGATAGGACCAGGGCTTGCACTTGGAAATGCTGAAGTAGGCAGGGATGAAGGCGAGGGTAGAGAGGCGGGCACAGGGCACACAGAAGGTAGGGCTGTGCACCTACCTCCTCCCCATGGGCATGGTTGCCAGTAGATCCTGCCCTTCCCTTGTGCTTAGCCCCAGGTACATAGAGTGGTGGGAACCCCTGGACACTCTTTAGAGTTGGGAACAACCTGGAAAGAAGCTAATTGATTTAGCCACACAGACAAGGGGAAGAAGATTCCATGGCTCCTTTCCAAGAGCTTTTTTCCCTCCTTGTTTTCATATGACATGCATTTATTAGACAACCACTATGTACCAAACCCCATGCTGGACTCTAGGTGTACAGCTACACTCAGGAAACCTAAACTGCTCACATGAGCCTGATGGTCTGAACAAGGTAGGCAGCAGTTAAACAAGAAATCACACAGGGTCTGGGGGGACACACAGCACTAGGGTCCCGGCCTCAATCCATTTTCTGTTGCTATATCAAAATGCCCAAGGCTAGAGATTTATAAAGAAGAGGTTTGTGTGGCTTACTGTTTTTGGAGGCTAAAAGTCCAAGGTGGGGTGGCCTCATCAGTTAGGCCTCTGGTGAGGTTTCCTGGCTGCATCCCAAGATGGCGGACAGCATCACGGCAAGAGCATGTGCCAGAGGGAGAGATCACACTGCAAGACAGGAGTCCAGAGAGGTCCAGGGCCGGGCTTGCTCTTTTAGAGCAACTTGCTCTAGAGGGAATGAACCAGGCTTAATCCATTTGGATGGATTGGTGGTGACCTAACCACCTCCCACTAGGCCCCACTCCTTAATTGGCCTGCAACTTAGACCATCTTAGACCATCACATCGAGGACTAGGACACCAGCACCTGAACCCAGCAGGGACACCGCATCCAAACCACAACACACCTAACCTTGGTCTGAGGTCTTGGAAGGTGTCAGAGCAGGGATGGAGGGTGTGAGACATTGGCATGCTGAGTACCCTGAGAACACTGCCCCCTCCCAGCTCTTCCCAGGATGCTGCTCACCTTCTGGATTCCCCAGCATACCTAGAACGAGGAGAAGAATGGGGTATTTGCTGGGTGGGCTCCAGCTGAGGGACAAGGGGGGGCCCCTGGTCCTAGGCCAGCACATGACCCAAGCTGGATCTCACCTGAAGAAGGAGCTGTGAGAGGGGCCGCCTCCCCTTCCCACCCTGGCCCAGCCCAGGCTCTTCACAGGCTCATGGGGCCCTGTCCCCACTCTTCCTTCCAGGCGACAGATGAAGACTCCCCCCCGAACAACCAGATCGCCTATAGCATTGTCAACGCGTCCGTCTTCGGCAGCTACTTTGACATCAGCGTGTATGAGGGCTACGGAGGTACAGGAGGCCAGAAAGGAGGGCCAGGCTGGGGCTCTGCAAGCTCTCAGCACTCTCGGGGGTGGGGGAAGGGCCCTCACTGCCTCCAGACTCCTGCACTGCTGGGGATGCTGCCCAAGCTCCTGTCATCTGGAGCAGCCTGTGGCTGGAGATGCCCCTTCCCTACGGCCAGCAAGTCTCACATCAGCCAGACCTCTGTCTGGGTTGTAGGCCTTGGGTGGCCCTGCAGGCAGTGTTACCAGAATCCCTGCTGGTCCCATTTCTTCCTGAGGCTATGGGGGCAGATCATGGGTAGAGGCTTGCCATCAGAGCCACCCAACACCAGGCCTATCAACTGGGGAGTCCTCTGACCACCTCACAGCCTGCCTGGGCCATGACCTTTCCCAGGCCCAGTTTTGCACTCCTGACCCCGCCCTGCTTGGCCCCCTCAGAGGCCCAATCCCTAGAATCCCGGCACAGGGAATGGTGGCAGCAACTTGAAGCTCCAAGGTCCATAAGAGACCACCTTGTTTTTCCAATGAAGCAGCTAAGGCCCAGAGACAAGAAGTAACTTGCCTGTGGTTACTCAGCAAAGCTACCATGCTTAGTGCTCAAGGCCCTTTGTGATGTGGCTTTTGACTGCCTCCTCCCCAACCTAGTAGCTCAGCAGTCTCATCCTGCCGCTATCATCTGGCCTCCTTGACCCCCGGACACTCCCTGCCCTTACAATGGTCGCCTCTGTGTCCTTGCTGGATCTGTTCATTCTGCCCGGAAGGCCCTTCCTCCTGGCCCCTCTGCCCTGTCTCTCCTTGCCTGTTCTACTCAGAGGCTGCGCTGGCGATTGCAGTGCGTAACGATTACACTCAGCATGGGAGGTCGGTACATGTATATACCGCATCTTAATTCTTCTTCTGTCCCCTTCTCCTCCCTCCATCCCTTGGTTCCCTTCCCATTTGCAAAAGATCTGTCTCCCTGTTTACAGGCTCATTCCACACCTCCTCCCCAGGGAGCTCCTCTGGAGCTGGAGGGCTGGCCTGGGTGACCCCAGGTGGCCTGCATCATGTGATCCTGAGTCTGCCTCATTCCCCCTACCCCTCAGTTGTATCAGAGCAATGTGGTCAAAGAAATGCAGCCCTGGCACTGGGGGTGCAGCTGAGTGATAGAATGCTTGCCTGGCATGCACAAGGCCCTGGGTTCAGTCCCACCCTTGCCAAGAAAAAGAGAGAAAAGAAAGAAAAACAGGAAAGTGACCCCAGTCCAGTTTTCTCTATAAAATCTAAATTCCTCTTTAAAAACTTGAAAGTCCCAGGGCCCTGCCCACTCCCTCACCTGACCCCAGTTAGATTTTATATTACCAAAGCAGTTATATTATTTTCCATGTTCACATAGAAAGTTGCAGTTGAGTGTCATTGTTTGAATGTGGCCAGACCTAGGCTCCTAACCTCTGGCAAGTTACTGAACTCGGTGCTTCTCTGAGCTCAGTTGCTCTGTCTATAAAGTGGAGCTTTGCTTACCACCGTAAGAGTGACAACCCAGTGGGCTTAGCACAGTGCCTGGCCCAGATTTATCAGTCAACAAACTTAAGCAAAAACCAGGAGGAGGCTCTAGATGTTGGGAGGCCAGAGGGGAAAGCAAAGCAGATGTAGCCTAAGCCATGCCAGATACACCTTCTCCGCTCAAAGGGTAGCCCTGCTGGACACTGAGATCTGGGCCCTGCCCCTGTCATTCCAGTGATCAGCGTGAGCCGCCCCCTGGATTACGAGCAGATACCCAACGGGCTGATCTACCTGACGGTCATGGCCAAGGATGCTGGCAGCCCACCTCTCCACAGCACTGTCCCGGTCACCATCGAGGTGTTTGTAAGTACTGAGGCAGCGAGGGCCTCCTGGAGGGATGGGGACCACATCCTCACGGCTCACACTGTCCCAGGCCTGTCCCTCACCAGCCTCTGCCATTGCTGCAGCCACTAAGCCGCTGCCCACATGATCTCAGGAAGGCAGGTGGCCCTGCTCCGACTCTGGGACCCCAGGACCCTGCGACAGGCTGGGAGGAAGGCATCGGGCTCCTCCACTGATGGCCACGCTCTGTGACATCATCTTCCCTCCTCCGTCTCTCTCTCTGCATCCATCTCTTCCTTTTGTCTTCCCCTTTCCGCTCCTCTGAGGACCTAAAGGGTCCGGAAGCCGAGCACAGCTTGTCTGACATGAATATCAAGCACACCTCTGTGCTTTCCCTGTCAGAAATTATCAGTCACAGAATCCATCTCCACACCGCTTGATCTGCCCCACACCAATCCCGATCCCCCAGCGATGCCGGGGACATAGAGCGTGACCTGACAGAGGGTCAGGGGGAAGGGTGCTCTCTCCGAGGCTCTGCACACCTCAGCACACATAGGTGCCGCCCCCATCTGCAGGAGAGGGTGAGTGTGTGGCCATGGAAGTTACTGCGTTATCAGCTCCGGGGAATTAAATCAGATTGTCAGGTTAGGAGATACGCTGTGATTTGACATAAGTACAGGAAAATCTCACTCTGGAGCATGCTTGCTGCATGGCCTTCCTGTCACCACAGGCTTCACCAGCAGCCTCTGGCACAGCCCTTCACTTTTTTTTTGGAAACAGGGTCTCACTATGTAGTGCAGGCTGGCCTTGAACTCACTATGTAGCCCAGGCTGGCCTCGAACTCATGGCAATCCTCCCGCCTCAGCTTCCTCAGCGCTGGGATTATAGGCATGCAGCACCACGCACGGCCCCCACACACGGTCTTTAACAAGGCTTATCCTCTCTACCCGAGGTCCAAGCCTCAGAGCTACCTCCCCAATGGGAAGGTCCTAGTCGGAACAGGAGACCCTACTCCTTGCTGAATGGGGCAGGAGCTAGGAGCAGGAGACGTCAAGGCCGTGCCTGGGGAGCCTCTAGGCAGGCAGTGGGAGGAGGAAGGGAGAGGCCTCACAGGACCAGGACAGCGAAGAGAAGCCCAGAGAGCCGAGGCCCTGCTTCTCGGGTCATTGTGTCTGGGAACTCTGGCTTCGGGAGTGGCAGGGAGGAGGAGAGGACATCTCAGGGCAGGAGCCCAGAACTGGCCTGTCATGACCTAAAACACAGTCTCGTGCCTTAGAAGACCCCTACCATCACAGTCTTGACCCTCGCCACACTTCACAAACCTGGCCTTGGTTTCCCAGTCTTGACCCCAAACTTCCCCTGCCCCTGGCCACACTTGTCGCCCTGCACCCCCACCCTTCCGTTCCATCCTGCCTGTCCTCTGTGCTCAAGCCGTGTGCAGGGCACCTGGGGCCTTAGAGGACGTGCAGGTGGGTGGGATGCTTGCTGTCGACCCCCCAGATACTGAATGGGAAGAGGGGTGTGGTTTCTGCATATGGCTTTGAGTTCAGCTCCATTACTCCCTAGCTGTGTGACCCAGGTTCCCCACCTTTGTGAACCTCAGTTTCCGCATCTGCTAAATGGGAGCAATCTGGTACCTGGTACCTGTCTCACACACTGCTATGAGAATGACATGAGATCATGTAGGAGGCAACCCAGCACCTGGCAGCTGATGACAGTCACAGACACTTCGGGCAGCAGCAGAGCTGAACTTGTCTCTGTGCAAACAGGAGCTCCAGTGAGGGGCTGGGGCAGAGGAATGTCTCTGGGCTTTGGGAAAGTGAACAGGAAGAAGGTAAGAGGAGAGGAGGTTTAGAGAAACAGGTTAAACCCCAGAGCTGCACAGATGCAATCAGCCAAAGGCAGTCCAAGCCTGCTGAGCCCTGCCAGTGTGCCAGGCTTGGCGTCTTGGTCCCATTCTACAGATGAGGAAGCTGAGGCTCAGGGAGTGAACATAGCTAGCACAAGGTTACTAGTGCCTTGCTCAGTGCTAGTAAATGGCAGAGCTGGGATTTGAACTCGCACCTGAGTGACTCCTTCTCACCACATGTATGGGCCAAGAACCTTCGTCATGACCTGTGACTGAGACCAGGGCTTCTTAAAGGTCCTCACACTCCGGATTACCTGGGACCTTAGTGAGGTGCAGATTGTTACCTAGTGGGACTGAGGTAGGGCAGAGGCCCCACCTCAGTCACAAGGGTACTGAAGGTCTGCTCCCTGCCCCAGGACATTTTGAATCCCGGGACCACCCTACAGCCCAGACCCAACCTGCAGCTCCCTTAAAGAAGGGGCACGGAAGGGCCTCTTCCTCTCCTGCCCTAGCCCCTGGAGGAGCCGCTGCTGTCCAGCAGTGGGCAGGGCCTCCCTGCCGGGTCCCAGGGAGGGGACTCTGCCTTGTGCAGTGCAGCAGAAGGGCCCCTGGTGTCGGATGCCTCAGCTCCACCACAGCGGATCATGGGGCGCGCACTTCCCTTCCAAGTCTTCCCAGCAGCCCCTGCAGCCGGACAGGCCAGCAGCAAAGACAGGGGCTGCCTCAGTCATGAGTACACATGACTCTGTCCCCGAGCAGGGCTTTTGGACGGTATCGTCACTCTTGTCTAAGGACCACACTTGAAAAGGTCACCGCCTGCAGGTTGATTTTGCACGTGGGTGGTTTTTAAGTAGCTGTCACTCGGCTAAGCTGCCTTCTCCCTCCACCAAAAGGATTTTCTCTCAATTGGGGAAAAAAAAAAAAAAAAAAAAGGAAATCCTGGTAGTTGATGGAGCTCTTACCACAAAGGCTGGGAGTGGGGAGGGCAGATCAGAGCAGCAGGAGGAGCAGGTGAGAGGGGCCAGGTGATTCCTTTTCCTCCACTGCACGTTGGTTTTTAATAAAGAAGTCAAACTCGGTTTGTAGATTTCCCATTAGGGGACAATAAGCTTTTGTAGAGGGAGCCGCTGAATTAGAACTAATAGCGAATGCAGCGCCAGGATCCGGGGAAATATCACCACTAATAAGTTTCTGCCTCGCTCTCTGTCACTGACATTCTTGGCGCGTGTCACTCGGCCAAGCGGAAGCTTCCGTGTACACAGATGGCACACTTGTGTCCACACCAGGGGCCAAGCAGAGGCCAGGTGTGCAGTGGGACATGGCCCACTGGGGGGTCCCAAGACCGCCAGGTGGGGGCAGATGGACAGGTTGGCAGGAGCCCGTGCACAGTCAGAGCCAGGGCACAGCTTTAGGAGGAATTAGAGGGTTCCCCCTGGGCACCCACAGCCTCGGCTGGCTGAGGTTTTCTGTGGAGTCCCAAGGGGTGGACAGCTGGTTAAGTGTCCTCGTCTCCTCTGGTTGCTCAACCAGAAGGGACCCCGGCAAAAGGGGCTTCGCAGGGGGCACCCCCCACCCCCGCCGCCCTGGCCAAGAGTTCTCTGCACTCGCTCCCTCGTACCCAGACCGTGAGTCCTGAGCTCCGCACCATGCTCTGCAGGGCTGGTGGAGGGGTGGGAAGCCTTAGCGCCAAGGAGTCTAGAGAGGCCCTAGGAGAGAGGCCGGGGAGGGCTCCTGGTGAATGACTGCAAAGCGTTGGCAAAGCTGAGAGTCTTCAAGGCAGGAAGGTGTCTTGACTGGAGAGGACAGGACAGATATGGAGGAATAGCAGTGCTGGAGGAGGCAGGGCTGCACCTGGTGCAGGCTCCCTGAGAGGGAGCCTCCCCACCACCTCTGCCTGGTTCAGACCCACACCCAGGCCTGCTCTGGGCTCGGTGAAGGCTGGCCCAGAGGACAGAGTGCTCCAGAGCCCGCTGGTGCCCGGAACTCAGGGCAGGAGCCCAGCTCTGGGACAACCTGACCACAGCCTGCCCCTGCCCATTTCAGTGCCTGTGGGGTTGGGGCCGCTCCTTTGTCCCTTTGAGCAAGGTTCCTAGAACCTTGCGCCATCCTCTTGGCTGGGAGGAAAGCCCAGTGGGCACCCCAGGCTGGGGGGCTGCTGAGCAGAGAGTGGGAGCACTGGGCAGAGCTTGGCACTCAGCAGGAAGACTGGCCGGGAGCCTGGGGCCCCGCAAGTTGTGCTCAAGCCCAACTGTTGCCTTCCTCTCCATCTCCTTATCCCTCAGCGCCCCCTCGTGACCCTGCAAGCTTCCCCAAAGCCTGTCCTGCTCCTGAACCATGGCCTGCTGGAGGAACCCCTGGCTCTCTAGCGCCCTCACCCTACCTGGCTCTGGTTATACAGAGGCCGGAGCTCCTCAGGGGCAGTGTGCCCGGCCTGCTCCCTCGGTACCCGCCTGGGACAGCTGGCTCCTGCAACATCTGCTTTCCTTCCAGGACGAGAATGACAACCCCCCTACCTTCAGCAAGCCTGCCTACTTCGTCTCAGTGGTGGAGAACATCATGGCAGGTAGGGGCCGGGAAGCGGGTGGGGGCCCAGGGCTACAGCAGGAAGTCACGGGGCCTGGGGACTTCTCTGTTTCCGAGGTCAGGCAGCTTGTGACATGTCAGACCATTGGAGCCACCTGGTTATCTGCCAGCCAGCAGCTATTTACAGAGCACCTACTCTGGGCAGACCCTCTACTGGTCACTGGGTCTCTGCTCTCCTGCAGCTACTGTTTAGCAGGAAAAGACAAGGGATGGAGGATTAACCAGGCCATATGTGTTGGAGAGTGCAGAGGGTTCCAGGCCTTCGGAACCGTGAAAGATGGCCTTGGAGCATGTTCTTATGTGAGAGCCAGGCCTCGGGTGGCCAGGCCTCGGGTGGCCAGGCCCAGCCTGCAGCCCCAAGACCACCTGGCCCGTGCCCAGGCTCCAGAGCATATGCTCGGGTTTGGGGCAGGCTAGCAGCCACATCCTTACACCAGGATGTGCTCTCCTCCGGGGACACAGCTTATCAGGAAGTGCTGTGGCCCTGGAGGACAAGGTGGGCACAGCCTTAGGACAAGCTGCTCTTGGGGGTCTCGCCAGGGCTGTGGGAAACGCTGATCTCCAACTCAGGATTCACATGAATGGAAATGAAGGTGAAGGCCTTCAGTGGACATTAATGAGAAAATAAAAACCCTTATAAGTTCCCCTGTGAACAAGATAAAACAGGACCGAAATTGGATGCAATAAATGTAGAATAATTTAATATGGAGCTTCATTTCTTTTTGACTGAATGTAAAAACTGCACAGTCTGCGTGTGTGTAATCTGGACCCGTTGCAGGAGGCAGCTGTCTGCTCTCTGGTTGGGCCAGGAAGAGGGAAGGGCAGGAGACAGACTGGCCTCATTCTCCCATGGAGCTTTGTCCGACTTGTCCCTGCACAGCTCAGGGGTCTGGGGCCCGAGAGTGGTGGCTCCCCGCCTTCTGGAGGCCTGGCTCCAAGGACTGGGACTGTGGGCCCAGAGTGAGTAACACCCCGCTTTCCCTCCCTAAGGAGCCACAGTGCTGTTTCTGAACGCCACGGACCTGGACCGCTCCCGGGAGTACGGCCAGGAGTCCATCATCTACTCCTTGGAGGGCTCTGCCCAGTTCCGGATCAACGCCCGCTCCGGTGAGCCCCAGGCCTATGCTCTGCACCCCGCAGGCCGGACGGACAGGGTCTCCTCCTGTCCCGTGTGGAGCAAGCTGTCTTTGAGCACAGGGTGTCATCCCTGGAATACTCTTGCTTACCCTGTAGTCGCACTGTGAATGTATTCGCAGGACGCCTCTTTGAAGGCGGTGAGTCCTGTTAGGTCTACGGTGCGTGCCTTTTGACAGACTCCAGTTCACATGTTTACTCACCTCTAGGTGTCCCTCCACTTCTGGGACCCTGGCTTCTCTTCGTACACACCTGTGGGCTGTGGTGTACATGAGGTGAAGTGAGTTACTATAGGGGACACAATTCAAATAGGCCCTTAGTATGTGCTGAAAACGTGGCTCCATTCTTTATTTTGTATAATTACCTCGCACCCCGGCCCCCTCTCCCTGCTCATGTAATTTCTTCATCTCCCTCTGCCTCCCTCCCGCTTTCTCTCCCCCTTATAGCTGGGGAAGGAGGAGCAGAAAGGAGCAACAGGAGCCCCAGGGTGGAATCTAGGGCCCCTGCTGTGAGCCAGGGGTGGGCATGTGGCCCTCAGGGGTCTGAGTCAGCTTCGTGGGCATGCACAGCCTCGCTTCCAGATATGAGATTCTGTCTGAGCCAAGGGAGCTCCGTCCAGACACCAGGCACGGAATGCTGACATTTCAGTGGCTTTAGACAGCAGCAGCCCACAGCTGCCCAGTACAAGTGGTCAGCAGATGCCCTGCCCAGCCAGGCCCCTCCGGTCATGGGTCCGACATCCCTGCTGAAGGAAAGAGCACACGGGCATTGTGCCAGGGAGAGTTTCTGAGCCAGGCCTGGAAGTGACATATGTCACTCTTGCTCACAGCTGCTGGCCAGATCAGGCAGTGGCCTCACGTAGATGCCAGGACAGCTGGGGATTGAGTCTGTGCCTGAGAGCCATGTCCAGGGTGCAAGGGAACAGGATCCCTGGGGACACTGGCCATCCTGGCACCAGGGCTCAGAGGCCAGCGGGGCTCAAAGGCTTCCTGTTATCCATGCCAACCTGGCCAAGGAGGAAGAGGGCCCTTGGTCTCCCCTTGACCCTGTCTCCCTGGGGCCTCGGGGGCAGGTGGCTGGTGCAGCTGTGCACAGGGACGAAGAGGGGCACCTGAGCCTCTCCTTGCACTCTGAAAAGACAGGGCCTCCCACCGGCTCTCGGGAGCGTCCACCTCAGCGGGCAGGTCTGCAGAAGCCCAAGTGGCACAGTCTGCCCATAGTACCTGCAGGGGACGGGCTGCGGGACCCCTGTGGAAACCAGGTCCCTCCTGTGAAGTGCATGGGATTTGCACGTAACCCAGCACATCCTCCGCTGTACTGCGGTCACTGTTATGTTCCTTATGACACCTAAGACACCGTGAGTGCTGCAGAATGAGTTGTTCTCGTGTACCGCTCAGGGGATAATGACAAGACAAAAACGCGTGCATGTTCAGTCCAGATGTGACTTGTTTCCGATCCACGGTCGGTGGCATCTGGAGATGTGCAACCTACAGATGTGGAGATGGTATCATTAATATGAACCAGCGCCCAGTGCCGCCATTCCCAGTTCTCCGAGCAGCCTCATCTCATTTCAGCCTTTCACCATTATCCCCACTTTCTAGATGAGCAAACTGAGGCACAGGAAAGGTTAACAACTTCTCTGCAGACTCACAGAGCCTGAGCACTGACTCCAGGGCTCAGATGTTGAACTCTATGTCATATGACACCACACCAGAGTCACGTCCCATCACCCTTCTGCAGTAGCGGCTCAGCCAGTCCAGGTCAGGGGCTCCAGCTCTCACTCAGGACCTAGAATGATAGCACAGACTTTTGCTGCCGCCCTGGCCCAGCTCCTCCAGCTCCAAAGGGGGAAGTGATTTCCTATGAGCTCCTGGGCACATTAGCCAGGCCTGCTGCAGAAAGGTGGCCTTAATTGGTTCTAATTTCCCAGACAGGAGGGCCCATCGATCACGCCGACAAGTTCATGTTTAAAACTTTTTAGAGATTAATTTCTTCCTTGCCTTGCCAATTAATTGACACCACCCCAGTGGGGAACATGGCTCACTGGGCAGACCTTTGCCAGCCTTTGGCTCTTGACCTGTTCTCTGCCTTGTCCCCCACCCCTGGCTCCCTGCAAAAGCCCTGCAATGGCCAGAGGACAGGCCGGTGTGCAAGGGAGGGAACTGCCAGAACAGAAGGCGCCCTAGGGAGCACCTGGCCCAGCTTCCTGTTTTGCACAGAGAAGTTAGGCAACTTGCCCCAGGTCACAAAGTTTGGGATAAAAAGACAAATAGCACACAGTCCCTGTCCCTGGGACTCCCACAGTGCATGGGAAGGGAGTGATCCTTTTCTGAATGTTGGAAGCTTCCCCTGTAGTTACTTAATCTTCACGCAGATTAGAAAACAGACCCAACATAGCTAAGTGTCTTTTCCAAGACAACGTGTCTGGGAAGGGCCTGATCAGGACCTAGATCTGGGTCTCTTGCCCTCAGGAGGAGGCTGTCCCCAACAAGTGACCATGACGATGGGCCGAGGCCCACTTCCACTGTCCCAGCTGCCCCTGGGAGCCAGGTTCCAAGCCCCATGTTCAATACCATTGAGGCAGCACCTTGAAACGGACCCTGGCAGGAGTATTCATACCTCCGAAATCTGCAAATGCCTGGTTTTCTTATGAGGAACTACTGCCAACCATTCTCCAGCACCCTGCCCTACCAACATTACCCCAAAACACAAAGAAAGTCAAAATCGGCTGTCAAAAACTCTGCTCTATTTTAAATGTTTCTATTTAACCAGAATAACTTGTTTACACACTAAAAAGAAAAGTCACAGCGATATAATTATGCTATCCACAGGACAATTGGGAAATTATTTTTATAACTATTACTTCCCAGTGTACCAGTGTACCCAGTGTACCATAGGCTCAGCTATCCAGGGCTTTTCCTTCCTGTCACCATTTCCTGGGATCTTATGCATAAACAGTGCCCAGTGCTCTTCTAGGGTTTTTGTGGCATTAACCACACTAATCTCATAATCAGTCCCTAATAACGTCGGTCCCTTTATTGGTCCCTTTCAACCAGATGAGCAACTGAGGCCAAGAGGATCTAAGTAACTAGTCAAGGGTGAGACAGCCAGTAAGATGTCAGGGCTAAACCCGAGGTCCTCGTGACCCCTGTTCTGTGCCCCCGCCCCCGCCCCACAACTGACCTACACGTCCCACATCTGCAAGCACCTCATAACACGTACCGCTGCCCAGCCCTGGGGTCCCAGCCCTGAGCCATGGCTGCTGTCCCTGTGAACCGCGTCACCACCAGCACATGCACACACACACCCAGCTGCACCCCGTGGCTCGCAGACACCTGGAACCCACGCTCACCCCTCCCCCCACCGAGCCTTCCTGTCACCCTCCCTCCGCCAGGCGAAATCACTACCACATCCCTGCTGGACCGAGAGACGAAGTCAGAGTACATTCTCATCGTCCGTGCCATGGATGGGGGTGTGGGCCACAACCAGAAAACCGGCATCGCCACCGTGAGTGCCCCCTCCCGTGTCACCCGCATCCCCAGGCCGCGGCCCCACAGTTCACCCGCAGGGTGTCCCTGAGCCGCTGCGAGGCATCGTGAGTGTGGAGTGAGGGGGCAGGTGCCCGGGATGGGGGAGGGGATGAAGACGGTGTTTTATCCTCTGTCCCCAAAAGGGCCGCTGGGCAGGCAGAAGAAGGCGTGAGCCCCAGAGGCCCTCCTGCCTCAGCACTTGCAGGAAGCAGAGGCCAGATCCTGCCACTCAGCCCAGGAAGGGGGACCTGGCGGGTCCCTTGGGGCTGGCTGCCCTCTACCCAAGCCCTGTGATGCTGAGGAATGGTGCCTGGGCTCCCTACCGTCAGCATGGGCCCAGAGCCCAGTCTAAGGCCCTGTCACCCCACCACGCTGCTCCAGAGAGCAGAAAGCTAAAGGGAGGGGTTGGGGAGCCTTGCGTGAGCCCCTGACCACAGACAGGATGGGAACTGAGAGCAGGAAGACCTCGGTGGGGCAGGGAGAGAGGACGCTGGTGACCAATCACTGAAATCTCTGCTCCTTGTTCCCCGCTGCTGTCTCAGGCTCTCCCCAGGGGCGGGTGCGCCTGACCTCTCTCCATGGTCCTCGCCCCACCCTTGCCCAGCCAGAGGGGCTGGGCCCTGGTAGGTGTCACTTGGCTGGGGCCTTGGCAGAAGACCCCACAGAGCCCTCCTCCGTCAAGGGAAGCCCTGCTAATAGGAATCAGAACCCTATAAATAATTCACCTGGTGGCAGGTGAGCAGGGAAATTGCTTGTCTTTCAGCTGAGACTGGGAAGCTCAAGAGATTCTGTGTGATCCAGGCCCTGCCAGTAAAGTCCCCAGTCACAGCAAGGATTTCAGGGGTCACCTCATCCTCCTAACGAGACAGTACTAAGCCCCTCTCCTCTGGAAAGGACCTGGCACCATCATGTCCTCAAAAGCCCTGGCCCTGCCCAAGGCACCCACATTTAGGGGATTGAGGCTTAGGTGCCCCATAAACCTCTGAGGCCCCCACAGGGCCCTGACTGTACCCTTCGCAGCCAGTGAGTCCCATAGCGCCCCCTGTGGTTCTACAGGTGAACGTCACCCTCCTGGACATCAATGACAACCACCCGACCTGGAAGGATGCTCCCTACTACATCAACCTGGTGGAAATGACACCCCCAGACTCCGATGTGACCACGGTAGGTGGGAGGACAGTGGGACTGCCAGGCTGCCCCGCCAAGGGTGGGTGTGTCCCTTCTCGACCTGGTGGCCAGCTTGTAGGGGCTGGTGGACTTGCTGTTTTCCCCGTGCTGGCTCTTGGAGCAGCTGTAGGAGGTCTCTCACATGGTGAAAGGGAGTCTGAGGTGGCAGACATCTTACCCCTACCTCCAGTGTTAGCTGGCATCAGGCTTTGTCAGAGGAAGCTGCCAGCTGCCTGGGGACAGTAGTAGGGATCTGGGGTTGGCTCAGCTCATAGCCACACTTGCTCTGAGACCCAAGGATCTGGCCAAGCCCTCAGGAGACTGCCCACCCAGAGCTCTGCCTCTACACTAGCCCAGGGTGGCCCAGCAGAGGTTAAAGGTCACTCCCAGAATCCTTTGGCCCAGGACCAGCCAGGTTCGCACCTGCATGTACTGTGTGCATGCGTCCAAGTGCCTGTGTGCAGGGCTGCTGCTCGGGGTGGAGGGGTGCAGAGCAGTAGGCCTCTGACATCCTAGGGCAGCTGAGGGGGCAGGCCAAGTGCCCCACTTGCTCTGCTCCAAGACTCACATCTGTCAGCCTCTGGTCCCCAAATATCCAGCCCCTCTGCCACCCAGCCAGCCCTGAGATGGCCATGAATGCTGGCAGCTCATGGTAGCCTTGTTACTGACCACTGGGGCATATCGATGCTCTGCTGAGGGGTTCTCAGCTGATATTGAGCCTCCCACCCCCGAGATCCAGTACTGTTGGGCAGGGGTCAGGGATCTGGAGTCTGTGCTTTCTCAAAGTCTGGTGGAGGATCCCTCCTTCACCAGGCCCAGGTGTGCAAGCCCCGACCCCAGAGCAACCAGTCTGGTGAGCACTCTACTGCCACCTGGGCCCTGGCCCCAAACCACTTCTGCCTGCCCAGGGCCAACACCCCTGGAGCTGGGGCTGGAAACCCACCTCAGACTCCTGTCAACTTCTGCCTTAGCATATGCTCCTGGGGACTTCCTCCCGAAGGGGACTGGAGCAGCGAGGGAGTGGCCTATGAGGAACTGGCTGCCTGGGACACCAGCAAGGGACCCAGCCAAGGACCTAGCCAGGCACCATGATCAGAGTCCACCTGCAAGGCAGAAGGGCGCAGGTGGAGATGTCCTTGGTCTGGGCATTTCTGAGCTCTGATCCACAGTGGCTTTCTCTGGCCTCCAGGCTTCTCTTACCCTCCCGGGCCCTGGGCAGGCGTGACATGGGCTGAGGCTGCTGCCCAGGGCCTCCTCACTCTGCAGGCCTAGTGAGCACCAAGCATGTGCCGTGCATGCGGGACGCAGGGGCACAGTAGGGTACAGGAGGCAACAAAGGCCTTCCCTATCTTCAGGGAGCCTCAGGTCACCCTTCCTCTCAGATCTACCACAGCCCATCTCACCAGACCTCACAGCCCAGGATGTGCCCTTCCTCCCCTCTGCGGGCGATGTGTGTGCCCCTCAGGACAGTGTGTCGTGGCTGCTCCAGGCACAGCATGGGCACAAGGACAGCCACCGGAGCACTGCACTCCCCTGTGGTCATGTTTTCACCTAAAAAAGAAAGTAATGACTCAAAAGTTCAAAATAAAAAGAGCAAGATCCCCAAGTGTAATGGTGTATACCAGTAGTTCCAGCATTCTGGGAAGCTGAGGCAGGAGGTTCACAAGTTCAAGCCCAGCCTGAGCAACTTAGGTAGTTAGAATGCCCTTGTCTGAAAATAAAAAATTAAAAATGACTGGGGATGTAACTGTGTAAAGGCCCTGGGTTCAATCCCTAGTATCAGTATGAGAGAAAGAAAGAGAGAGAGAGCGAGAAAGAAAGGAGACACAAATCAAAATTAAAACTTGTCTTATTAAACATCTGCCAAAGGTAATGTAGCAGCTTTAGTAATAGGAAATTTCATTATACCCAAGGAAAACATCTAAGTTAGACCTTCTAGAATCCTTGAGAATGTTCCAGGATTCCGTGGAATTCCTAGTTACACACACGGATTGCCAGAAAACCAGAAATCAAGAAGCTTGCATGTTAAACAAGTGGGCATATCCAAATCATTCCAAGAGAAGTAATCATAAAAACCCTTTAAATGCCCTCCGTGTGCCGTCTGTGTGCCTGCGTACGTGCACAGGTGCGGTTTTGATACCTTTGAGGGCGCCGGGACCACCTGCCACGGTGAGGAGGGCTGTGGCCAGGACCGGGTGAGTGGCGGCTGTGGCGAGGGACCTGCCCAGAGGGCCACGTGACAAAGAGCGTGTGCTCTCCGAGCGGGGCCAGCCCACCTCTGTCCTGCTGCCCCCACACCCACGTGTGCAGCTGCACACACATGCGCACATACATGCGCACACAATGCGTACACTGGCATGTTGTATCCTGCAGCTCAGCTCTTCCCCACTCGGATCCTTTACACAAACTCCCGCCGCCCGCAGGCTCTGCTTCCTCTCCTCCCCCAGCTGCTTCCTCCCTGACTGGCTCAGTTTCCCCTACCTGTCCAAGGTCAAAGTGTGCCCTCTGCCCCTCTCCACACTTGCTCCACAGCCATCCTACAGTATGCATATTTGTTTGTTAGGCCACTGGCTTATGAAGAGGGAGCTTGCTCGGGAATCGTGTGGGCAGCCTCTGGTTCCAAAGGCCTAGATTCTTCTAATCCCAGCTATGCCTCTTCCATGCTGTGTGACTGTGGTTAAGTAACTTAACCTCTCTGTGCCCCTCTAAAAGACAGGGCTAGTAAAAGTTCCTGGCTGACTGAGTTGTTTGCCGTCAGTACTTGGGAATGGTCAATAAATGGCAGCTGTCGCCATCATCAGCTTCCTTCTCCACTGCAGTCTCTTGTGCCAGTTTACCCTTACTGCCAGGCACACTGTGGGTGTTGAGACTACTTTAAAATATGAATATCTGAGTTTCGTCCCTTTCCCACTCGGTCCCCAGCTTCCTCTGTCTGGGGCTGCTCCCTCGGCTGGAGGACACTAGGCACAAGGCTCAGGCTGTCCCAAGGGCGCCCTCTAGTGGGCACACTGGACCTGGCCCCAAGACCTGAGGCTCCAGGCCATCCGTCCAGTGATTTCTCCGAGTGTGTGCCCGTCCTCTGAGTCGGCCAGCCCATTGGCGGGGCCAGACCGCCCACTTGCCGGGTAGCCGTCTCCATCGGCAGGGGAGCATGTGACCCGGCTCTCCCCACCGGCACCCGCGGCCTCCTTCAAGGACCTGTCTGATGGGCATTGATTTAGAGCCTTTCAAAGGCCTCCAGCAAAATAAAGGCGAGGGAGAGGGAGAGAATTATTCCCCGTCAGGCCAGGAGAAAAATGACGAGCGTGCAATGGGAATGAATGAGGGGAAGGTGGGGAGAGTCTGCGGAATCGCCCAGCAGGGGCCCATGGGCGGGTCCCAGCCCCCTGCTCTCTCCCGTGGCCGGGCACAGCCAGGGAGGGGCCCAGAGGTGAAGCCAGTGTCACCCCAGCTAGGGACGCGTGCAAGCCGCTCCCCACCCAGGCAGGAGGCAGCCTGCGGCCTGCGGCGGTGAGGGAGCTGCCCCCCTGGGAAGGCGGCCTCGTGTGCTGCCCTGGGTTGAGTCGTTGTGTTCTGAGCCTCAGTCTCCCCACCCTGAAAAACAGAATACAAGCGCTGCCCCTCTAACTGTAGCGAGACACACGGGGACCCCGGGGAAATGGTTGCCTGGCTTGAATCATGCCTCATGTGCCCCAGAGCCTCATCTCCTGCCTGAGGGGTGATGGGGGGTGGCATCGAGGCCGTGGGCACTAAGGCAGTGTGCCCCTGGCATGGCAAGGGTGTGCCAGGCCTGGAAGGTGGGGACCCCCAGCCCTAGGTCCACAAGCCTGGGAGGAAAAGGAGGGACAGGCTGGTGTGGCGCTCAGGTGCCCCCAGCCTGTTCTAGAAGAGGGCCTCGGAGGAAGGGCAGCCCGGCCTCGGCCCTCTCTCCTCGGCCTCCCTGGGCCCAGGGGCAGGGCAGCCCATCTGTCTGTTCTGGTCTGGTGGCCCTAGAGACGCCTCCGGCTGGGGATTAAGCCAGAGAAGGGACAGATTTTGCTGCCAAAGCATAAAGTCCCCACATCAAGTAAGATGAAGGGCCTGGCGCGGCCCCGCCGGCGTCGCCGAGTGTCCTGGAGTTAAGAATGACACGTCCCGATGCGGCCCCCGTGACCGCAGTCCCCCTCCCCAGCCATGGTCTCGCCCTCCCTGTCCTCAGTGGCTTCTGCGGCACAGGGCAGGAAGCTGGGGCGTGGGGGCACTGCCGTCCTGGGGCTGGGGCTGCCTGGGGGGCTGTGGGACCTAGAGTCTGGCCTGTGCCTCTCCGGGCTGTCTTGTCCCCTCCAAGCAGGGGCCTAGCCCAGGTCTGTTGCGCGGTGTCCCGGAGGCCCGATTCTTTGCACATCACCCCACAGTCAGAAGCTCCGGAGGGAGGGAGGGCTTAGTGACAGCACCCAGTTTCCAGCGCTCAGCCAAGGTACAGACTCCTAAGCCCTTCCCAGCCGCACTCCACACGAGGGTCCTGCTGGGCTGCTGCTCTCCAAATGCCCCTGCATTTGGGTGGCAGCAGGTGGCAGCAGGTCACCTCGTGTCTGTGAGATGCCTTCTGGCTGCTAGCATGAGCTGTGGAGGGACCCTGAGCTGTGGCAGGATACCAGCTCTGCTGCTGTCTGACTTTAAGACCTTGGGAGCATCACTGAGCCTCATCTGTGAAATGGGCATAATTATGGGTATTCAGCTCATAAGGTTGTGACAGGGTGTGGAGAGGCCTTGGTACCTAATAGACACTGGGCACTAACTGTCACAGGTGCCATCAGATAGGCCATAGCTGGTGTCATCACAGAGGGCAGGGCCACAACCCCCACTTCTGCACACGGGACTCCCACATGGGACTTGGCCCATGGTCCCAAGCTTCCTGCTGCAGCTGTAGCCTCTGACCTCCCTGCTCCTGGGCAGGCGGTGCCCCGCCGGGTATGTGACTCAGGGAAGGGGTCTGCTCCCTCCCCGGACAGGTGGTGGCCGTGGACCCAGACCTGGGGGAGAACGGCACCCTGGTGTACAGCATCCAGCCACCCAACAAGTTCTACAGCCTCAACAGCACCACGGGCAAGATCCGCACCACGCACGTCATGCTGGACCGAGAGAACCCCGACCCCGTGGAGGCCGAGCTGATGCGCAAGATCGTCGTCTCTGTCACTGACTGTAGGAAGCCCCTCCTCGCTTGGGTGGTGGCCCTTGACCCTCTGGGCTGGGACCCGGTGCCTGGTCCTTGGGAGCTGGGGCCTAACAGGAGGGCTGTGTCAGAGCGCTAGGGTGGAGTAATGCCCACATCCCAGGTGTGACCCTGAGAGCACCCTGAGGACCACAGACAGGGACCAGGCGGGGGACAAGGTCGGCAGAGGGGCCTCTGGTGTGGGGGTGCTGTCTGCCACCCTCTCCCACTCACCTTTCTTTCTCCTGTCTCCCTTTCCCTTCCCCCATCCTTCCCTCCATGATCCCCTCTCTACCTTGTCCCCCTAGGTGGCAGACCCCCCCTGAAGGCCACCAGCAGTGCCATGGTGTTTGTGAACCTCTTGGACCTCAATGACAATGACCCCACCTTCCAGAACCTGCCTTCTGTGGCCGAGGTACTCGAAGGCACCCCTGCAGGGGTCTCCGTCTACCAGGTGAGGAGTCCAACTTGTCCCCGCCAGCCAGCAGGTGGCAGCAGGTCACCCCGTGTGCCCTGTGTTGAGCTCTCTGCAGGGGAGGAAGGGGTCACAACGCAGGCCCTGGGGAGTGCGCACACAGGCCGCCAGGCCTGGGGGACTGGTCACGACCGGGTGCCCTGGGGAAAGGGGATGGAGCCCGTCTGGAACGACAGGAGAGAAGAAGGGCAGAACCACAGGGAGAGAAGGAGCTGGGGAACGGCCCACGTGAGGGGAGAGAGACGCCAAGCCAGAGGATTTCCTAGGGCCTGGTCGTGGAGGTCTGGCAAAGCCCCTACCCTGCAGGTGGCTCCAGGACACAGTTAGATGGGCACCCATCTCCCGGCCTCCTGAAAGCCCCAAGGCAGCTGGGGACCTTAAGTATAGAAGTTACCTTGAGCCTGGCCCTTGGCCTCCTGCTCATTGTCCTTCTGGTTAGGGAGGCTCTGAAGGTGCAGCTTCCGGGAGATAATGCCAGTGGGGAGCTACCAGAGGTGATCACAATAGACAGTGCATGTTTAAATCCACAGAAAATGTATTACAGTGAAAGACACATTGCCACCAATCGCCCTCAAAACCCTCCCTTCACTGTGGACACACTCAGCCCATCATTCTTGCTGCTTTCGGAAGCAGTTCTGGAAGTCCTCTTTCCCGAGTGTCTGCGAGTTTTGATCAAAAATATGATGAACATTGCTGCCAAATGCCATCCAATAGAAAGGCAGGCCCATAAAAATATTACAGTGCATCCTCACCCCCTTATCCACTGGATATGGCACCAGGTGACTTCTGGCTCTTCCCCAAAGTCAAAAAGACCATGAAAGGTAAATGTTTTGAGATGATTCGGGACATCAAGGTGGCCACAGTAGTACAACTAAGGGCACTCATGAAAGGATTTCCAGGGGCTGGGGATTTAGCTCAGCGGCAAAAACGCCTGCCTGGCAAGCGCAAGGTCATGAGTTTGGTTCCTGGTACTGGAGAAAAACCAAAAAAAAAAAAAAAGGATTTCCAGAACTGCCTCAGCAAGTGGCAAGAATGACGGGATAACCATGTTCACTGTACTTTTTGTCATTCTTGTATGTAGAAACTCTGGAAGGCCCTCATGGTCAAGAGCTTGGGCTTTACAGCTGGGGGTGTGACTCAGTGGTAGAGTCCTTAGCTATCATGCAAGAGACCCTGGGTTGGATCCCCAGTGCTGAAAAAAAAAATCAAGATGGAACCAAAAAGCATGAGCTGTGAAGTCTGACCAGCATGTGTGCGGATGCCAGTCCAACACGGGTGTGCTTGGTGTGCTGTGTGACTTGGCACACACTCCTCACCTCTCTGAGCCTGTGGAATGGAGGGCACAGAAGTGCCTGCCTGTCTGAGCTGTGGGTGTCCAGCCAGATACAGAGAAAGCAGCGTGGCCCTGGGACTGCCAGGGAGCCGTGGTGGGCATTGTATCTGTCGTGATTTACACTTGAGAGGCAGCAGAATCAGGGCAGTCTGCTCTCACTCAAAGAAGACAGGGTTGTTTGCAGGGTACCAGAGTGGGCAACCTTAGCAGAGTGGGCAACCAACTGTGCCTCGGTTTCTTCACCTGTCAAAGGAGGGAGACAGCTGCTTTGACTGGGCCCCTCCATCCAGAGCGCAGCAGCTGTTCCCCAAGGAGGCCCAGAAAGAAGGGAGGGTTAAGGGCGAATGACCCCACAAGCCCAGTTCTCTGGGGCTCACAGACAGCAGGAACGGAGCCGCCCACCGGGGCCAATCCTGAGTTCACATGAGGAGGGCCCACGTGCTGGCCGGGGAGCATTCAATTTAGAAACAGTTCCCAGGGACAGGGAGAGGTTCTGACAAGAGCTGTGTGGTCCCCTGGTGACATCTAGAACCACAACCAATAAAGATTTCTGCTAGGTGTGCAGAACTTTCTCCAGGGATTAGAGCATGTACAAATAAAGTAAAATAGTGAGCCCCAACCTGGGAAGCATTCAAGCTGAGTCAGGATAGCCTCTTGTCCAGTTTGTTGGATGTGAATTAGTCCACTGCCTTCCAGTGGTAGGGATCTTGGCTTAGTTCAGAGTTCTTGTTTTACCCATTATTACACATTTTCCTCCAATGTCTTTTTTTTTTTCAATACTGAGGATGGAAGCTAGGGCCTTGCATGCGCTAAGCCAGGGTTCTACCACTGCTACAACTCTGGTCTCCTCCAGTATCTTAAATGCAATTCTGTAAAACCCCAGCACAGCAGGGTCTTGAGTTGGGGTGGCTCTGATCAGGACCAGAGACGCCAGTGGAAACAGTACAGGGCTTGAGGAGGAGCTCTGCCCACACTTGGACTCTCATGAGATGAACTGATAAATGAAATCTTCAGATAATTTTTTAAAAATCCTGAGCGGGGTGTGGTGGTGCACATCTGCAGTCCCAACACTCAGGAGGCTGAACCAGGAGGATCACTCAAATTCAAAGTCAGCCTGGGGTTACATAGCAAGACCCTGGCTCAAAAAATCAAAGAAGAGTCCCGGCCTCATCAGACATGTATTGCTTCTGTCTCATAAGTCCCAGCCAAGCAGGAGGGGAGCCTGTTGGTGGAGTGGCCTGGAGGTTGAGGTCCGGATAACAGCAGGGTCTTTAAGTCGTGCAGCTGTGGAAGCTAGGGTGGGGGTGAGGGGACGGAGGATGAAGAAGGGTCTTGGGGTGCTACAGAGTTTGGAGACCAGAGGTGCTAGAGACACAGCTGGCAGAGCAGCAGGTTAGCTGTGGGGGCCTGGACTCTGATTCTTGAGCATCACTTAGTGTGTCTGGACCAGAGCCCGTCTGGACACCTTTGCTGCCCCCTTAGCCTCTGGGCGGTGACACTGAGGACAGTGGCCAGCCTGGGGTTCCGAGGGAAGCGGGTGTGCTTGGTGCACCCGTGCATGTGTGGGTGCGGAGGAGGGGAGGAGGGACCCTTCCTAGGCGGGAAGCACTGCCCCGGTGTCCCTGGCCCTCACACCAAACCTCCCTGCCTCAGGTGGTGGCCATTGACCTGGATGAGGGCCTGAACGGGCTGGTGACCTACCGCATGCAGGTGGGCAGGCCCCGCATGGACTTCCTCATCAGCAGCAGCAGCGGTGTGGTGCTCACCACCACCGAGCTGGACCGCGAGCGCATCTCCGAGTACCAGCTGCGGGTGGTGGCCAGTGACGCGGGCACACCCACCAAGAGCTCCACCAGCACCCTCACCATTCGTGGTGAGCAGGGGCCCTGGGTGGTGCCGGGCCAGGGTGGTGCGTGGGTGCCCTTCTTAATGGAGCGCTGCACACAGCAAGGCCTGCCTGTCTCTGCCATGCCACACAGGCTGGGAATCCTTGTCCCCACCCTGTCCTCTGGGTGTGGAACCCCTGGGTCCAGATGGAAGGGTAGTGCTGCCCTGGGAAGAGGGCTGCGGGTTTCCTGGACTCTCTAAGACCCCTTGCCCCATGGGGCTCTCCAGATAGTTCCTGTGGTCTCCACTGCATGTGGGTGTAGGGCTATTTCTCATCTGCTCAGGATTGTCTTTAATTCTCAGGGCAGGATGGGGACACTGGCCTGGGCTGTGGCTATAGGACCAGGGAAATAAATGCACTGCTTAACCGGCAAGATGAGGCCCGTCTGTGCCATACTGGCGACTGCAGCCATCATAGGGTGGACCGTCTCATTGAGGCCTGAGATGGTGGGACAGAGCCAGATGTGGGTCCAGTGCTTGCCTGTTATCCTAGTGCCAGTTTGGGGACCCCTCCTTCTTTGCCGACAATGGATAGGGAGTATGTGCAGTCTCTCCAAGGCTCACAGAAACCTGTCATTGGTGAGGCTGTCATTTCTCCTGGGCAGGGTCATCTGTGAAGGTCACCCCAAATCCCCCTGTGCCTGGGGAAATCAGGCCTTGCATGCAGAGCTGAAGAAAAATCTTTAAGGGAAATGAAACTGTCTTAGCTACTTTTCTTATTGCTTATTTTTTTTGTTTTGTTTTGTTTTGTTTTTTCCGGTACCGGGAATTGAACTCATGACCTTGCACTTGCCAGGCAGGCACTGTGCTGCTGAGCTAAATCCCCAGCCCCCACTTTTCTTGTTGCTGAGACAAAATACCCAACACCCAATGTTAAAGGGGGAAATGTTCAGTTAATTCGCAGTCTGTAGAGTTTCAGTCTATAGATGGCTGGCTCCAAGGCCAGGTGGCACGGCAGACAGGAATCACAGAGGAGAAACAGTTCCTGGTGGGCAGAAGATAGCAAAGCAACAAGGAGGACCACAGCTCTTTCTATCCCTTATCCAGGGTAGTCAGGGCAGGTAGCACTCATACCCTTAATCCTAGTGCCCTTGAGCCTAGATTGCACCATGAATCCATACCAGTGTCACACTGGTGGTCTAGATCCAGCCACCTCTGAAAAAGCCCCACCTGACTGCATGTGGCTTTGGGGAGACATCTAGACACAGCCATTACATTCCATCCCTGGTGCCCCCAAAGACCTGTGCACATTCCTTTATGCAAAAGGCATTTATCTCCATGAGTTGCCAAAATCCTAACAGTTTCAGCACTGCTTATCCCAAGTTTCTTCTGAGATTTAAGGCAAACTCAGCTGTAAGCTCCTCTACAAATGAAAAGAAAGTTAAACACTTCCAACTTTCAATAGCACAAGATAGACATTTCTGGGGCTGGGGATATAGCTCAGTGGCATAAGCGCCTGCGTGGCAAGCTCAAGGTCATGAGTTCGATCCCCGGTACAGCAAAAAAAAAAAAAAAATAGACATTTCCATCCCAAAAGTTACAAACAGGGGGAGAGTAAGAAATAGGAACAAAGCAAGACCAAAATCCATCAGGGCAAACACTAACTCCCACAGTTCTATTTCCAACGTCCCTGCCAATCTGTGGCAAGTTGTAAGCTCCAAAGGGCTTGGGTGGCTCCACCTTCACAGCACTTCTGGTGGCTGTAGCTTCCCTGGCTTCTCTCTGGGGCTGGCTCTGCTCCCTCCTTGCAGTTTTCCTCAGACAATCCACAAACCTGGCTTCTTCAAACTTTTGGGGTCTCCACTGTGCCTTTGGCTTCACAAGCATACACTGCCCTCTTAGGGGCACACTGATGGCCTCCCAGGCCTTCTTCTGAAATCTGGGTGGAAACCTTCCTGACCCCATAACACTTGCATTCCGCACCTGAAAACCAGCACCATGTGGATAATGTGGAGGTCTGCTGCCAACCAGAGCACTAGCCAGGCTTCCTTCTCTTTTGGCTGTAAGAGTTGAGTGCCTATGAACCAAATCCCAAGCAACAACTTCCCTATCTGGAACATGGTGCTCTGGGGCTCTCTTCTTAAAGCAAAGTCTTTCACTTTTGCAACTCTGAGGCTGCAGAGGGTGGAGTCCTGCTGCTTCTCATGATGTCCTCAGGCTATCTTTTCTATTTTTTTATTCCTTCTCAGCTATCAAAATCTCCTCTGCTCTATCTCCACAGCTTTACTGGATCCTCCTTTCTGGCTAAACTCACAATGTTTTAAATCATTCTGCTGGGCTCTTTGCTGTTGATTCTCAACATTAATATGGCTAAAAGCCCCCAACAGTATCCATGCCACCCCCTCAACATTAGACTGCCTTGAATTTCTTCTGTAAGACTAATTAGTCCCCCACCTTCAATCTCAGTCTCAGAAAAATGCAGACAAACTTTCTGCCAGGCCATAACACATATTGTCTAGATTCCAACAACCAGTGCAGTCCTTCTTCCCAGCAGAAACCTCCTGAGCTCAGTCTTTACTGGCATCGTTTCTGTCTGCCTTCTGTCTTCTGAGTTCTAACCAGATTCTCCCATACAGAACAGCCTAAGGTGTTCCAGCTCTGCTTTTTCGGCTGGTATCTTCAAACCTTTCCTAACTCTTCCCACAAGCCATTCCCAAAGGCTCCTGAGCCACATTGTCAGGTATAATCATAGCAACAGCCCCACTTCTCTGGTACCAAATTCTGTCTTAGTTACATTTTTTTCATTGCTGAAACAAAATGCCCAGCACCCAAGTTAGAGGGGGCAAGGTTTATTTAGCTCACAATTTGTAGCGGTTTCAGTCCATAATCAGCTGGCTCCAAGGCAGGGTGGCACAGATTGTGGCAAGCAGAAGACAGCAAAAGCAGCAAGGAATGACCTCAACTCTTTCCATCCCTTATATCTTATCCAGGCTACTCAGGGCAGATAGCACTCACACTTTTAATCCTAGTGCCCTTGAGCCTAGCAATGCACTATGAATCAATCCCACATCACATACTCTAAATCCAGCCACCTCTGAAAAAGCCCCACCTGTGACAACATAAGGTTTTGGGGGGACATCTAGACATAAGCCATAATGGAAACCTTTTGGCAAACTCCTCAATGCCCACCATCTTCCCTAGGGCCCTTTCACAAACTGAGGGTAGGTCTCTCCCAAACCTCAGCCCTTCTTTCTGTCTCTGTTGCTATGGACAAATCACCACCTGCTATGAGCTCTGTCTCCTTGGCCACAGTATGTGTGATGCTGCTGGCTCGTAAGGGTGCATGAGGGCCATGTGTGGTCCTGGAGGTCAGCGTGAGGCTTGAGCCTGGCACATGGAGGAGCTCACGTGTGGGCCCTGTCCTCATCTTTGTTAGAATCACCTTTGTCATTTGTATTAGGCATGTGCCGCAGAGAAGCTCTGTGATTTTCTCTCCTCCCTTTGACAGCAAGAGCAGCAAAAAGCCCCCGGGGCAGAGGGAGGTGTTGGAGCCCTGGTCAGCTCAGCCCTGGTGCCAGCAGGCCCTGGGGCCCTGGGCCTGAGACCAGGAAGCATTGGCACAAATGCCACCAGGGGTGGTAACTCCCTCGGAAATCCCTCTCCTCCATGTCCGGGGCTGGAGCCAACTGCCCTGGAGCCGGCTTGTCCCAGGCAGAGCCGGCCTAGCCCCATACCCCTGTGCCCGCAGTGCTGGATGTGAACGACGAGACACCCACCTTCTTCCCGGCCGTGTACAATGTGTCGGTGTCCGAGGACGTGCCTCGGGAGTTCCGCGTGGTCTGGCTCAACTGCACAGACAACGACGTGGGCCTCAACGCCGAGCTCAGCTACTTCATCACAGGTGTGGCCTCAGCTCCATCCCCTAGACAGACAGCCGCAGGGTGGGGTGGGGGACAGGGGCCCAGCCCCACCTCTGGTCCTCAGCCATGCACCTGGTCGCTGTGCTCTGGCTCTGGGACCTCTGGAAGCTGCTGCCAGGAGTGCAGATGGGAGTGAGGATGCTTGAGGTCCCCACGGCCCCCAAGTTCTGGTGATGAAGCAGGGACTGGAGGAGTGCAGCCTTGTCCTTCCTGGGGACCCTTTACTTACAAGGCAGGTTCCCATCTGTACAGAGACCAGTGCTTTAGATCTCCCTAAGTGAATTGGTTTTAACTGAAAAATGTTGCCAAGCTGCAGCCAACAGTGATGAGGCCATGGCCCGGCTCAGCACGGAAGGTGGGCCAGCACCAGTGTGTGATGCCTGTTATGCTGGCAGGATCTGCAGGGGGTAGCAAACTTGTCCTTAAGTGTCATGTCCCGGGGGGACGGTTTCTCAGCATCCTACAATGCCTGGCTCACCAGAGATGTTCTGGCCCGCGGGGGGAGGTGGGAAGAAGTCTTCCACTTTCCTCAGCCCACCTGTGGCCATTTAGGGCCTCGGTCTTCGCTCTGCACGCCCTCTGCGGCAGCTGCCTTCCACGTGTGCCTGTGCCCTTGTGCAGTGTGCACACCCTGACGGTGCCGCAGCCCGTGCCGTCCCAGCTCCCCGGGCCTGCTTTCCACACCCTCCTCTCCACAGGGAGCTCTTCACAGTCCGGTCCTCAGGAGCCCCAGCATCAGACCTGAGAGTCAGCCATCAGCACTAACTGCATCTTAGTACCTTCTTGGCCCCACTAGAAGCCAGATTGTCCTTTGAAGATGGTACTTCATATACTAAGGAGTGCTGGAGGTTTAGGGGATGGAGACTTTCTCTGAGGACAAACCAACCGGGACAAAGGAGCACCTGGCAGCCCCCAGCACCGGGAGGGGGATGGGTCCCGAAGACCTGCTGAGAATTTGCAGTTTTCTACCAAGAGCTGAGCAGTCCTGGGCCCAGCTGGTCCCAGCTTGGTGCAGTGGTGCCCTCTGCTGTCCAGAATGACACACTGCCTGCCACGGTGCAGGGAGCTATCGGCTCAGAGGTGACCCTCACCTCAGGGTCCTGGGCCCAGGAAGACTAGCCACACCTTCTCCTGCCCACCTGAGGAGGTCAGCCCAGAAGAGACACCCAGGCAGTGCACACAGCCTCCGGAGAGGAACGCTTCTTCCCAGTCAAGGGGAAGTTAAATGAACTGGGCCACGCGGAGTGCCTGGTGTGCAGTAGGTGCTCCATAAGTGCCAGGCCCTTATGTCCCAGGCTGCATTGGGCGCAGGCAGCAACCCAGCAGAGCCCCAGGGCAGGGCAGGTGGGAGCCGAGCGAGCGGTCGCTGCTGGGTTGCTCAGTTTCTTCATCTGGAAGCTGAGGCTGACAGTGTGCTCGGACTGGTCCTGCCTGTCCCCCTCAGGAGCAGAGCCGAGGTGCCCTTTCCCCTGGCCGGCCCTTCTCCCTGCTGCCTGTCCTGAGGCCTCTCTCTCCTCCTCCCCCAGGAGGGAACGTGGATGGGAAGTTCAGCGTAGGCTACCGAGATGCCATGGTGAGGACGGTGGTGGGCCTGGACCGCGAGACCACGGCTGCGTACACACTCGTCCTGGAGGCCATCGGTAGGTGCCCACTGCGTGCGCCGTGCCAGTGTGGCCATTCCAGGCAGAGTGGAGAAAGGGCCATCAGATACGCACCAATGCCCCTGAGTCCTCAGGGCCATGAGGCTGCCCCTCTATGCTGTATGTGAGACGCTAGGACGGTGAGGCAGAAACCTGGTGAGGGCCACGGGGAGACCAGTGTGCAGACTGTACTGCCACACAGGCAGAACCAAACAGGGCGAAGGGCTGACGTGACGGCGTCAGGCACAAAGGGTGACAGGAACATGGGTCAGGGAGGGGGGGGTGTTTCTTGGAGGAAGCAGCATCCGGGATCACGTTTGAGTCACTTAGAACTCTTTGGGTTGCAAGTTTTAGAAGCAAAATAAACAGACCTCAGCAATATGAGCTCACAAAACCTGTCCACCTGGGTAGCTCGGTGTGATCAGATTCAGGGCTTGGGTGATGCCACTGGGCCTGTCTCTGCAGTGACTGCCTTCACTCTGCATCACACTGTGGCCAGTGGTTGCAGCTGCCCCGCCTTCCCCACCCCCTGGGTTCGAGGCAGCCGCAGGGCAGAAGTCCTTTCTCCTCTGTCTCCGCAGCAGAGCGCCCACATCTGCTCTGGTTAGCTCCTGTGTCCCTGACCGAGCCCCTCTCTGTGGCCAGGGACAGTGAGAGGTACTCACCCCTGGAGCTGGGGTGCCTTACCTGCCCAGAATCCCAGGCCTCAGTGTCAGAATGGGGGGTCTTCAGAGGGACATGGTCTTCCTAGGAGAGGACAGAGGTGCTGATGGGCAGACACAAGGCGCCCACCATGGTGTTGAAGGCCAAGCAAGCTTTCAGTGGGTGCAGAAGCCTCGCAGGCTCTTGGGGGGGAGGAGCCAGTTCATGCACACACCTGGAGGTGGGAGGTTGTGTGTGTGTGTGTGTGTGTGTGTGTGTGTGTGTGTGTGTGTGCGCGGGGGTGTGCCCAGGTGTGAGAGACAGCTATCCAGGGTGTGGCCTGCACTGTGAAGGAGAGGCTGCCATCCAGGAGGGATGGGTTGTGGGTTCCAAACGCTGAGTTAGAAGTTTGGGCTTTGCTCATCAGGCAGTGGGGAGCCCTTGAAGACTCCATAGAGAAAGAAGAGTGTGGTGTGGCCTGTGTGTCCCCTGCACCTGCGGGCTCCCAGGAGTGCCCATTTCAGTGTTTGCAGCGAGCTCTGCATCTCACCCTGCAGCCACAGTCCTGCCCCAGCCCAGCTGTGCCCAGGTGCCTATGCCCTCTGCCCCGCTCTGCCTTCTGCACCTAGGGTGCCACCCTGCCACCTGAAGACATGCCATCCCTGAGTCCAGGCTTCATTTTAGGCCGACAGGGTGTCCGACTTTCTAGAGGCCCTCCCAGCCCCGTGTCCCAGCTGGAGCGAGCTGGCAGGGTGCTCTGGGTGGTAGGAGGCTGGTTTGGAGAGGACCCTCCCTGGAGCAGGCAACTGCACCCCAGCATGTGGTCCGCCCGCCTGGGAAAAGAGATGGAATCACCCTTGGTCCCCAGCCAACTCCTGCTATCTGGTTCCTCCCGGGCAGCCGCCTTGCCTGAACACCTAGCCCTGACTTCCCAGGAAGATAACCCACAGCTGCCCCCGGGCTGGGCCAAGGCACCTGTCCTTGCCACCCGCTCCTCAGCCTGGGCGCTCCTGCAGAGTCCCCCGTACCTCTGGTTTGGAAGCCAAGCAGGGCCAGGGCTCTTGGGTGCAGAAGGCCCTCGTGCTGAATCTGACCCGCACATTCATTCCTCTGATTCATGATCTATAAGGATCTATATATAAGCTAAGTGTGAACACTCAGTAAGAAATCAGGACATGTTATCTAAAAATTCAGATGTTTAATTTTTTGAGAAACCAAAGCTCTGGTGTCCCAGGCCCCCGTCCTTCCTGTCTCCTGTGGACTGCAGCCTGGGACGGTGCCCTGGTGAAGGGCCCATCTGTGCCTCACCCGGGTCCCTAACCCCGGCCCTCGGTTTGCTGGAACCAATCACCACAAACCTGGTGGCTTAAAACAACAGCAAGTATTGTCTCCCGGTTCTGGACGTCCAAGTCAGGGTGGCAGCAGGGCCTCGTCCCTCCGCAGGCTCTAGGTTTCTGGTGGGTTTCTGGTGGCTGTAGGTGCTCCTAGGCTTGTGGCTGCACCTTCGCTTGGCCTTCTATCTGCTCCAAATCTCTGCTGCCTTTCTCTGTCTCTGTCCCTGTCTCTGTCCCTGTCTCTGTCTCTGTCTGTCTCTCTCTTTGTCTCTCTGTGTCTCTTTGTCTGTGTCTCTCTGTGTCTCTGGCTCTCTCTCTGTCACTCTGTCTCTCTCTGAGACAGACTCTTACTATGTTGCCCAGGCTGGTCTCAAACTCCTAGGCTCAAGCCATCCTCTTGCCTCAGCCTCCTGAGTGCTGGGACCACCCTATCCAAGCTTGCCTTCTCCTGTTCTACTATAAGAACACATTGGGCTTCTGGCCCTCCTGGACAACCTAGGATGACCTCTCGAGATCTTTAATTACATCATCAAAGACCCCTTTTCCAAAATAAATAAGCATGCACAGCTTCTTGGGACCTAACCTGTCTACCTGTCTGAGCCTCAGTTGCCTCCTCCGGGAAGTGGGAAGGATAATGCCCAGTCACGGGGCTGTTGTGAGGACCGAGTGAGTTAGAAGCATGCCCAGGCCCTGGCATTATGTGAGTGAGTGCTAGATGTTGTTAGTGATATTCCTTATCTGCAGAGGGAGTCACCGGGCACAGGCTGGTGCAGGTGAGGTAGAGCAGGGTGCATCTCCACCTGGTGCCCAGGAAGTCTGCCCCTTGGGCAGGTGCTGAAACCCGTCCTTCATCTCCCACAGACAATGGCCCTGTAGGCAAACGGCGCACGGGCACGGCCACTGTGTTTGTCACTGTCCTGGACGTGAACGACAATCGACCCATCTTCCTGCAGAGCAGCTATGAGGCCAGCGTCCCCGAGGACATCCCTGAGGGCCACAGCATCGTGCAGGCAGGTGGCCGTGGGCCCCTGGGGCCAGTGGTGGGCTGGGGGCAGACAGGGCCACACTCAGCATGGAAGGTGGAGAAGGTGGAGGCGGGCCTGCTGCTCCAGAAATAGCCATCCGCTGTGGGAAAAGGAGCACCCAAGTCCCTCCTCCCTCCCAGGGAGCATGGGCCCCAGGTGGTGTCAACTGAGGACAGGGCCCTGGTCCCCCAGCAAGCAGGAGGGCCCTACCCTCCCTCCCCCCACAGCTCTGCGCCCCCACCCCACCCAGAGGGGCCTTTCAGAGCAGGGAGAGGGGAGGTCACACTTTTTCGGAAAGGAGCTGGGGGAGACAGCCAGGCCAGAACAGAGCGGCTTTCACAGCCCTTGGCCAAGGCCCCTTCTTGGAAGTAACAGGCGGAAGAAGAAAGGGCTTCTTTGCCTCAATCAGGAGCAACCGCTAAGAGGCTCAGAAGGAGAAGGGGGAGGACCCCAAAATGAGCTCACTCCCGCTCTCCCTGCTCCCAGCCAGCCTCGTTGCCAGGTGGGGAGGGCGGCCAGGAATGAATGACTCTCTTCACCAGCTGCAGGGCTTTCCTAACAACTCTGAGGCTCAGCCGAGCACGGCAAATCTGGGCCTGCCCTGGGCGGGCTCCGGGCTGGCTGGCTGGTGGGATGGAGGCTGGGAGGCACGGTGTGGACTTCCTGGTACAGAGACCAGGAGAAGGCAGGACAGGGCCTGGGAGCCAGGAGCTAATTCCAGGAAGTCCTGGGGATGTACAGGAGTCTGGCTCCAGGAGGAAGGTCCTGCTCTGACCTCAGCTCTGGAGAACCACCCAGAAAACTACGTGGGGCACCATCCAGCCTAGTATCTGCCACCATAGCTTCCTGATAGGCACCCGAGGACTCACAGCCTGCCCAACCTAGGGTACAGCCAGACTTCTGAGAGTCCCCCTCCAGCAGGTTTTCCTTCTCCTTCGGGCTTCCAGGCAGCACCCCACCCCCAGAGAATGCCTCTGCTAAACTGGGCCTGCTGGCCAAGGACAGTAGAGGGTGACCCAGAGGGTTCAGGCCCTGGGGAAGCGAACCAGGAAGAGGCAGGAGGAACAGAGCCCGATGGGAGGAGGCCTGCACCCCAGAGAACTGGTTTCTATTTACACAACACTACTCAGGCCCAAAATCCTAGTCTGTGAGTAATGTAGGGCTCTGTCTTAGTTACTTCTCTCGTTGCTGAGACAAAATACCCAACACCCAAAGTTAAAGGAGGAAGAGTTTACTGTAGCTCACAGTTTGTAGAGGTTTCAGTTCATAGTGGGCTGGCGCCGAGGCAGCGTGGCTTAGCAGAGGGGTATTGCAGAGAACAGTTCATGGCGGGTGGAGGGCAGCAAAGCAGCGAAGTAGAAAGCGACCACGACAGCTGTCCATTATAGTCTATCCAGGTTACCCACCCTTAGGGAAGGTAGCACTCACACCCAGGGTGGGGCACCCTTCATCCTATCCAGAGCTATGCAAACCAATCAGTGGACTAATTCAGTAATCATACACCTTTGACCCCAGCATCACACACTGTAGATCTAGCCGTCTCTGAAAAGCTGTATCTATGACTGCATGAGCCTTTGGTGGGGACATCTACACACAAGCCGTGACATGCTCCCTGCTTCTGCCCCACTTCTCAAGGAGAAGTTCAGGTCTTTTGGTGCCTCCTCCCAGAAGGAGAGAGGGAAGGAAGGCAGGAAGGAGCAATGACCCTTCCAACAGGATCTGCCTGGAGAGAGGTCTTCTTTCTGGGGGTGTCAGAGGGCAGACGAGAGTCCTGGGTTGTGCAGGATCCTAATGGGTCTCCTGCTGCTTTGGGGATAAGGACACATGCAGCTTGAGCCACTTTCACCTCAGAATGAGGTTTGATACTTCTCTGTCAGGAGCTAGCAGGTCAAAGCAAGGGGCTGGATAAGATCCAGCTCTCCACAAGCTCCCAGGCTTGGAGGAAAGAGACACAGGCAAGATAATGCAGGCTGCAGGAGGAGAGGAGGCGTTCCAGGCAGGAGGGCAGTTTGGCTGGAGGACAAAGGAGGCTGCACAGAATGGGCACTGTGTGGAGCATGAGGTGGACAGGGAGGACAGGGATTTTGGTTTTCTTGGAGTCGGGGTTTTCCTAGAGAGGCACATTGCGTTCTGGAGCGCACCTACATCGGGCTAGGAGCTTTGGCCGTGTCCAGGGGGCATTAGGGAGCCAGTGGAGGTTTGGAAGCTGAAGCATGGCAAACTCAAGGCCCAGTCCTGGAGAAGACCTGGCTGGCTGCACTGGGCCCCAGCCCGGTGGAGTGCAGACCCCCATGGTGGGTGGGGCCTAGCTGGCTGGCTCTGGGGCAGGAACAAAGCCCGCTGCACACTCTCCAGATCGGAGACCGAACCAAAGCATTTAGCCTTGACCTTGGGCAGAGAAGTCCGGGTCTTGAGCGTCTGAGAAGCCCACATTGACAGGTCAGTCAGTGAAGCACACAGACTGTACCCGTGTGGCCGAGGCCGGAGGTCCCGCAGCTGTCCCAGAGGTCTGGATGGTCCCACCCAAGGGGAGGCGGCCTCCTTCCCAGGGTGGAGCACGGAGCCACTGCAGTGCATCCTCATACCCAAGTGCCATCCCCTCCTACTGGGGTGGCGGCCAGCCCCCAGCCTCCCGGAGACTGGCCTGGCCTCTGACGGAAGCCTCTTATCCTGTGCTCAGCCCCTGCTGATCTGTCCTGACACGTGATCCAGGGGTCGTCAGCAGGCAGCGGCAGGGGCTCTGTAGGGAGAAGGCCCTCTTCCAGGGGCCACCTCTGAGAAAAGACCTGGATGGTACACACAGAGAAGCGCTGGGGGGCATGTGGGGTGCAGGTTGCTTGGGCTGCCATCCTTCAGCTTGTGGTGCCAGGCAGGAGGTTCTGCAGGTGAACCTGGGGACCTGGGGACCTGGGGACCCGGGGCCTGTGTGTGGACTCCCTGTCACATCTTGGTAGATTCCGTGCAGTCACTGTCACCAAGGCTGTCATCGCGTCCCGGCAGGGGGCGTCGAGGGGCAGGCAGGCCATGCCGGAAGCTGGGCAAGGAGCGGCGGAGAGAGCCCAGGCGCTTCCAGAGCCGCAGCCGGGGCTCGCTGGGGCTCGCGGGGTGGTGGGGCAGGCACTCGTGCGCCCGGTGGCGGCTTGGGTCCAGCACGGCTGGCTTGCAGAGCATCAGGAACAGCAGGCAGGAAGCCAGCAGGAAGAAGATGCAGGCCAGGGCGATGAGCACGGGGAGCGGGACCCCCGCCTCAGCAAGAGTTCTAGCGGTGACTGGGGCGGTGAGGAAGGCCGGGGGACTCGAGGCTGGGGAACTGGTGAGGCTGGGGCCTTCTGTGCTCATGGTGCCTGCAGCAGAAAAGAAACAGAAGCTCAGAGGCAGATCTGAGGAGCCAGGGCTGGGGTGGGAGAGACACCTGGAGAAGGTTGGTGGGGGCTGGGCACTGTGAAATTGGATAGCATTATGGCCACATTACTGGTTAGGACAGTGGGGCTCCCCAGGGGACAGGCCTGCGGGCTTGTCCCGCAGCTGATAAGTGGTGATCCTGGGCCTGGACTCCCTGGGGCCTCTTTCTGCTACCCCCTCCTGCGCAGACAAAACAGTAATGCCTTCCCACATTTTAAAATCAGTTCTCATGAGTCACTATAGCCTTAGGCTTGGAAACTTGGGACCTAGGACCAAACACATCAGTAACTTGCTGTATGACCAGGGGCACATCCTAGATTAGAAGATGCTTCTGTCGGTTGATGCTTTCTAATGTCAGGCCTACAAAGGGCAGAGGGTGGCCCACAGGCGTGTTTCATTAGGTCCTTGTAGTGCTTTTAATTTAATTGTGACTTT
Source organism: Chinchilla lanigera (assembly GCF_000276665.1). Lineage (NCBI taxonomy): Eukaryota > Metazoa > Chordata > Mammalia > Rodentia > Chinchillidae > Chinchilla > Chinchilla lanigera. The sequence continues at coordinate 19,769,836 of NW_004955437.1, read as the reverse complement.
TAAAAAGAGAGAGTTCAAATAATACCTGGGTACCTGGCTTTGCTTAAAATTTCAGAATTTCACCTCCAGCCACAGCTGTTCCTTTTAGACAAGGCATTGGCACCCAGCTTGGCACTCGACTGCACAGGCTTTCTGCACACCTTATTTTGCCTGCCTGGCCCCTGGCATTCCTGCTGTTGCTTCCAGATCCAGTCCAAACTGTCCCATGACAGGCTGGGACACCAAGGCTCAGCGGGAAGGCCAAGCCCAAGGCCACATTGAGACTGCGGCCAAGCAAAGGCCAGAACTCGCTGACTCCTGGCCCCGTGACCTCCCCGTCCCTCAGGCTCCCAACCCCCTCCCCTGGAACAAGTGGGGAGTAAGCCTGTGAAGAGCTGGCCGGTGGGCTGGACACTGCCTAAGACTTCATTCACCTGCCGGGCCTTTCCACGATCACTGAAGATCATCCATCCAGGAAGTGGTCAGTTGGTCCCGTAAGGTGGAAACCAGGATGAGCTTTTGATTGAATAGGCCTGGGGTGGAAGATAATGATACCAGAGCCTGTCTTGCAGGTTACTCTGGACCAAAGGGGACGGGTGGGCAGCTCCCTGGGGAGCGTGGCTGGGGCCGCAGGGCTGATGGTGCCGGTGCAGAACACAGGCCCATACGCTAACTTCTTCCTGTTCCTGAAGGAAGCCAGATTTTTTTTTTTTAAAAAAAGGCAAATATTCTTGATATTTAAATGCTAGCAACTCAGATTTATTTAAGGCGAGAAAGAAGTGGGGAGAGAGAATGCAAAGGTCAAATAACTTGATTCCAAAAAAATTGGAAATGACTTTTGAAATATTTGAAACACTACACAGGCCAAACACAACACATGCGTGGGCTCCGCCTAGCTGGTGGGCCAGCAGTTGTGATCTTTGAACGCTACATGGGCCAGGAAATCTAGAAAAGGCTCTAAGGAAGACTCGTCATTTCTGTTTGACCTTAAACTCTCCTGACGCTGGGGACCACAGAGCGGCCTCCTTCCCAGCTTGCTGCCCAGTGTCGCTCCAGTTTTAAGAGTCGGTTTCCAGCACCAAACCCCAGCGAGGGCTCAGTCATGCTGAGGCCCTGCAGGTAGCTGGGAGAACCCCTCGGGCAGGCGGCGGTGGGGAGAGGAGCATGGCGCCCAGGCCCCCACCCCATGGGGCCCTGCCCCACCCCAGGCACTCACCGGCAGCTGCAGGACTTAAACTCCTGGCTCCCTCACCCAGCCGACTGAGGGCGTCCAGAGCTGCCCACCCACTTGTGCCTCCCACCCGTGCCCTACTGCCACCCCTCCTGACACTTGCAGACTGAAAAAGGGCACCTCCCAGCTCCCAGCTGGAAACTGTGATGCCTGTCTGCAGAGCGCTCTGGCTGGGTGTCATAGGAGGGCTGGGTTCCCTTGGGTCTGAGCAGGAGGAGGGATAGGGCTTGCCCATTTCCATCTCCCACGGGGAGAGACCCAGCTGGCCCTCCACCCTGCCCTGGCTGTGCTTGGCTGGGGTCAGAAAAGGCTAGCCCCCCATCCGCAGATGATGGTATTTCTGGGCCTGCAGATGAGTCCACAGAGCCTGTCAAGCTGGCAAATGGAGCTTTAGGCCTTGGCACCAGCTTCGATTAAAAACAAAACAAAACAGACAAACAAACCCTTACAAGGGAGGTTGCCGTGAGCATGTGGTTCCTGTGGCAGTCTGGAATGCTAGAAAACAACGGACACTGTCCAAGTCCAGGGCCAGGTCACTCGATGCTCCCGCAGCCTCCTCCAGGACTCTGGGCACTGTCCCGGGCTGTGGGGGGCTCCCCGCTCCACGTGAGCCCTGCTCTGAACACACCCTGCAAACCCATCTATAGCCTTCTTCTGTCCTTTACAGTTCCCCAAAGATGGGCCGTGACAGTGAGGAGCATGCTGTGTGTCCCGGCACAGCTGTGGCCCTCTGTGGCCTTCTTTCCTGTCTGAGCTTACCCTACATCTTCCCCGAGATCCCCAGCGAGGGTCTCATCCCCCACCCCACCAGGCCTCTGCAGCCCCGGCACTGACCTCAGAGCCAGCCGCAGCAGCCCAGCTCCTCAGAGGAGAGGTCTCCGCAGCTATCCCAGGAGGTCCAGGGAGCACCGGATGCCACTGTGCCTGGCCCTGCCCTGGGCCCTGCGCACCCTGCACCCTCAGTCAGCCTGGCCCGACAAGTAGGCCTGTGCCCCTCGCTCTTCAGCTGGACCTGGCTTTGCAGAGAGAGTGGGCCTCCCTTGGGAGGGGACAGCTGAGCTTGTAGAGGCGGCAACCAAGGGGAGGGCAGGAGGAGCGAGCCTCACTCCGTAGTCTCCTGGGAGCGCTCTGGGGGGCAGGCAATGGGGGGCGCAGAGGGAGAGCTCTGGTACCTCCCAGCCCCAGGCTGGCTCTTCCCCCTTGGAAGTTACAATGGCGGGTAAGGCAGCCAGTGGGCTGCTATTCAGTGCCTGCCAGCCCCTAGGTTACCAGGGAGAGGGGCTACATGCCTGAGGCAGTGGGAGGGGACAGGCAGTGACCTCCCTGCAGCCCCTAGGCCCCGCCTGCAGTGTCCCTGGCAGGGCTCCGAAGAGTGCCTCCCTTCCAAGGGAAGGGTAGAGGCATTTGCAAAGGTCAAAGACGTCACAGAGCAGAAAGCACAGGACTGAGGGAGGAGCGTGCTCCTCCAGGCATGGGGGCATGGGGTCCTCTCCAAAACATGCGCTCACTCCCTTCCCCCAGCTCCTTTCTTCCCGGAAGCCAGAGTTTCCCTGGCAACCAGCTGCAGGAGCCCAGGTCTTGAGCTGCTTCCCCAGCAGAGGCCTCCAGGTTCCTAGAAGGTGACACAGGACGAGTCATGGCTGTCTGAGACCTGAGCCTGGGACCCAGCCCTCTCTAAGAGCCCGTAGCTCTTGGCCACAAAAAAAGACCTTGTCTGCCAGCCCCAGAATGGGCAGGAGTCTTCCGTGGACTGTCAAAGGCTAGAGAGACCCGCAGGGGTCAGCTAACAGCCCCACTCTCTTAGATGACAAAACTCAGCTCCAGAGAGGCATGGCTGACCCAGGGTCACCCAGTGAGTTAGTGATGTGCAGGATTTGGTGATGTCCCTGAACTGAGTGGGCAGCAGGCTCCTGGCACTATGTATGGACAGCATCAGGCCAGAAGAAGGAACCAGTACTCAGAGAACCCCCAGCCTGCACCGCCCTCGTTTTCCTTACCCTCCTTTTCCCAAACCAGTGGATACTGTGTGTCTGGCCCTGTTCTCCTGAGATGCCAGGGAACAAACCTCCAGGATGGTGCAGGTGCCAGGGACGGAGCATGGAGGGACCCTTCAGGCTTCCTCTGGGCAGCTCTGCCTTCCCTGTCCTGCGGCTCCCTGATCTGGACTGTCAGACCCACCAGAGCTTCTTAGACTCCGCAGCAAGAGGTGACCCGGCTGTCCCCACTTCAGGGTCAACCAAGAGGGCCTCCCTAGAGAGGGTTGCAGAAACCATCAGCGCCTCTCCCTCTGTTGGTACCAGGTGAGATGCTTTGTAGGACTGCATCTACCCTTTCCTTCATCCCTGCAAGGTATGCCCAGTGTGCAGGTAAGAAGTTGAGGCTCAGGGGTGTTAAAGTACCCATCCATCGTCACATAGCCAGTAAGTGACAAAGCCCGGAATCACGCTGGGATTGTAACCAGCTCCCACTAGCCCTCAGGTCCTTGTTTTGGAGCAGCAAAAATTGAAGCCCACAGAACAGCAAGCAGCGAGCGGTGGGGAATGGCCAAACGCATGTTTATTAGAAAGAATAATAAAAAAGAGCTCCCCACTTGTCAGGGAGGGGTTTCGTACAGCACAAAAGCCGTGGGTGTTTAAGACCACTGGCCTTTTTTTTTTTTTTTTGGTTTTTCTCCGGTACCGGGAACCGAACTCACGACCTTGCGCTTGCCAGGCAGGCGCTTTTGCCGCTGAGCTAAATCCCCAGCCCCCCACTGGCCTTTTATACAGTTTCGGGGACCAGTTTACGTGAGAGACAGCAGGGATGCTCCTGGTTGCAGGTGGGTCTTTGATGTCAGGAAAGGAAGCTGCTTCGTTTGCATTTCACCTCCTCCAAGCCTTGCATTTAGTTAGGGACCTGTGCTTTGTCCCTTGCATTCCATTAGGCCCTGCTGATCAGTTTGCTGGAGTTAATTATTCAGCCCCTCTGGTATGTTAGCTATTCATGACCTGCACCTTATCTGCCTACCTTCCTTTATCTTCTGGCTTCAGGATGTGCCTGACCCAGAGCCCTAGTTCCTCTTGCTCCAGCAAACTCCCCACCATCTCTCTGTGCTTTTCGAGTTGTGAGGCACAGTTGCCTTGGTCCCTGTGTATCCCTTGAGTCTGATGAGGCCAGCGCTGCTGCCAGGCCAGTCACTCTCATGTCAGCCTCCTCCCATCGTACTTCTTGTTTTACCGGCGCTTCCATGGCTACAGCCTGGTTATCAGGACCCTCGCACTCCACCCAGCTCCCTCCACTGTGTCCCAGTGTGGACTTCCCACCCCGGACAGAGAGGTGTCCCCTCCGGGCCCTCAGCAGCCTCCCTCCTGCTCTCTGTGCTCCCAGCCTAATTACTCTTCCCGACACTTTCTGTTAAGCCAGATCCTCCCCATCCTTCCAGGCCGCACTCTTCCTCCAGGAGCTTAGACCAGTCCCACCCTCGATAGCCTCTGCTGGCTTGATCGGTGCAAGCAAGAGCCCATCGCCCTCTTCTCAGGAAGTCTGTGCAGTGCGCAAAGACAGGAAAGCCTATTTAGGGCCCCAGGAGGCAAGAAACAAAACCTGAATCAAATGACCTCGGCTCAAGGAGACCTGTGCCGGAGCAACGCCCGGGCTCCCCACGGGCGCAAAGGGAAGCTCGAAGGGGAAAGGAGACTTCAGAGCATGGGGGCCCAAACACTGCAGGGCTGTGGGGTGTGACCCTCTGTGCTCCCTGGACTTCGGGCTTGGTGCCTCGCACTGGAGATTTACACAAAGTCATCCACGTAGTCATTCAACAAATATGTGAGCCCTCTGAGTGCTGGGTCATTCATTTTTCCAGAGACAGGAGTGTAAGTGCGCGCAGTGGCCCGCCTCCTGTGCGGGCCGCAGGCAGTAGACAAGGTGTGGGCGTTGGAGGCTGACGGGTCAGGGGAAGGGCTGGGAGCGGAACGGAGCCTGCGTCTCAGAGACGGCCATCCGTCGCTATCTGCAGGCACAGCGGGCTCCAGGACACCCCGATACCAAAACATTTATGTAGCTTATACACGACTCCTGTGTACTTTATTTTTTATTTTGAAGATATTTTTATTTTTAATTAGCACATACTAATTGTACACATGGACGGGGTACACCGTGACATTTCAGTACACGTGCACAACGTGTAATGACCGGGACAGGGCAGTTGGCACACCCGCTTCTCAGACATCTGTCATTCCTTGTTGGAACATTCTAATTCTCTGCTGTGTTGAAGCGCCACGGTACCTCAGTCTATAAACTTGATCTTTCCATGATTCTGGTCACAAACCAAACCGGCTGGGAATGGAATGCAATTTCCCCAGAAGATCGACAACGCACCTAACCACTGAGTCTGCTTCGATTCTCATCCAACTCAGTTCACAGCCAGAATCATGGCAAGAAGTTCATGAACTGAGATGCCACTGTTTCCCTTGATTGCTGTCAACGTCAGTAACGTCCTGCTGTGCCGTAGGGGTTACTCCTGCCGCCCACCTGCACCCTGCGCCTGTCCGCCATCCTCTCTCTCTTCCCCTCCCTCGTGCCCCCCAGGCCCCGGGAACCACAATTCTATTCTCCACATCTTTGGGATCAACTTTTCAGCTTCCACATGGACGGGAGGTCATGTGATGTTTGGATTTCTGTGTCTGACTTAGCTCACTTCACAGCGTGTCCTCCACTCCATTCCATCTATGTTTCCGCAGGTGACAGCACTTCATTCGCTTTTTATGGCTGAGTAATATCCCCTTGCTCCTGTGTGCTCAATTCATCTGTAGATTACGATTAGTACCTAATACAGTATAACGGGGAGGTAGGCAGTTGTTGTTCTGAATTGTGTAGGGAATAATGCCAAGAGAAAATGTCTATACCTGTGCAGTACAGACATTTTTTTTTAGTATTTTTGAAATGTGGTTGGTTTAATCTGAGGATGGAAGACTACACACTCTTCAGGGAGACCCCATGCAAAGATGGCATTTAAACAAAGGCCTGAAGGAGGTGAGGGAAAGGGTAGGCAAATATCTGAAAGAGAATGTGTCAGACGGAGGAAACAGCATAGACAAAGGCCCTGTGGCCAGCACACACTTGGTGTTCAAGATTTGCAAGGAGACCTGTACAACCCCAGCAGAGTTAGTGAGGAAGGAGTGGTGGGAGAGGAGCTCAAAGTGGCAGTTCTGCTACACCTTACTATAGGACTGACTCACTCCCTAAGCCCAAGATCAAAAATCCCAACAAATCAGTTTGATCAGACACCTCCTCCTGCCCCAGTCCCCTTGGGCCACGGTGGTAGGGTTAGAAAGAACATGGCAGCTCCAGGACACATGGCAGGGCCGATGTGAGGAATTGGCGAGAATAGGAGGGGTTGTCTCAGAATGGGAGCATCCAGGGCAGCAGAGAGCAGCTCAGCGCAGACCCCCGGGGACACCATGCCACGGCCTGTAGGAGTCTTCCAGAAACACGGTCTTGGGCCACTCTGCTGTTCCAGGCTTCAGTACCTGGCCCTGACAGGACTCGCCTTGGGCCAGTGCGGCTCTGCCAGCAGCCTCGGAGCCAGACTCCCTGTGAACGATGCACAGCACCAGGCAGGGGCTCCGAGTCAGAACAGCACTGCCCCCACCAGACCCCAGAGACAGCGCCCAAGCCCCAGCGAGGCCCAGGGGCTGGGGTGATCTGACAGGAGACAGGGTGGAGTGCGAGTGTGGACGACCACGGAGCAATCACCAGGAAGGCTGCTTCGTGGGATTCACCTCCGTGGGCAGCACCCGGCTGGGGTGGCCTGAGGGGCTCCAGGGCAAGGCAGTGGGCAAGAAGCATCAGGACATCAAGGCTAACAGTGGAACCGTGAAGGTGTGGGAGGACCCAGAGGGCTTCAGTGCTGCCTGCTCCCCTGTCCCCCCAGAACCACGGAAGGGGCAGGGGCAGTCCTGTGCAGGGCAGGGCAGCAGGGGCCATCGACAGCCGTATGTCCTCATAGCGGATGAGCAAGACTCGTGTGTCGCTGGGAAAGCAGGGGTCTGGGCAGGAGGGGAGGGGAGGCGGGGTGGAGGAAGGAAGGGGGCCCCACGGGCATCTCCCTGCCTTGAGGAATTAGGAATAACTGTGTCTCGCTCTCCTTCAGCTGAAAGCCACAGATGCAGACGAGGGCGAGTTTGGGCGTGTGTGGTACCGCATCCTCCGTGGTGAGTGGGTGCCCTGGTGGGTGGGCCCAACTTGCTGCCCTGGGGTGACAGAGCTTTGTGGCGCTGCCAGCGGTCTGGCAGGGAGGCCAGGGAAGCCCCACGCGCTGTACATGGGTGCAGGGCCAGGGGCGGAAGGGGGAATTCTCGGATTACTTGCACTAAATTGTGTTTGTTCTAAGTGAGGGTGCTGCGTTGGGCTGCCCCACCCTGTGCCACAGTGCCCCCCTGAAGCCCTCAGCCTGACTGAGGGGGCCTTGGATCCAGGGGTTCACTCTCACTGGTCCAGCTAGAAGCAGGTGCCCATGCAGGAGCCAATCCCTGTAGGCAGAGAAGAAAATCCACTAATCTGCCCATGTCGAGGGCCACGGGTAAAGTCAGCACAAGTAAACTACAGAGATGGGGAGTAGAGGAGAGTGAGATCCAGAGGGGAAGTGTGAAGAATGGACACCAGGCCAGCCCAGAGATGCTCACGAAGTCCTGGCCTCACCCGCCCACAGAGAGCCTGGTGTGGTTCTCGTATCACGCTGCCCAGATCCATCTAGGAAGATTGCAGTGAGTTCAAGGCCAACCTGGGGTACATACCGAAGCTCTTTCTCAAAAATCAACCCATCAAATAAACAGAAAAAAGCAGTGCCAAGATCCTCCTGCCAGCCCGGGGCAGTGTGAGGTCCAGGCTTTCTGGCCATTGAGGGGTGCAGCCCAGCTCTCAAGACGCCTGAGCAGAGTCAGCATCCCAGGGGGCCTCCCTAGTTCCTCCATCTCACAGGGATCCTGCTAGAGACCTCACCCCTGTCCTTCCACGCAGGTAACCATGGCAACAACTTTCGGATCCATGTCGGCACCGGGCTCCTGATGCGAGGTCCCCGGCCCCTGGACCGCGAGCAGAACTCATCCCACGTGCTGACGGTGGAGGCCTACAACCACGACCTGGGCCCCATGCGCAGCTCCGTCAGGGTGAGGCCTGGGGCAGGCAGGCCAAGGTCACAGCTGGACCTCAGGGGCCACCAGCTGGGACTGGGTAGGGCAGGGCCACCCTGGGTCAGGTGCTGAGTGGCCTCTGGGCTACCACAGGCTCGGCCCAGCTTGGGATCTCAGGCTCACGGTTTGGCCTTGCATCTCAGTTTCTCCAGATGTGGAAAGGGACCAGAGACCCCACTGTCTCTCCTGGAGGAAAGAAGTGTCTCTACCATCCCAGCCCCTCTGTCCACGCAGCTCCCTAGGATTATCCCCAGTCAAGTCCAGGGAAGCCCCCTAAAGCAGAGGCAGGGACCTCCTGGGGTAGGTTGCAAGCTTGCCAACTTCCATGGGAGAAAAAAAAATTTCAAGATGCCTCAGTGAGAGGCACAGAGAGGTTTATTAGGCAGAATTTTTTAAGTACACACCTATAGACAGTAGAGTGTGGGTCCTTGAGAGAAGGCCACCTTTTACCCTGGAGCTGGATGAATTATGTGGCCTCAGGTCCTCTTCAAGAAGTGATCTAGGCCAGGTGCAGTGACACCTGCCTGTAACCTCAGCACTTGGTAGGCCAAGGCAGGAGGATTGCCACAAGTTCAAGGTCAGCCTGGCCTATATAGTGAGCTCAAGCCCAGCCTGTACTACATAGCGAGATCCTGTTCAAGAAACACAAAACAAAACAAAAAGCTGAGTGATCTCAGATGTGTATTCCTGATTGTCAGGTTACCCATGAAGCTGAGGACGCTGCCCGCTGTCTGTGGGAGGAAGCGCAGTTACAGGTGAAGAGCACAGGCCCCAGCTTGACTGACTGTGCCTTTAAGACCCTTAGGAAATTCTTTGGGAATGAGTTTCCCAGAAAAGAAAAAGCTTGAGAAACTTTTTGTATGAAGCTGCATGCATTTTTTTAAATTACGATTTTCCTTGTCTCCTTTCTACCTGTTTATTTTTCTCCATCCTACCTCAAGGTGAGCCAAGGAAGTCTCACAGAGATGAGTGTGGAGGTTTAGATGCCACCCTCAGGTTACCGATGAGGAAACTGAGGCACAGAGAGGTTGCTAGCGATAGAACCAGGACTTGAGGCTGCGTCTCCTGAATCCAAGTTCAATACTCTTTCCATTGAAAGTATTTGCACTGAGGTATCCCAACCCCCACTCCCAGCTGTCCGATCAGATGTATTCTCTTTTTTTTTTTTTTCCCACTTGAGCAGCTGAAATCAGATCCGACTTAACCTTCCCAAGTGGTCAGAAACGCAGATACTCCCACTGGTGTGGCTGGAAAGGGCAGCGCCTCTCGGGGGCACCCCCTTCCCACCCCAGGACATCTGGGCAGCTCACAGCCCCTTCCCCTGCAGTGGGAAGTGAGTCACTGGGAAGTGGGAGGAGGGCTGTAGCAAAAGTGACAGAGAACCGGCAGGGACTTCACCCAGAGCTGAGCGTGGGACGGAATCAGCTGCTCTTATCAGCCCATCTCGACCCGTTTCCCCAGGCTGGAAATGGTGAGCAGAAGCCTACCTGGCCCGCACGTCACACACCAGGTCACATGTCAAGTCACACGTCACATCCCTCAGGGGTGAGCTGGGACAGGTGACTCAGCCTAACCGGGCAGCCTGGAGCAGATGGCGAGAGCCCAGCCTCCCTACAGCTGCACTCGAGCTGCATCTGCCCAGGTGGACATGACAGAGGGGTCCGGTTCTGCAGAGCCGGTGACTGAGGGCAGCAGCAGCACGTGCCTGCAGGCCTCTGTAGACTGCTCCTCACCCACTGCCTGTCACGGCGCCCCCTTCAGGCCAGAGAGGGGCTGACACCAGCAAAGCCTGGATTGGTGTTCTGGACTCAGGCCTCTTAACCACAGCCACCTTATCGCCCCTCCCAAAAGTGTCAGCCACCCATGTCCAGGGTTTGCTCCTGCTAATCAGTGTCTTGCCATCGCTGCTGCAAACCATTTTTAGCCACAAACATTCTTTTTAAAGCAAATAGTATGTGATATCCCAGGGTCCCCTGTAAAACATCAAATCTAGCTGGGCCAACCTGAACCACATCTTCTCAGCACCCCACCCCCATCCCCATCTCCTCTCCCCTGAAGATAGGAAAGCCTCGCAGAGGACTGTGCCGGGCATTGCCCTCAGTGCTGCCTGCACTTTAGTTAACCCTCCTTTTTTTTTTTTTTTTTTTTTTTTTTTTGGTCTTTTTGAGACAAGGTCTCGATATGCAGCTCAGGCTGGCCTTGAGCTCACTTTGTAGCCCAGGCTGGTCTTGAACTTGGAACGATCCTCCTGCCTCAGCCTCCCAAGTGCTGGGATTACAGGTGTGCACCACCATGACCGGCTTAGATAACCCTCTTAACTATGCTAAGTTGGCTCTGTTGTTATACCCATTTTACAGATGAGGAGAGTAAGGCCAAAAGGTCACCCAGCAGTAAGGGTAGAGCCACATTTGTTTTTCTAACTGCTATGCTGTGCTAACCACTGTACCACACTCCCACAGAAGGCTTTCCAGAGCACAGTGGGAAGCCACAACCTCATCCCCAGAGAGTAGCTCTGAGGCCCCAGGGTGGAGGCTTGATGGCCTTTGAGATATGCAACTTCCACATTCCTGAGACCCAGGACAGCCAGGGACCTTCCTGAGTACACTGTAGCGGCTTCCACTTTGCTGTGGACTCATTTCCCAGCAGCAGCAGACCTGGCTGCAGGGCCCACCCACACTCTCCAGTTCCTGCTGCAGCGCCAGGACGCATGGAGGAAGATGGTGAGCGGTGATGCACACTTGTAATCCAGCTACTTGTGAGGCTGAGGCAGGAGGATCACAAGTTCAAGGCCAGCCTGGGCAACTTAGTGAGACCCTGTCTCAAAATAAAATGAAAAGGGCTGGGGGCCTAGCTCAGTGGCGGAGCACCCTCTCAGTATGTGTAAGGCCCTGGTTCAACCCTTTGTACCACACAGACATACACTGTGGTTTATTATAAAGCATAAAGAGACTGGCTGCCTTGGGGTGCACATGGCACACCCATGCCTGCAGCCCCGTCCCCTTTGAGGGGACAGCCCAGGACAGAAATCGGGGCCAGTTCTCCAAGGAACCCCATAGCTCCCTCCTGCCCCACAGAAACTGCAGACCTGCGCTTCCTGTGCATCTGTGTCTCTCAGATTCACAAACCACACTCTGTGTTGCCTCCTGCTCTGCTGCTAAAAACAAGAGCCCGGTGACACGTGGCCAGGCTCCAGACCACCTCCCTCCTCTTCCTCTCGCACTGTCAGACCCATCCTGTTCCTTCCCCGGGGCCCTGGGAGGCAAGGTCGCTGGGACCAGCAGACTCAGGAAAGGGCAGGCTCCCAGTTCTGATAGGCGGACAGTTACTTTCTGTTTACCCAAAAAGAGTTCCCGAAATTCATCCATGCAAATTCCTCCCACACCCACCCCACCCAGGACCCCTCCAGCCAAGTTTTGGTTGAAGCCAAATGTAGACGGTTCTGTAAACAGCTGGGCCCAGCAGCTGGGGCCTGGGCGAGCACTTTAGTTTGCATAGTGATTCTCGGTGCCTGGACACAACAGTTCTGTGACACCACTGGAGAGCCCAGAGCGGCCACATGGAGAGTCTTCCACGGACTCCCATGTGCCCGTGGGGCCTCTCCTTCCCGGACTCTGCTGGGTCCCCATCTGTGTCCCCTACTTTCCCCAGCCAAAAGCCCCTCCCCCCATCTCTCCAGGCTCCCGGCTCAGCTGCTGAGAGGCTCCAGGCTGGTCCCAGAGGTGGTGGCCAGTCAGAAGCCAGTGCCCAGTTCCGAGGCCACCTGGGCCTCAGGCCCCACCCTCAGTGCCACTGGCCCGGTTCTGGTGGGCCTGCTCATCCCCAGACCAGAGCCAGCAGCGCGACACTCAGGAGATGAGAACGGGGAGAATTCTGTCCTCAGTCCAGCCCTCCCAGCTACTGCGAGCTGTGGGGCAGGTCACACCCCCTGCTCTGGGCATCTGGCCCCATCTTCCACAGAAGGCAGGGGCCGGGGCCTCCCTACGGCTCCGTGGGCAGCCGCACTGTGACGGCCTCCCCAGGGTGTGGAGGGGGTCTTTCCACACCCTGCTACCCTGCTGCACACGCTCCCAGAGCTCAGGAAGGGGAGGGCTGCGGTCCTGAAGGGTGGATGCTTAGTTTTATGGACAGAAAGCAGAGTCCTGAACTCTCCCAGGGGTGAGAGACGGTGGAGAGGACAGCGGCACTGCTCTCTCCCCGAAACATCTTTCACACAGCCCTGTTTTTGCTGTGCACGACATACACGACATGCACGTTCATGAAAGAGAACTTCCAGTCACCAGAGGAGCGAGGAAAATTACTCATAATTGCACAATCCACAAACGCCCACGGGCTTGGATGGGGTCCCCGGAAGCCAACCCGGAGACGAGGATTGCTGTAATTAGTGAGAAGTGTCCCCAGGGAAAGCTGGGCAGGGTGAGGACCAGGAAGAAACAGCAGCCAGCAAAGTGACAGACAGAGGGGACGCTCCTCCGTCCCTGGGGAGCTCTCGGCAGTACCCCTCACTGTCCCTAAGCTGACCAGGAGGAGGCACTGCAAATCATAAAGCGGTCCGAGGGCCGACATACTCTTACAGCCTCCTTTCCGTTTTTATTAGCGCACATCGATCTTCACAAAATACTGGGTTCATTGCGGCATTTCTGACACCAGGATCATACTCACTCCCCCCTGCTCTCCTTTCCTCTTCCACTTGCCCTCATTCCCTTCCTCTGGTCTAAAAATAACCTCCCTTCCACTTTTCTGTCATCTTTGTGGTTTGTTTTTTTTTTTAAGAGTCCACATCTGAGGGAAAACATGCAATACTTGTTTTTCTAGATCTGGCTTCTTTCCCTTCACATGATGGTCCCCAGTTCCATCCATTTTTCTGCAAGTGACGTAGCTTTGTTCTTCTTTATGGTTGAATACTATTCCATTGCATTTATATGCCATGGTTAATTTACGTTAGTTCCACATCTTGGCTACTGTAAGTTATGCCACAGTCAACATGGGTATGCAGCTATCACTGCAGTATGCTGACTTTAATTCCTTTGGTGATACACTGAGGAGTGTTATAGCTGGGTCATATGGTGGATCTTTTCTTTTTTCCCCTGGAGTCTGAACCTGGGCCTTCATATTGAACTACATGTCCAGCTCTTTTATTTTTTATTTTGAGACAGGGTTTCCCTCAGTCATTAAGTTGCCCAGACTGGGCTTGAACTTGTGATCCTCCTGCCTCAACCTCTGGAGTACTGGGATTATAGGCGTGCATTACCACGTCTAGCTAGGTAGTTATATTTTTAATTTTTGGAGGAACCTCCAAACTGATTTACATAATGTAGCTGTGCTAATTTACATTCCCATGTAGAAGTGTTCCTTTTTTCCCCTTTTCTTTACCAGAATTAGTTGCTTTTTTTTTTTTTTTTTTGTCTTTTTGAGACAGGGTCTTGCTATGCAGTTCATGCTGGCCTTAAACTCACAACGATCCTCCTGCCTCAGCCTCCCGAGTGCTGGGATTACAGGCGTGCACCACCACGCCCAGCTCAGGATTAGTTAATTAATTAATTTTTAAAGAAATTTTTGAGACAGAGACTTGCCATTCTCCTTTCTCAGCCTCCCAAGTGCTGGGGCTTCGTGTATGCGCCACCTCACCGGGCACGCATGCTCTTTTTTGTGTTCCCGGTGATAGCCATTCTGATGGGTGAGATGGAATCTCATCGGAGTTTGCTCTGTATTTCCCTAATCCGCCATTACATGTTAATGTCTGTTCTTCTAGATGTATTTTGACATTTAAATGGGTCACTTCCTGGCACTTCTTCAGGCCCTGGCTCATTTTGTCTTCCTAACAGCCTTAGGAGTGACAGGCAGTCTGAGCAATTACAGTCATGTTACCATTTCATGGTGGAGCAATTGGATGGCCTGAAAGAGCCACCAATTAAGCACAGGTTCCCACAGGGCTAGTACCAGAGCCAAGGGTAAGATAAAGTTCATTCTTGTTTGTTCATTTTTTTTTTTGGAGACACGATCTTGCTAAGTAGTTCAGGCTAGCTTTGAACACACTATGTACTCCAGGCTGGACTCAAACTCACAGTGATTGTCCTGCCTCAGCCTCCCCAAATACTGGCTGGGATTACAGGCATGCGCCACCACATTCTGCACGACAAAGTTCATTGTTAAACAAGTGATATTTGAGCACCAACCATGCTCAGGATGCTGTGCAAAGCGGAGGACATGGTGACCAGCAAGACTGTGTCAGGCTGCCCAGCTGTCAGAAAGCGCAGTGACCATGAAAGCCGGCCACAGTGGCCACATCCAAGTTCCAGTCTCCGCCCACCCTGACCATGTACCCAACTCCGCAGGTGATCGTGTACGTGGAGGATGTCAACGACGAGGCCCCTGTGTTCACACAGCAGCAGTACAGCCGCCTTGGGCTGCGTGAGACCGCAGGCATTGGCACGTCGGTCATCGTCGTCAGAGCTACGGACCGAGACACCGGTGAGGCCTGCAGGGGTCCCACTGTTCAGAGGTATTCTCTCCTCACCAGCCAGTCCCGAGGGCCTTGTCTTCCTCAGTCCCCCACCCACCCAGTTCCCCATTCCCTGGCCAGGCAGGGACCCTGGGAGCACCTTGGCCACACCCTGCCAGATGCCCAGGCCAGAAGGCATCATGGGAGCTATACTGAGGTGGGTCATGCTAGGCGAGTCCGCATGTGCCCCCTCAGGACTGGCAGCTCCCTGCGAGCCTCTGGCGAGGGACGGGCCTTGCAGAAGGGGGCTGAGGCCAGCAGGGCACAGGGCCGAGGGGAGGAGCAGGGCTCAGCTCCCTTCTGCAAGGAGTCTGCAAGCCCCCGATCCCCAGAGGTGGCCACAGTGCCAAAGGGAAGAGGAAGAGTCCAGCCAAGAGGGGAGCACTTCTTGGGGTGCATGGCACCCCCAGCCCCCGGCTTGTCCTGGGTATCAGCTGCCCTGGTGGATCCCCCACCCTCCTCAGCATCCTCACTTCACCTGCGGCCCGGCAGGGTGGTCAGTGTTCCTGGACAGTGATGCTGCAGCACGGGTCGCATACCTTGTGTTCAGTGGCTCGTGACCCTTCCTGGATCAGGCAGCCCTTAGGGGTAGCAAAAGCCATGGATGCCAGCCCTAGAAAAATGCACATCCATTCTGAGTCTTGCAAGTGATTCCAAGGAAGTCTGGGATTTTCAGGGAGGTTTTATGCCGGTTCCCTCTCCTGCCCCCAGGGGGTCTGGGGACTTCAGTGAGGTGATCCCAGCTGTAGCTCCATTTGAAGGGTGCCTCCCAAGGCAAAGGCACTTGGGGTGTGGAGAGAACAGAGAACAGTGTTCTTGGCCCTGAAGCCCTTGTATCAGAGGAAGCCAGTGACAGTGTGGTCACCTCTGAGGATGCCACCTTGTCCAAAGCTTTCTAGATCTAAGCCCCTACTACAAGGGATCTTCTGTCCAAACATCCAAACCAGGGGCTTGATCTCGAACTTGAGGTCCCAGGGAGCAGAGCCTCTAGTGCCGAAACCAAGCCCCACAGTGAGGATCAACAGCGTCCCAGGCCTCGCCATCCACACTGACCTCGACCCTGTCCTCTGCCACATCTCTTGGGCTGATCTGTCCTGTAAAGGTGGGGGCAGTGTGCACCAGTAACAATGGCCAGGGCCTCTGCCGTGTCCCTCGGGGACAGCCCCGCCCCACCTGGGACTGCACAGCCTCCGTGTCCTCCCGCAGGGGATGGTGGCCTGGTGAACTACTGCATCCTGTCGGGCGCAGAGGGCAAGTTCGAGATCGACGAGAGCACGGGGCTGATCACCACTGCGGACTACCTGGACTATGAGACCAAGACCAGCTACCTGATGAACGTGTCCGCCACCGACCAGGCCCCTCCCTTCAACCAGGGCTTCTGCAGCGTCTACGTCACGCTGCTCAACGAGCTGGATGAGGCCGTGCAGTTCTCCAATGCCTCCTACGAGGTGGCCATCATGGAGAACCTGGCCATGGGCACGGAGATCGTGCGGGTCCAAGCCTACTCCATCGACAACCTCAACCAGATCACCTACCGCTTTGACGCCCACACCAGCACCCAGGCCAAAGCCCTCTTCAAGATCGATGCCTACACGGTAAGGCGCAGGCCGCTCACTGAGCTTTTCAGTCTAACAACACTTACTGAGCTCCTTCTGTATGCACAGCCCCTCCTCTTTCTCATAAAGTGTCCTTCAGATGGGTCCCCCTGTGACGTACTTCCTTTCGTGTTTAGGGCTAAGGTAGCGCTGCTCCTAGGCAACCCAACATCCTCCTTGTTACTAGTCAACTAGTGTGTCACAGGAAAATCCAGCTGGTCTCCTTCTGTATTCACATCCATCATAGTACTTTGTCTCTGGTCCTCAGTGTGTATCTGACGCCAGCTGTGATTCGGTTCAATACTGGACAGCTCCTCCAGGAGTTGGAGGCAGAACCTGCAGGTTGATTCCTGGGAGCAGCTCTCAGGGCCCAGGCAACGCTTTGCTTGCTGCTGCTGATTTGTCCCCAAGGTGATTTGAAAGGATATAAATGACGAGACACATCCCGGGAGATGTGGAGGAGAGTCTAGGGGCTTCTGTACCCTCTCCAGGCACACAGCCCTCCCCTCAGAACCTGCACCATTCAGCAGTCTGCAAACTCCCCCAACCCTGCAGTTCAGGAAGTTATGGAGGCTTCTTGCGCAGGCACATTGAATCACTAACTCAGTCTCCAGCCCTCTGTCCGACCCAGAGGATGAGGGGTGAGAGGGAAAGTTCCAAGTTCTGATTATGGCTTGGTCTTTCTGGTGACTCACCCTAACCTGGGAACCCAGCAAGAGTTACCTCGTTAGAACGAAAGCTCCTCCTATTACCCAGGAAATTCCACAGGATTGGAAAATGTCAGGAATCAGGGTTCATAGATGAACTATTAGAACAAAACACTCCTAGAACCTTTTTTCCCAGGAATCTACAAGAGTTTAAGGAGCCCTGTGCCAGCCACCAGGGACAGACACCAAGTATATATTTATTATTTCACAGTGTCTCCAAAAGCTATGTAACCTGTCATAATTCCCTTTTTACCTTGGCTATTAGGAAGCTCAGATATAAATTTTGCCCTTCAGCGCATACCTATTCTTAGCTCGGTGTCTAGTGCAGCTACCCCTTAACTACTACCTGGCTTCTAATCCTCCATCTTTGCTTTAGTGTGCCTTTCACCAGAATTCCTTTGAAAATAGGTAAGGTAGCTGGGCATGGTGCTGGACATTTGTAATCCCAGCACATCAAGAACCTAGAGCAGGAAGATTTCAAGTTCAACTCCTGCCTGGGCAATTAAAATAAACTTTTGTCTCAAAAAAAAAAAAAAAAGAATGAAAAGCGCTAAGGATGTAGCTCAGTCCAAAGGCCCTGGGTTGAGTCTGTAGTTTGGAAAAAAACAAAAGGCAGGGTGAGAATGACCAACCTGCCCGGCCTTGTCCCAGGGAATGCTGGGAACCCGTGATGACAAGACCCTCCCCGACCCTCACACGGTTCTCGGGCTGGGGTGGAAGTGGGGATGATGAACACTGCCCATCAGAGCACCACAGGCACCACGTGACGAGGGAGCAGCAGCGCACTCCGGGGCCCCCTGGGCTGGGAAGCGGGAAGCCTTCGTGGCAGAGGGGCATCCGAGCAGGCACAGAGACAGCAGCGGGATTTCGACCTCGCAGGGAAGCTGTGCCAGGCCGAGGGTGGCAGACAGGCGCACTCTGCCTGGAGTCTGCGCTGACTTCACTCACCCACTGGTCCCTCCCTGCAGGGGGTGATCACGGTCAAGGGCCTGGTGGACCGGGAGAAGGGCGACTTCTACACTCTGACGGTGGTGGCAGACGACGGTGGCCCCAAGGCGGACTCCACCGTGGTGAGTGGTCCCGGCTGCGAGTCCCGAGGTGCGGCCTGGGCCCGCCCGAGACGCTTCCAAACCCGCACCTCCAGCCACCCGACATGCAGGCTGGGCAGCGGGCAAGGGTCAGGTCTTGCTAGCCCAGGGACCGTACAGTGACCGCCATGCCCCCCTTCCCGGGAAGCCTGGCCCCACGATGAGACCGCAGAGGGGTGGAGGGCGCACCCTCGGGAGGCCAGGTGGTGGGGTTGGGGCACAGCCGCGCACTAACCATCCGCACCCCTTCTCTCTCCTTTCCCTCTCTGCCTCTCCGCCTGCAGAAGGTGAGTACCGTGGACGGGGTCCCTGTTACTGGCCGGACCTGGGTGGCCTGGACCTCCCACCTCCCCTGGCCCAGGGCGCAGGGACAGATGGGCAGGCCGTCTCCTGTCACCCCCTCCTGGCCTCCCAGTGCCCCCACTGTTGCACTCAGAGCCAGGGCCCCTAGGGCACATTCCCTGCTCGGTCCCGTGGGATGGTGGGGTGCCCTAACAAAGGAGGAGCTAGAACATGCAAAGAAGGGGACACTGGGGCCTGCCCCAGCTCTGCCTCTCATGGCTGTGGGACACAGGCAGGCTGCTCAGCCTCTCTGTGCCCCTCTTCCTCGAGTCTAAAATGAGGGCCATACCAGCAGCCTCGCCGTCCTCAAAGGATGTGACTAGGTGGCGGCAGTTCTCTGGGAGGAAGCCTTGCGTGAACCTGCCCCAGAGCCGGGCGTGGTGGCAGAGTGCTGTGCCCTGTGCCCTGGCTGTCACCTTCCCTCTCTTACGGTGGTGACCAAGGTGTATGTGAGGGGGGGTGCACAGTACCGTGGTGCAGGGTGCTCAAGAAGGCGGCCGTAAGTCACCACGCTGGGCCTCCGGCAAAGGCAGGACGGGCCACATGCCAGAGGTACTGGGACGGGCGGCCCTGAGGTCCCCGGTGCCAGATGGAATTCCAGGAAGGGGCCAGCCCTGAAGGGAGAGGCAGGCGGGGGCTCAGGCCGTGGGCTGAGGTGGGGACAGGCCCCATAGGCAGTGGGACACAGCCACCCAGCGGGTCCGCCTGCTCTCTAGACCACGCAGCCATCCTGCCGTTCTTGAGCCATGCTCACAGCCGCACTGCCCCACAGCCCGAGTCCCCTCCACATAGCCGAGGGGATGGAAGCCGGCCCAGGGTCCAGGCCGAGAGGCCATGCCGCTGCCCGGGGTCCCCAGCATTCCCCGGAGGCACCTCCTGCAGCGGCCCCTGGTATGGCTGGCTGTCCCCAGCCCCACGGTCCACAGGCCAGCCCAGGGCCTGGGTCTGCTCCCCAGGTCCCAGAGGGTGGCCAAGGCTGTCAGCACCAGGCAGGTCCCCTGGGTCTGAGTCTTGGGGAGGCAGGGGGCCCTTTTCCAGGCCCTGGCCTCATCGTCTGCACAGAGGCCCAGCTGCCACTCAGCCTTGGAGTCGAGGGGTGGAGGAGCAGAGACGGCAAGGGGCGGCTGTCCCCTGACGCCCCTCGTGTGGTTGGCGAGGGCTTCCCGCACACTGCGGGGCCATACCCACAGCGCCCACCTCCTCCAGGAAGCAGAGCCACTCTGGAGCTCCTGGCCGCTGCCCAGATGTCAGCCTGCCACCCAGCTCTGCAGAGAGCTCTGGCGGAGGCAGGGAGCAGCTCCGCAGAGGTGGCATGGTTTCCTCTGTGAGCCCAGAAGCCCAGCCGCAGCTCACCTCCACCTAACTCCGCCCTGTCCCGGCAGCGGGCTGGTTCAAGGTGCACAGGAAGGGGGCTGGGCCGCTGCCGCAAGAGCTCCTGAGTCACACCCTCCGCCCAGTGCCTGCCAGCTGTTCTCCCTCCTCACCTATCCCAAACCCTGCATCAGGGCGAGTAGTCATCATGGCAGGGTCACTGACGGTGTGCCAGCCCAAGCTGGGTTCAGGGTACAGTGAAAACCAAATTCAGACACATCCCTGCCTCCACATAAAATGCAGAGAGAGAAGCCACTGAGCAGCTACGGCAGCCATGCATGATGCTGCAGGAGATGAGAGGGAACCAAGGAGGGCTTCCCTGAGGAAGTGACTTGGGCTGAGGTCTGCAGGATTCATAGGAGTTAATTAACACAGCCAAGAAGAAAGAGTGCCTCAGGCAGTGGGATCAGCATGTGCAAAGACCCTGCAGTATGAGGAAGTGTGGCGAGCTCAAACGAGGCCATGGCGAGGTTGAGGTAGTTCAGAGGGATGAGATCACAGACCCTTGTGGGGTTTTGCCTGGAGAACATGCAGTAGGCATTGCTATTCGTGTCACAAGGGGGCTTCAGGGAACTAGTTTCCTGATTGACATTCACAGCAGATGGGCACAGTCTTGTCAAGGGAAGACATGCACATCTGCCAGATGGGAAGAGGGGACCGGAGCCCGCGGTGCCACCCTCAACTTTCCGTTTGCTCGGTGATCCTCCCAGCATCCTAGTGCTATAGATGTTTCTGTTCCAACTTTCAGCCTAGAAGTGGAAAATCAGGGAGGCTGAGTAACTTTTCCTCCAAACACGCACAGCTAGTTAGCTGAGTTGGTCCTGCTCATTCCCCTATGGCAGCGCCAGCAAACCTTTTAGAGTTTTCAGTGATGCAAACAGCCTGCAGCAGCACACGTGCCATAGGTTCGCCACCACTGCCCTGCAGTCTGAACCACCTGAAGATGCAGCAGGTGTGGCTGGAACCAAGAAGTGAACCCAGGCCGGGAGGCTGCAGTAGGACGTCCCCTGCAGAGCAGAGGTCCAAGGTCTCCGTGAGGGCCTGGGCCCCCTCGGGGACAGAGGCGGGGCAGTAGGAGGAGACCTGGCCCCGGATCCCCAGAACCCACCCAGCCCCTCCCCACCCCGACTAGTGAGTTAAGGGCCCCTGGGGTCCCAGCCGTAGCTGGGGTGGAGCCCACATGAGCCCCTCGAGAAGAGCCGAGGTGCAGATGTGAAGTGACAGGCTCCGTGCACGCGTGCAGTTTATCAGACAGTTGGAAATTCACCTGCCTTCCCGCCAGCCCTGTCCCCTGGGGCCCCAGGCAGCTGTCCCCTCCTTCCCGGGCCCTGTGTCCTCCTGTGAACCCAGAGGTGCCAGGAAGTTGGCCAGTATCTGGCCATCAGATGTGTTTTGAGCAGGCTGCACACCATCATCTTCCTTAATTTTTATGACTCATCAGCTAATTTCACTAGAAAATCTGGATTTCTTGTTTCTCTGGAAAAAAAAAAAAAAAAAAAGGAAGCTGGACCCATACCAAGCCGGCATTCCCAGCTCCTCTCCCCTTGGCCAGGGCCTGCATTTTCTCATCTCCACCACCTCCGAAGGTCCCACGGGCCACCTCCCTGCCCTCCCAGCCCAGCGCCGAGGCGGTGTGCCCCCGCCCCCGCTGCAAGGAGGAGCAAAGGCTCCGGGCCCTACAGGCGGCCTGCCCAGACCTGACCGAGGACCGCGGAAGGACTGCGGCGCCTGCGGCCAGCGGAGGAAAGCGGCGGTAGGTCCCTGAGCACGTTCGCCCCCCAGGTCTACATCACCGTGCTGGACGAGAATGACAACAGCCCCCGCTTTGACTTCACCTCCGACTCGGTGGTCAGCGTGCCTGAGGACTGCCCCGTGGGCCAGCGAGTGGCCACTGTCAAGGCCCGGGACCCTGACGCAGGCAGCAATGGGCAGGTGGGCTCCAAATGAGATAGGGGGGAGCTACCCTGTCAGTAGAGGCTCCTCAGCGGCCACCTAAGCCATTCCTATGACCAAGCATGAAGCATGGGACCCCCAACTCATTCTCTTGGCCTCCAGAAGATATCAGGGAAACCAAGGAAGACTTCCCTAAGGAAGGGACTAAGGCTGAGATCAGGAGAATGCATAGAAGTTAACACTGCCAAGAAGGAAAAGTGACTCAGGAAGAGGGAATGTGCAAAGGCCCTGTGGTCTGAGGAAGAGTGGCAAGCTCAAACAAGGTTGTAGTAGGAGGTCCCCCCACGCTGATATCCCCAGGCTCAAGAACCTGCCATAGGTGTGGTACTGCCTTGGTGGCCCTATTACCCCTTCCTGAGGGCCTGAAGTACCTTGGCAGCAAATTCTCTTCTCAAGCAGCCTCGCTGAACAGAGGGCCCCCGAGAGGGTGGGCTTGGGAAGACCAGACAGCACGTTGGCCTAACCTGTCCCCAACCCTCCCTGCCTTCCCTTCCCTCACCCTCTCCTCTGACAGGTGGTCTTCTCCCTGGCCTCTGGCAACATCGCTGGGGCCTTTGCGATCATCACCACCAACAACTCCATTGGTGAAGTGTTTGTGGCCAGGCCCCTGGACAGAGAAGAGCTGGACCACTATATCCTCAAGGTGACACAGGGTGGACTGCAGCTGTCAGGGCTGGGTGCACGAGCGAGACTGACCAGGAGAGAGGACATGGGGCCGAAGAGCGACAGTGTCTGTGCCCAACTCTGAGAGCCAGAGAGAGCCTGGCTGGGGGACCTGGTAGTGCCCTGGCTGCCCCATAAAGGCAGTGTGACCTTGGGCAAGTTATTTCCTCTGCCCCGGCCTCAGTTTCTCCATCACTAGCATGGGCAGAAGAACCCCACGTGGCCTCTGCTGAAGTGGGAAAGAGTTGCAAGTGTGAGAAGCCACGAAGGGCACCATTAGTGCTCAGTTGCTCTGGCCAGGTGGTTGGCTGTGGGGTCTCAGGGCCCTTGGGGCTGCCCTCTGCGCAGACGCACGGCCATCTATGTGGGCAGCACTGAGGTTTGCAGAGGCAGGCTCTGCCCGTGGTTAGGCTCCACGGTCTGCTAAACAGATTATCCTATGGTGGTGCGTGCCTGTGATCCCAGCCCTTGGGAGAATGATACAAGAGGATTTCCACAAGTTCAAAGCCAACCTGGGCTCGGTATCAGGTTCAAGCCTGGCCTAGACTATATAGCAAGACCCTGTCTTGGATGGATGGATGAATGGACGGATAGAGGGAGGGAGGGAGGGAAGGAGGGAAGGAGGGATGGGTGGATGGATACAAAAAACCAAGGGGAAAGAAAAGATTATTCCAGTTTTTGCCCTGTGTGCCAGAGAACAGATCTGAGTGCAGGGCCCAGAGGCCTTGAAAGCTGAAGGCAGGTAGCAGAGTCAGATTCCAGGCCAAGGTCATGGGCAGGCGCTGCCGCACTGCAGGGTACAGGGAGGGACAAGGCCGGGCAGTAACAACTTGAGTGCACAACAGTGGTTCCAAAAGAGGCTCCCACGCCTGGCAAGACTGGGCGAGGGTTGTTTGCAACGTGGGGTAGGAGGAGGAGGTGTGGGCAGAGGCCAGCGCTAGCCAGACCGCCCAGGGGAGGGACGGGCATTGCATCTCTGCCCTCCCCGGTCCTCCCTGCAAGGAACCAGCTCCTGCTCCCCTGTGCAGGTTGTGGCTTCCGACCGTGGCACCCCTCCTCGGAAGAAGGACCACATCCTGCAGGTGACCATCCTGGATGTCAATGACAACCCTCCGGTGATCGAGAGCCCCTTTGGATACAATGTCAGCGTGAACGAGGTGAGGGTAGCCGGGGCCTCCAGCTGGACATCCGGCATGGACGGCAGCCATGCGCTGACCACAGGGCACCTGTTTCAATGTCTGCCTGGCCTGCTGGTCTCTCAGACCTCAACTCATTCATGATCATGCCCCAAACACTTAGCCTGGGTGCTGGAATTCAGAATTTTTTGAGGTGAGGCGGAAGAAAGGAAAGGAAAACAAGAGTGTTGTTTCATAGGACAGGGAGCCAAGGTTCAGCCTGGAGAGCCACTTTTTAAATCAGTATATGTATCAGTTGGTCCTAAGTTTGAGCCACCAGGGCTGGTATCTCTGCCTGGCCCTGCTGGTTATCATGCCAAATGCAGTGTTCAGGAAAGCAGGGGCGTAGGGGCGTAGGGCACCTTGAGCCAGGTGCCCGAGATTCGGCCCTGATTTGCACATGGATATGCACATGTTCCTTCCCTCTACCTCAGTTTTCTCATCTGTAAATGGGGCAACAGAAGAACCCAACACACAGCTTCAGTGAGTTAGTCGGTGCCCACAGAGTACCCACCCCCGGCATCCTCATCAGCCCCCCACCCCCCCACCCCCTTGTCAGACAGGAGCAGGTGCTAGACCGTGCCCCAGAGGCCTGGAATCCAGAATGACCTCTCTCCTGCTTCCCTCCCAGAATGTGGGCGGGGGCACCGCGGTGGTCCAGGTGAGAGCCACCGACCGTGACATCGGGATCAACAGCATCCTGTCCTACTACATCACCGAGGGCAACGAGGACATGACCTTCCGCATGGACCGCATCAGTGGCGAGATTGCCACCCGGCCTGCCCCGCCTGACCGCGAGCGCCAGGGCTTCTACCACCTGGTGGTCACCGTGGAGGACGAGGGTACACCCACACTGTCGGTGAGTGATGGTGGCACAGGGTGTGGGCGTGGCCAGGGTGCTCTGCCGTCTGTGTGAGGGGACCGAGGAGGTGAAGCTGACGACTTCCTCCCTGCGCCTTCAATCTGCCAGATCGGAGCCCGTGCGGAGGCTGGCGTATGGGGGACGGGTCACCTGCGTCCTTGGCTGCTCCAAGTCCCCTTGCCTCTCTCTGAGCAGCTCTGTGGGGTGAAGGCTGAGCCTGACAAAGGGCCAACCCAAGGGATGGTTCCTCAGGGAAAGTCGTCCCCAGCCCTGTCCCCACATGTTGGTGTGACACTGTTGCAACACGTCAGGGTTGGAAGGGACTGAGGTCTGTGTTTCAGTCAATGCCTGAATGAATGGGACTTCTGCCCTTGGCCAGATCCAAGGCTTGCCCAGCTAAAGAGAGGGGCAGGCCTGAGGGCCAGGTGGCAGCTCTACAGGGCCTGGGTCGTGGCTGTGTAGAAGCCGAGTGACAGTGACAGTGAAGTAGGGACTAGTGCGGAGTTTGAGTTTTGAGTTGGAGCGCCATGAGCTGGCTGCGTGTTAATGAGCAAGTCAGAACCTCTCAGAATTTCAGTTTTGTCATCTGCATAAGGCAGATAGTATCTACCGCAAAGTTGTCTCGTGGACCCCGTTAGCTTGTCTGTGAATGCACTCGGTAAACCATGAGGAGGAGGAGGATGTATCAACTGCCTGTTATCACAGTCATGCTTCGCTACAAACCACATGCTGCCCAGGGGTGTGAAACAATGACCATTGATTTCTCTAGAATTCTGCATTTGGTTGTGCAGACCAGGCTCAGCCGGGTGGTTCTTCTGGTCTCAGCTGGACTCCTTCCTTGTGGCAGAATGGGTGCTGTGTGCCAACTGGTGATGTGCTTCCAGAGAAGGGTTGGCCATGGGGGTGGGGAGACAGGGACAACTCTGTCTAGAAGGGGAGCCCACACCTGTTCTCACAGCACTAGGAGGAGAGAGAGCAGGGTACACAAGCCCTCGAGAATGCCAGGCCTGCAGCTGGCACAGGGTCCCTTCTGCAGCTTCTCTTGGCCGAGGCAAGTCACAAGGTAGCATAGATTCAGGACACAGGGAGTTAAACTAAGGTTTGCAGGACTAAGTGATACAGAACTGCAGAGTGTGGGAGGGAAGGAGGTAAAGGTGAGACACAGCATTGCAGCCTGGGGACCCTGGGGACCTCGATTCTAAGCGAGGCCTCAGCTTTGCCTCTTTCTATCCCAACAGGTGACCTTGGGGTTCCTCCAGGTAGGAGAAGGAGTTGGAGTAGCTCAGGCTGGGCTGTTTGACTAGGGCATCTCTGGGGAGGGCTAGGAATTGGGCCAATGATCTCAGGAAACCTCCCAGCCCATTCTGAGAGTCAAGGAAACAGGACTGGCTCAGGCACCCCTGGACCGGGCCCTCACCCAGCATGAGCAACCCAGAGCCTTGCCCTGAGGTCAGAGCTGATTAATTTAGCCCTCCATATCCAGTGGGCTAGGCAGGCGCTCACTGATAGGACACATGTAACTCCCTGGGGGCAGGGGTGAGGCAGGAAAGGTATCGTTTATGGTGGTGACATGGAGGGACGCAGTGTTGACATAAACCTTGTGCAGCTGCACCCAGCTGCAGGGGAAGGTGAATCATCTGGGTCATTCCTCCAGCAGCACTTAGAGATGTGTCTGGCTATAAGTAACAGACACCTCACTATAGCATCATAAATCAGAATGCATTTTCTCACATCGACCTCTGGAGTGAGTTACAAACACTGATTTCAGGCTGAGTCATGTCAGAGTTCACATCTTATGGTTGTACAACAGCTGCTGTAGCACCAGCCCTCAGGTCAGGATTCACTCAAGGCAGACAGATGAAAAAAAGATAAAGAGGTATGCCAGTTACTGCTGCCCCTTTATCAGGAAAGTGAAAGATTTCCCTGACCCAGCCCCCAGAGTTCTTGGGTGTCTTACTGGCGAGTCGTGGGCCACACGGGCATGCTGCCTACATGGGGGGTTGGAAAAAATGGGGGACAGCATTGTCACAAGTGGCTCATTACTCAGGGCCAGATGTATTACGGCCCCAAACAAGAGCAGGACTCTGTTGGCAAGGAAGAGGCAGAGAAAAGATTGGAAGGCACTGATAGCACTGCCACACCCCCAGCCCCACCCCCACCCCCACAGCCCTAGGCTCCCCGGGGAAGCAGACATCAGAACGCACGTAGTTTCTAAGACCCTAAGATGTGGAGACCAGATCAGGCTTCCTTTTACCCCAGAATAATGGGAATTAGAGACAGATGAGCCCACCCTGGCCATCCACAGGATGGCCATGGGCTAAGCAGGCCCTGGAAAATGTGGGGTTGGTCCCATAGCCAGAGCTCCAAGCTGCTGGCCAAACCCTCTGCTGAGCCCTCCAGTGCCTGCTGTTCCAGGCCTGCCTCAGGCAGGGCCCAGGGTGCTGCTCCCTGGCAGAGGGAGAGGTGGGCAGCATCTGCCTGCCTTACCTCGGTTATCTCCAGGGCTGCTCCAAGGCCCAAACACCTTTGTGTGGGCAGGATGTGGGACGGAGCTCCCGAGCCAGTGCCTGGGCAGCACGTATGTGGCCTCCTGGGCTGCCTCAGGCCTGGGCTTTCTGGACTATAACACAAGCAAACAGCACCAGGGGCCAACGTGAAAGAGAGTCCTAGGAGGAAAACATTAATTCACAAAGAATATGTCCCCTCCTTGCTTTGTCCCGGCTTTATCAGTTTGCAGGGGAAATAATCTCCATTATTTGAATTTTGCAGGAGATACTTGAGTGAAAAATTGCTGCGATCACAGAATGTAGTTTGAGAAAACAGCACTAAGCTGCCTTTGATCATTCATTTGCTCATCCATTCATTCAGCCAGTGCTCCCCGGATGCCCATTTGCTGGGCACCAGAGATACTGGAGAGGTGAAGACATCATGGTCCTGGCCTGAAGGAGAGCAGCTGAGGAGGACAGAGGCCATGAGAATGCTCATGCAGGGGCCTCCGGCAGCAGACAGGGTACTGAGAAGGGCTGGGAAGGCTTTCCGGAGGAGGTGGCTCCTGGCTAATGCTTGTCAGACTTGGGTGGGGCCGAAGCTGACAGACAGAGGCCCAGCCATGATTGGCATCTGTCTCCAAGGAACACTGGACCCTTAAAGATTTGCTTCCCCTGGCCCAACCCTCACCTCTAGGCAGTGAACCCCTCAGGGCTGTGTGTGTCCTCAGGGAGCAGGAGGCAGCCAGAGCAAGGGACTTCTCTGCCACTGGGAAGATTTCTCTCGATGAATGTTTGAGGAAGGAGGATCCCAACCCTTCCTGAAGCAGCCAGAGCTACCAGGCCAGCTGCGCTGAGACTCCAGGGAAGGTCATATGGTCTAGTGGTGTAGGAGGGCCATGCTGCCCGCACAGATCTGTCTAGAGAAATCCCACAGGCCTGTCCCTGCACCTGTCCCCTCATTGCCATCTGCTGTGACCTTCCTGGTTCCAAGCGGGACCATAGGAGCAGCCCTCCCAGGGGACAGGGGCATGCAGGAATCATTCACCCATTCATTCATTCAACAGAACACTGAGGAGGCCTGAGCTATAGGCAGGGATGAGTTGGCCCCAGGGCTGCCTCCCTGAGCCTGCAGGGCTGGTGTGGGAGGCAGAGTTGACTCTCTAATGTGATAAGAGTGCTGGGAGCTTACAGCCAGCCATCAGGGAGGTTTGCTAGAGGGCTGTCATTTACACCCTTATCTTACAGGAGGAAGCCTGAGATTCTGCAGCCAAAAGCTTCCCCAAAGCCCAGAAAAATCCTGTAACTGAGTCCTCTCCCACCCTGTTTTTCTCCCTGGCTCCTCCCCCTACTTTCCTGAGAGCCGGACGTTCCTGCCACTCGCCCAGGCTGTCTCCACCCTGTGTCACCCCAGCCCAGAACAGCTGGGCACAAGAGGCATCCGGGCCAGCCCCAGGCCTGCCTCACAGTGATGAACAATGCCACTGGCCAGGGGAAGTCACTGCACTGCTCCTGCCCTTTAGCGAGCTCCAGGCCAAGGCAGGATGCCCAGACTCGGGGAGAGAGGTCTCAGTGGCTATGGAGGCCCCTGCGGGAGGAAGCGCTGGCCCAGAGAGGAAGGACACAGAGGCAGCAGGGAGGCCAGAGCTGGACCCCAGCCTTCTGCATCTCAGCAGGGGCTGGGAAGGGAAGGAGAGCCCGACACAGGCTCCCTGCCGCGCAAATTGAAGCCAATAAGAAATGCAGTCCCAGATAACAAACACTGGCTTCTCAGGCTTGTGGGGACCTACAGAGGTCACCTGTCCACACAGAGGAAAAGAGAAGCTCCCACTACTCACTGCTGCTACACGAGGCCCCAGCGGTGGTCTCGTGATAGTCTGTGAACTGGATACATGGCCCTGAGCAGCTCAGCACCTGTCTTAGTGCCGATCGTTCTTGTGTTGTTCAGCCTGCTCCTTCCTGCTTCTGTTTTCCCTGGCTTACGCTCAGGAACCCCTGCCTGGCCCTTTCCCTGCCTGGGGGCCTTCCCGCCCAGCATGGGCAACCCGGAGCCCTGCCCGCACCCTGCTTCCAGCAGGACATCCTGCAGCTGCAGGACAATGCACATTCAGAGTTTCTCCATGAGTCCCTGGAGCTCAGTGGTCCCCGAGGGATTCTCCCTTCCCCATCTCCTGATGCAGGCAAGCAGGGTGCACGGGCACCATGCCAACCAGGAGTCTCATGGCTTCCTGGCCTCCCACCAGGGGGCTGATGCAGAAGGAGACGCGTGTATGAGAAAGCTCAGGTCAGGCAGGGCACAAATAGCATTTTAGTGTGGAGGGAGGTGGAACCATGGACTTAGGGGCACAGATTCATCTCTCAGGGCTCTGGTGTGTGCTTCAAGGTGAAGGCCTTGCCAGGCCCCGACTTATAATGCTATTCAGTGAAGGGAAGGAGCACAGGCCTGGGAAGCAGGAGACCCAAGCATTAACCCTGCCATTCACTTGTTTTGACAAAACATAGGTCTTTCAGAACCTTAGTTTCCCAATGCATTAAATGGGGAAAATGAAGCCTCCCAGGACTGAGGGCAAGGGGAATCCAAGAGGTAACACAGGTGAGAGTTTTGGAAGCCATACCCAAGATGTGGCACACATACTGCCACTTCCTTTCCTACACCCAAGGCAGGCATTGCTAGCTGATCCCAGCACTTTCTCACTAAGCCATATTAATACATCAGAATTCCTCTGAACATATATTTCAGGAGGTCATACCTGTAAACCAGAACTGAGAAACAAAATGAAGCATCTGTCCCCTGGCCTATGCAAGCTTTGGGCATCATTGCCATAGAGAAGATCCTGCCAGGCCCAGAGGAAGTGAGAAACCCAAGATAGTCAGAAGCAGCCCTGACTGATATGAGTGGTCCGGGAACAGAGCCCTGACATCCTGGTTCAGCCCAACACCCAGTGGCTATGGATCAGTTATC
Organism: Chinchilla lanigera; assembly: GCF_000276665.1. Taxonomy (NCBI): domain Eukaryota; kingdom Metazoa; phylum Chordata; class Mammalia; order Rodentia; family Chinchillidae; genus Chinchilla; species Chinchilla lanigera. Next base: position 19,739,754 of record NW_004955437.1, on the reverse strand, counting down.
AGCTCTGCAATCAAGTCCAAAGGCCCCATCCTCCCAGAACTCAGATGCAGCATTTGTGAGGGGTTGGTGGGGAGAGAAGTGACCAGGCAAAGCAGGGGTGGTCCAGACAGCCCGTCCTCTCTGTGAGCTCAGACAGCTGCTTGCTGGGCTGAGACTTTTATCAAGAGAGTTTTGCACCCAGTGTCCTGGCAGACAAGCCGGTTCCTCTTTTATCTATTGTGGTTCCTTGAGCAATTCTTAGCCCAGTCCCAGGCACGGCCAGGTCAGCTTGAGAGGGCTCCAGCTGACACCCGGAAAGCCCTCCTGCAGCAGGCAGGGCTCCGGTGCCCAGACTAGGGGCAGTGATAGCCCCGCAGGAGCACCCCCTGAGGAAGACCAGGCAGCAGCCTTCTGCCCCAGGCCCTGAACTGCTGGGGGGCGGGGGGTTACCTCTGGACAGGCAGCAGTGAGGGCAGCCCCAGGGTTGGTCTTCTGAGATGCAGGTCCCAGGGGTTTTGCACACCCATGGTAGGGCCCATCACCATTGGACAGGGGCACCCTGACCAGCAGCAGCTACCAGGGGCCCTAGGTTGTGTTAAGCAGCACCCCCTGGGCCAGCAAACCTCTCCCAAGGTAGCCTCCAGCCCCTGCCCCTCCGCTTCTCCCGAGGACACCTTAACTGGATGTGAATATCCTGAGCTGGGTAAGACAGCCACAGTTCCTGACTGTTCTCGTAACAATGAGTAAGTTCCTAATGGCATAGATGTCCCCCAGCCCCACCCCCCGGGCCTACTGAGAGTGGCAGGAAGCCAGTACCCTGGGAGCCTCCCTGTTAAACAGCAAACTTCCTCCCAGCCCTGGGCTGCCTGTCCCGCCTTGGAAGCTGCAAGTTCATGCCCCTGACTCAGTCCCATGTCCTCCAGCCCACAGCCACCAAGGATGGCCTCTCAGAGGCCCTGCTATCCTGGTGACATGGAGAGCTGTTCTAGTACCCTGCCTATTCCCAGCTGCAGCAAGGACGGTGTCCGTGGGGTGGCAGCAGGCAGGGCCCTGGTCATGGATGAAGATGGAGCCTGGAGCTCAGTAAATTTCGCCGAAAACAGGAAACCACGAAGCCCAAGATACATTCACTTGCAAGGGTCAGAGCAGAAGAGTGCAGGAGGAAGCAGGGCAGGAAGTGTGGTGGCTGTTCCGCCAGGGGCCACCTCCCTTCTGCACACGACAGCAGCCAGGCCCAGGGTCTGGCAGCAAAATTCATAGAAACTTGTCTCTGCACCTGAGACAACCTGCCCATGCCAGCCTGCCCAGAGGGTAGGCCACACGCCTCCTGAGCTGGGGGACCAAAGTGGTCTGTGGCTTGTCCCTGGACCCTAGGGTAGCACAGTCCTGCCAAAAAATACACGTTACCTCCCCACTCCTGCCCAGGGGCCCCCACAAGCTGGGAGAACGGCTGGCTCTCTCTGGGGTACTGCGTAATAGCAGCAGGTGGAATATAAGAAGGGACTCTGGGCACAAAGCAGGAGCCAGCACTTGGTGTCCCTCCTGCCGTGAGGTCTGTGCTCACTCTCTGCTCACGGACCCCAGCCCCGGCTCCAGGCACGGCAGATGCGCCCCACTCCATGACCTATGCCAGTGGGCCTGATCTGGGGGCATGGCTGGGGACTGCAGCCCCAGCTGCTCCCCCTCCCCAGCCCCCGCCCCAGCCCTAGGCTTAGCAGCCTTCTCCACCTGCATGCTGGCCCTGAGTCCTTGCCTGCAGTCCTGGTTTTCAGTCTCTGCAGAGTCAGCAGAGGCTGCGGGGCCCTGAATGCCCACACCGGCACGATGCTCTCCACGGTGCCCAGGGTTTGGGGGCTGGAGGGGAAGTGCCCAGCCTCCCCACCCTCTACCCCAGGTCTGTCCCATGCTTTAAACCCTTCAATGGCATTTCCACAGAGGGCTCCTTTATGAGATACAAAAACAAACCCAGGTCACACCCTGCCATGGGAGACTCCAGTAGGAGAGTCCAGGGGCTGAGCAGAGAGAAGCACTTCTCTGTCCTGGTCCCACCCCCAACTCGAGGTGAGAGCTGAACAGAAGCCCAAAGGCTGGGAGTGGAGGAGTCCCCAGCGCTCTGCACATCAGAACCAGAGCCACATAGATCTGGTGCTTCCAATGCATGTGCCAGCTTGCATCTGTTGCCCATACAGTTTTTAATAGCACCCCCTTTAGTACTCGCGCACGAGACATTATGCAGTCACCCTTACTGGTGCCCATGCTGAGCCCTGGAGCAGGGGATGTGGAGGGCGGGACTCTGCTCTCACTTCCCCAGCAGGCCCCGCCCACCTCCCTCTGGACCATCTGCCATGGGTGGCACAACCTCTGGCCTGGCCTCAAATTGCCCAAGATGCCAGTTGGCTCACAGTGGCCACTGTGCCCACTATGTACTTCCTGCTTCAGAGCCTCTGGTCACTGAGCTCTGGGGACCAGAATGCAGGCAGTGGGAGCCCTAGATGTATAACCTGTTGACAGATCCTCAGACACTGCCAGAGGGAGGCAGCTCCAGGAGCCCCAGTGGCTGGGGACTGGCAGGCCCAGCTCCAGAGCCCCCATGGGTACAGAGAGTGAGGCCAACAGAGAAGCAGCCGTGGAGCAGGGGACAGGGCAGCCAGGCCAATCCCAGGGGGCAGGAATCTCTCCTCCTCTGCTCCCCTGTCTCGTGCTTAGGAGGGTGGCACTGGAAGGACCTGCCCAGTGCCTACCTTGTCCTGTCTGTGCTGCCAAGACCCAAGACTCCTTTCTCAGGGAAAGAGGCTGACAAAGAGCTGGAAATCTGGGGACTTCTTAGGATGAAGGTCGTTTGGCATCTGTAGGTGGTAAAGTTCAGGCCTCAGGGAACCCAGCACCCTCGCATCCTTGGGGCATGGCTGAGCAATCCAGCATCTTCTCCTCTCCCCTGCATAGCATCCAGAAGGTAGAAGGTCCAGGCAGTGGGGCTAAAGCAGAGTCTGGGCTCAAAGCAGGAGGATGGAGGCCAAGCCAAGGCCAGGGTGAAGGGAGCCAGTCACAGGGCCGGCCCTGGCTCCAATGCACCTGCCCAAATCCAGCCAGCATTGCCCACTGTCCCTAGCTGGCTTAGATGACATCAGAATGTGGGGAGTCTGGGACTGGCTCTGCAAAAGAAAGGAGATGCAGGGTGAACAGGGGGTTCTCTGCCCACTCACCCCAACCCTGCACCACGAGGCTGTGAGGACTTCCCAAGGAGGGACACCTTAAGACTTCGGGGCTTGGAGTCATGCCCTTGAGGGTCAAGGTCACAGAAGTACTCACCCAGGGATGGAAAGAAGATGTCCCCAGGACCCGGAGGAGACAGAGGCGTGTTGGGCTCAGACAACAGGTGCCGCCCAGACTCAGACGGCTGTCGCTGGGCCATGTAGGTCAGAGGGGGCCTGGCCTTGGCCTCAGGCATCCCCTGGGGAGGCGGAGAGACCTCAAAGCCGGGGTTTTCAATTCCCTGGGTAATGGCACTAGAGAAGCAGAACGAAGGTCACCTGCGCTGCCGGGATGGCATGCAGCTTCTGCTCCTCCTGCCGCCCCTTTCCCCCTCCCGTCCCCTCACCCCAGGCTGCAGGCAAAGGCATGGGCTGTGCTCTGCCCCTTTCTGAGCTCAGGGCACCTGGGCAGCCACCAGACTGGCCACCATTCTTCCCTTGGTCTGACCATCACTGCATGGCCAGAGGCACACCCCAAACACCAGCCTCAGGTGTTCAGGGCCATGGTGAATGGCTTTGGAGCTGAGTGTCCCTAGCGCTCTCTGAACTGAGTGGACGGGTTCTCTTCTCTTCCCAGTTGAGAAGGGGACAACCTGTGAAGGTCCCCTCAACTCTGAGATTCTGGCAGGATCACAGACCAGACTTCCTTTGACTGTGTCTTGGAAATTGTCCTTTCAAACATGCGGAGGGGCGCTCAGCCCCTTGGGACAGTGGCTGAGGTTCTGAGTGTGGCTCATTCCTGTGCTCGTCCTCTGGGCCAGGATGCAGCCAGTCGCCAGCCCAGGGTACAGGACCCACACTCCCCTACCTTCCCTGTGCCCGACCCGCCACCCTCGCTGGTGCCCTCCAGCCTGGGGATCCTGCAGGGGAGGAGCCACCTCTCAGGCTGGGATGGGCTTGCTGCCCCTTTGAGCAGCTCAGTGCCTGTTGTCACCCAGGGGCAGGTGCTAGGTGGCTGAGCAGAGGCCCTGCTGCACAGAAGTATCTCTTCTGGCCTGTTGGCCTTGGTGAGTGTGTCTCTGCGGGCCTTACCTGTCCATCCGCACCAGCTCCTGTGCACCTAGGGACAGACAGAACCTGGTCAGAGGAAGGAAGGCTTCCCTTGACAGCACCCCCGCCCCGCTGACAGAGGCCCCTCTCGGGGAACCCGTCTAACAGCCCCTGCCCTGCCAGGGACTCCACTGCCGGTGGGCGGCGGGGGGCAGATTTGTGGATGAGTGAAACTCAGCCTCTCTTCTCCAAGTGCACGCAGCGTTTGCCACCAGGAAGCCCAAGGCGCCCCACACTTTCCCCCATGGCTCAATGACACAGACCCTCAGGATTTAAGGTCAACCAGAAGCCTGGCTCCTGAGTTTGCAAGCTGTGGTTTCCTGTTTGGACACTTGCCTGGTTCTGGACTTCAGCCATGACTTAAGGGTGGGGTCTTCAAGGTCATTTCCTAGTCAGGAGGTCCTCTCTGCCCTGTCCTCCAGGCTACCTAATAGAGGTGACATGTCTCGGGGAGGCTTAGGGGACCAAGCATCTGTCACTTCCTAACTGTCCCACTCTCTACTCTTCATTCACGGTGGGGCGGCCTTGGCTGACTCTAGGGGTTCCCCACCCCCCAAACTGGCCACCAGCCAGATGTAGGGGCCCCCAGCTTCCCTTTCCTTGCAATGCCTCGTCTTCCTCCCGCAGACCCTACTCACTTAAAGGAGCTCTGCTGCTGGGGGCAGATGGGGAAATGGGGTGGGGGAGGGGCGCTGCTGAAGAACGAACTTGAACTCAGAGAAGTGACACCGAGTTCCTGAAATCTGTAGAACTGTGACTCCCGTTCACAGGGGCTGCTCCGTGTCAGGCTTCATGCGTGTGTGCAACGTGTGTATGTTCATCTCGTCCTCTCCACCACGTCTGGGGTGAGGATGTGGGTCCTAATTTACAGCTGCAGAAACTGAGTCACAATCTAAAGTTGGAGAGGAGTCCAGGCCCAGGAAACTGTCCCCCTCTGTGCCCCCAGCCCCGTTTTTTCCTTTTGCCCCGAGTGTGGCTCATTCCTGAGCATCTCCTCTAGGCCAGGATCCCAGCACCTTCCCGCCAGAGCACACCTGGCACATCCCCGACCTGCCACCCACTCTGGTAGCCTCTGCCTGCACCCCGGGACTCAGGGCCCTTTCTATTCCTGCACCCCCAGGGCAGCTGCTTCTTTAGAACGTGCATGGGGGGAGACGGTCCCAGGCTCCCCCAACCTCCATTTTGCAAATGGTGTGTTTCACATTTCATGTCTCTGTTCCTAAGTCTGAGATCAGACGACAATCTTTCATCCTTTTAAAATTTTCTGTTGGAGGGAGAAAGGGGACTGATCCCAAAAGCATTTTTATGACAAGATAAATAATTGTTCCTGCTCTGTTACTGCACACAGTGAGGAGGCGAGGGCTAGAGACGTGGCCAGTGGCTCCAAAACAGTGTCACTTAGAGCTCCAGGGGCACATGGAACATGGAGCACAGCACACCCCTAATTAACCACTGCACTCACACACCCCCTCTCAGTCCAGTTCTCCTGTGTCTTGGAGATTGGGACCCTCCCAGGAGCCCCAGGGGCCAGCACTTGGCCTGAAGGTGTCACAGTGCGAGGAGTAGAACCATCCCGCCCCCATGTCTGCGGGACACCTTCTAGTGTTGTGACTGTCCTTCCTATACCCCTCCCCCTGCCCAACGGGAGCCACTGTCGGAGGGGAGGCTGCCAGGAAAAAGCACAGGGGAGACACACACACATACACAGACACACACAGACACACACACAGACACACACACACACACACACACACACACACACACACACACACACACACACACACACACACGGCGTCCTCCACCCAGGACGTATTTGTTCTCCAGTCCTGTTCCCTGTTCTGGCCACATGACGAGGCAGCGTTGTGGTCTGGAGTGAAGGGCACAGAAAGCGCCTCTGACTCTGGGAGCTGCGGGGCTCCCTCCTTGTGCCCTGCCGGCCTCAGGAGAGCAGCAGCTCCTGGCTTCCTCTTCTGCTCTCACCCCATTACCTGCCGCCCCACCAGCTTCAGGACTCCTGTGGGTGGGCCGTGAGGTTTGTGATAGGAATAGGGCAGCTCTGAGAGCAAGAGGCAGGTGGCTGAAAACCTCGAGGGACCCACTGTGGGGCTCTAGGCTGGGCCTCGGGAAGGGTGTGGAGTAGATAGAGGCCAAGGAGATCAGGGATGGCCGGGTGACAGCAGTCCTCCCTCAGTGCCTCCACAGCCAGGCAAGGGCCAGAGGCAGGGAAGGGGCCCCCAGGGTCCCAGGCTCCTACCCACCTACCCTTGGCAGACTCGGGCTCCCAGGCAGGGTCAGAGGATCGAAAGAGGTGCTGTCACCCAGAAGGAGGGTGTGAAAGGTGTTTGTGGCCAGGATCTTGAAGCCTGGCTTCACCGCTTATTTGCTGAATGGTTTCTTAGGCAAGTTATAAAATGTCTCTAGCCTCAGTTTAATCATCTGTAAAAGGGGAAAAGAGTGGAACCAAGTTCTGGGGGCTGTTCTGTGTTTTAAGTGAGCAAATGCGTGTGCCCGGCTTGGCATAGAGCCTGGCAGAGCAGCCCCATCTGCTAGGGCCTGGTGACCACTGAGCATCTCATTATGCAGTTCAAGCTGGCCCTGAACTCACTGTGTAGCCTAGGCTAGCCTCAAACGCATACCTATCCTCCTGCTTCAGCCTCCCAAGTGCTGGCATTTCAAACATGAGCGACTACACCTGGTCAAAACTTACGTTTTTGTCATAGGACTTGCTACCAATTACAAACAAACCCACCCACACATGAAAGTAGGTACCCAAAGGATCTTTGTCTGAGGGGCAGCGTGTTTATAAACTGGTATGAGGTGTTCCTATTACAGTGTGTGATTATTCATTCATTCAACAGGTGTTTTCTTTATTGATGGAACACCAATCCAACACTGCCTGGGAGCCACAGTAGCTGCCAGGCACTCAAGCCTGGTCCCTTCTTTTCACTCCTTGCTGGGAATGCAGCAAGGAGCAGAGACGCAGTGTCTGCTGGGTGCCTTTGCTGACCAGGAGCTAGGCTGGATATGTCACATGCATACAAACCCACACACCCAGCACACAGGTACTCACGGCGGTGCGAGGCTGCTTGCCTCTGCTTGTAGACCAGGAGCAGGATGAGGGGCAGGCAGAGGATTCCTACAATGCAGGCACTCGTGGCCAGGGCCGCAGCTGTGATGTCTGTAGGAGCAGAGAGATAGCCAAGGTGAGGCCCCATTCCCTCTGCTCCTCCTGCGGGGGGAAACTGAGGCCCAGAGAGGGGAGGCTAGATGGCAGAGGACCCACATTCACCCAGGGGCCCCAGAGCACAGAGAAGCCAGACTTAGACATGCGGCAGCCACAGGGAGGAGAGCGCAGACTTCTCACCCCACACCCAAGTGACAGCTGGACAACCCAGGGCTACGGGTTGTCCCTGAGAAAGGAAGCAGGCCCTTCACAGGCCCTAGGCCACAGAGCTCAAGGTCAAAGGATGAAAATGTCTTAGAAATAGACAGCGGCGATGGCTGTACAGCACTGAGTGTGATTCAGCTGCATGCCACTAAATGGTACCCTCGAAGATGGGTCAGGGACACTTACGTTGTACAGTCATACATCTTACCTCAATACAAAATAAACAGCCCCAGCCACCCCCTGGAGGGACTCTAGCTGTAGGCCCCTGGAAACCATATTAGGCACGGAGGAAACATACTTGGAACAACAAACTACAGAAATGTTCATCTTTGTCTGACACTTTTAATTTTTGTTGTTGTTTTCAGGTAGAATCTCACTATGTAGTTCAGACTGGCCTTGAGGTCACTATGATTGCTCAGGCTGGCCTTGAACTCACAATGTCACCCAGGCAGGCCTTGAACTCACAGCAATCCTCTTGCCCCAGCCTGCCAAGTGCCGAGATTACATCAGGCACTACCAGCCCTGGTGACATTTTTAAATTTTAAATTACAGAAACCAAAAGACAAGTTAAAAAAAAATTCAAAAGTCTCCTCCTTAGCCTCCCCTCAACCCACTCAAGGGATCATAGATTTCCGTAGCCCCTCATGTGTCCATCCAGACCCATGATCTCCCTGTGTTTCTGGCAGATATGGACCATCTGGTAACTGCAGTTCCCACTGGATGGGTCCAGCGTGGACATCCCTGTGTGTGGGCACAGAGCCACCTCACCCTGCTCAGGGCTTTACCACACACAGCTCAGCCCAACTGGGCGAAACGTCCCCACCAGGCAGCACCTCGTTGCTTGTTTCCTTCCCCCACATAACGTGAGGGAGCAATACGCTCCTTACATCGCATTGCTGCCCACTCAGGCAGATGCTTCTGGGCGTCAGTCCCCAGCACTCGAAGTGCTGGGCCAGAGTACGTGTGGGTTTTCTTTTAGGCTGTTGCTAAATTGCCCTCAGAAAAGGTTGTACCACTTCTCGGTCCCAGCAACATGGGGGTTTGATTTATTTCAGTCCATCTGCTGACTCTAGGAGTTTAGCTGGGAACAGAAGAGCCCTTATAACCACAACCAGCGTAGACACATTTCCTTCCCAATTTGAGCCTTTTCCTGGGCCAAAAGACTGCTGGGATACCTCATCACCATTGTCATCTTCACCCCAGAGAGCTTTGGGGATAGGATGGGCCATGGTCTAAATGTGGCTTCTGCACTTTATTTGGGAATAAAGGCCATTTTTATCTCATCGTATGGCAAAGCAACACGGTGGTGTAAACAACTCGCAGGGGGTTTGTTCACATGGCAGAAGAGCACAAACAGTTTTCAAGCACTTCAGAAGTCTCCATCCGAACAGGAACAGTTGCTAGGCTAATTACAAAGCGAGCTCCACTCCACATTAAAGCAGGTTCCCTGCAGGTCTTACCAAGGCTGCATTTGAATGTAGAATACTGAAAGTAAAAACATGCTATAACTAGGTACTGCTTCGGTGCTGCTAAACCTCATCAAAGACCTCACTGGGGGCAATATCTGAGGAGCTGGCTGCAGAGTGCTTTTCTCTGGTTGTCATGGCAGGCCTCTTCCGACTTACTATGCAATATTCGGTGCAGTTCTCCAGGTGCTCACTGATTCTGCCTGCCTGTGAGGCTTGGCCAGATCTTCCTGCCTGACTCATGTCCCCAGGAGTGCTCCCCTCCTCTTGCTGGCAGCCCCTCCCGGAGATCAAGACTGAGTTTTGCTCTGAGAGCCTGGGTTTTCCTTATAACGATGGCTGAGAGTTGAGACTGCGGCAAGGGACAGGGCTTTGGGGACTGGTCTGTGGGTTCAGCCGTCATCTGAGGCTGTAGGCATCTCTGCAGAGCCCAGCCTGGCCACAGCTCTCCCCAGGCATAGCCAGGGCACCTCCTAGAGAGAGGGAGCCTGCTTGATCGCCATCCAGGCCAGGCTCAACTGGGCTTTATCTAGCGCTGCCAGTTTCCCTGTGGGTACGTGCAGAGGAAGGAGCTCCCTGCTAGGTCAGTGGAAAGGGACAACAGAGTAGAAAACCCTGAGCAACAGGAGCTGCCTGGGGACTGACTTCCCTGGCTTGCAGCACCCCTGCTACTTCCCCTACCTCAGGCCAATGGGCTTTGACTTTTGCCTGGCCTAGCTATTCTCCCATGTCCCAAAGAGAACACTCGAGAGACTCAGGCTGAGGTTAGAGAAGAAAAATTCAACAAACTGCCTGGCTGGCAGCATCGTTCACGGATCAGGTGCTGGGCTGCTGTGGGGCACGGTCTTCGAGCGAGCAGGGGCTGGGATCTTTCCAAAGTGACAAGCCCCCAGCATCCAGCTCTAGGGTCACGTGGGTCATCGGGCAGATGTCTCCAGAATCGTTAGGAAATGGGACCGCTTCCACTGTATGCTACCATCCACCTGCCGTCCTGCCTTGGCACAGGGGATGGGTGAGCGGACTCGGGGGTCAGGGCCAGAAGTGTGCACCAAGAGGCAATAATGGCCCACATGCACAGGCACCTACCATGGGCCAGGGTGGCTCTCCAAATTTCGCATGTGCTAGATGCCTCCTGTGAGCCTCATAAGCACCCTACAAGGCAACACTATTGCGATCACCAGTTCCCCTGAAGGATGAGCACAGTAAGGCACAGAGAGGGTTGGCAGCCTGGCCGACGTCAGGGTCTTATTCCCACCACTTCCTGGCACCTCTCTTCACTGCAACCCACTCAGGTTGCAACCATGGCCCTCAAAGACTTTTCTTTACTAGTTGCCAACATGTTAAAATTGAGAGTTCCTATAAAATCGACTTTCTAGCTCTCCTTGATAAGTGAGTGGCACCAGCAACCCTGGGCCCCCACCCTGACGCACTGCAGCTGGACCGACCTGAGGCACTCGTGGAGGTCCTCACCGTCACGACTCTCTTATGTCCGAGCTCCCTGGCCCTGGGCACACAGCAGCCCCTTGGATAGCACTCACTGCTGCCTCCGGGGCAGAAGAAAAGGAGCGCCACTGCTCTGATGCCCAGTGGGGAAATGGTACCCAGCGGGAGAACGCGCTGCCCAAAGCCCCACCCCCTCCCAGAGTGCGCCAGGTTTCTCCTCATCCGGAACTGACTCTGCCTCGGTGCCAAGAGTTTGGAAGAGGACATCTGAAGTCACCAAAGCCATGCCCTTGTCCTCAGTTGTGGTGGCAGAAGCAAGCATGTCCCTTTGGTCTTTAAGAAGCCAGGTCACTGGAAGGAGCGGGCAGAGGGAGGTTTCACAGCTCTGACAGGTGAAAACCCTGAGCATCCTGGTGGTCCAGTTCAAGGTTCCTGCCTCCTGCATGGGCTCTAACTGCCCGGGACTTCCCAGCGCTCCTCCCCTGAGCCTCTTTCCTAGCCTCTCCGTGTCCTGTGTTGTACCTGGTCTCTCCAGCAGCATCCCCTTTGGCATCTCGTGTTTCTGTTCCCCAGACTGAAATCACATGGCTTATTTTCAAAGTCGGGCTGACCCTGGGGAGGCAGCTGGCCCTTGGGCAGCATGCACAGTCTGTGAGGCTAGCTCTCTGACATCCTTGGCTCTGGGTCTGAGAGACCCAGAACAAATCCCTTCACCTGCCAGAACCTGGGTCTCCCTGCCTGTGACGCGGGGCTGTGGTGGAGGTGACAGTCTGCAAGTGCCTTGCAGCTCTGCGAGATCTCAGAGGAAGAAGTGGGACTGGGCATTTGCTCAGAGCGAAGGTGCTGTGAGGAAGTGACCGCCATGCGTGCCCACCAGCGAGCTGCCCTGTCCGACACGCATGTGTGCGCTAGTCATGAGCCGCCGCGTGGGAAGGAAGTGGCCATGCAGAGGGAAGTGAGGACAGCACGGTGGCTTATGCCAAGGTGACCCTGAGCTCTGTGAAGGCCTAGCTCGGGCTGAAGTGCACACTGTGCTTGCTCTCGGCCGTTGTTTGTTGGTTTGGAAAAATGGGTTGTTGGAGTAAAGTCACCGCAGCCTTCGAGTCAGGGCTTGACTGAGGGCTGCCGGTGGGCTGGCCTCATTCTGCCTCAGGCCCTCCTGGATGTCCTCCCAGAGGCCTCAGCAGGGGCTAGTCTGCACAGATGCCTCATGGGTACCAGGTTGGTAACAGACAAGGAAGCCGGGACCTCTCCACTCAAGAGCAGGGCATCCAACTGGCCTGGCCTGTTGTCCCCAGGCTGCTGGGCATTCTCACCTGACCTGAGCGCCCGCCCCACCTCGGACCCTTAGAGCCCCTTCTCCTTAGAGGCCCCTCTCTGGGCAAACACCGGGTGGCACCACCCACTGACCTGTTCATGTCCCTTCTCCCCTGGAGCTGGAAAGAAGGGGAGCCGGGCAGCGCCAGAAAGGCCCAAAGCCAGATCCCAGCTGTGCCCTGGCCTCTGTGGGTTGGGGCAAGTTACACCACCTCTCTGTGGCTGTTTCCACGTCTGGAGAGTGAGGCTGGTCATGCCTGCTGCATGAGGGGGTGGCCCTTTGGGGTCCGGAGCAACTGGAAGGCGAGTGGGGTTCTGGGGCTGCAGCCAAGGAAGAAGCAAAGGGATGGGAGCAGCAGGGGTGGTGGGGGATCCCGCATGCAGGGTGATGAGGTCAGAGGTCAGCAGGGGGTCAGGGTCAAGGATGAGGATGAGGACAGAGGACAGAGCACCCAGAGAGACAAAAGGATGGGCCTTACTGTCACTGTCCTCGGGGGAGAACGGGTACATAATGCATTTGGACGGTGCCTCTTTGCCTGTGGGAGCAAGGAGAACAGCTGTTACAGGGTGTCGGGCCCAGGAGGCCAGGGAGGCTTGTCCAGACCAGCGCGCCTCATCCATGACAAGGATGCATGCTGGTGCCTGCCCAGCCAGCAGGAGCCTGCACACACGTACACACACATGCACGCATGTACACACACACCGTGGCATGTTCTCGCCCTGGCCATTCTCACCCCCGGGTAAGCAGGGACCCACGGCACCCACACCCCTGCAGCCTGCCAGCCCCATGTTCCCAGCAGGACACGCATTCCCAGAGGGAAGTTAGCCACCCACCTCGGGCCTGCACCCTCCACGGCCACAGTATCGCCACAAGGGGGTCACACGCCCAGCCCAGGCCTGTGGACCCCTCAATGAACGAGTCCCGTGGTCACAATCAGGACCACACGCGCCCCCCATCTCACCAGCAATTGCAAGTCACACCCACAGGCGGCCTCCCTTCCCGTACACATGCGCGGGAGCAGCAGTGTCACAGCGTGGCCACACACTGTCCAGCACAGCATCGCACACTTGCACAGCTGGATTCATGGCATGCATTGGGGGTGCGTGGGCGCCTCACCTCTCTGCACCTCTAGCTCGATGGCCCCGTGGACCCTGCTCTCCGAGGTGTGGTGCCGCACCTCTACCACAAGGCAGCAGTACAGCCCGCCGTCCCACGTGGTCAGGTTGCGCATGGTGATGGAGAAGTTGCCGTGGTGATCGGAGGTCGACTCCAGCCCGTGTTTGTGGGCCAGGTCCTGGCTGGTGTTGGCAGCCTGGTGGCTTCCGTGGTGCAGGTGGAGGTCGTGAAACGTGAGGTTGCGGATGGGCCGGCGCTCCGAGCACTCCTTCATCTCGCTCCGCGTGCTGCGGTACCAGGTCTTGTAGAAAGTCACATCGTGCCCTTTGGACACGGGGCCCAAGAGCCTGCAGGTGAGGGTGACATTCTGCCCCTCGGGACACACATACCGGGAGTATGGCGTGGCCACCTTGAAGGCTGCTACCAGACCTGCTTGGAGGAGGAGAGACTGTCACCTGCCTGCCACCCTCACAGTGCTACATAGGACCCTTGGCCTTGGCCACTCCCCAGCGGCAGGCCCTGGGCACCGGCAGAGCATGTGCACGCGAAAGCCCGGTGCCCTGGGAGCTGATGGCCTGCATTTTTAACCCTGTGGGCAAAGGCAACCCAGGGCCAGGCTCCGGAGCACTTGGAGAAGGAGGGCAGCGGCCTTCTGGGGACAGTCAGGGCACTGCTGGAAGGAGGAAGGGTCTGTGGACTCGATGGACAGATGGAGTTCAGCGAGCGGAGAGTGTCTCCAGGCAAGGTGGCAGGGGAGCTGGGGCTTCCGGGGACCCAAGGCACCCAAGGGACAAGGCTGGGAACCTGGGCTCCACCTGTTTCCTAAGCCCATGTCCTAGTTTTTGGAGAGTTTTGTTTGCCTGGTTTTCGATAAGCAAATGAAGCAATCTCCAGGCCCTCTTTTTCATTCATTTTGGTTTGTTTTGATAGAGGGTCTACGTAGCCCAGCTTCAAACTCATGGCAATCTTCCTGCCTCAGCCTCCGGAGTCCTGGCATTACAGGGGTGCACCACCACAACTGCTCCTCCTGGCCCTCTTTACCCATTCTTCCAGCACTCAACCATGCTGAGGCCCCCGAAGCCTCAGAAAAGAGAACACCAGGGTGGAGCCCTTGCTCCTCTGTCTGGTGACATGAGGCTCAGTTTCCTCTCCTGTGCTACCCACAGCATCGTAAGGACCAAGTGAGGGAAGGCTGTGGACGTAAACGCAAATGCCCGCTGCAGACCCTGCGGGGACAGCTGTGCACCCTCGGTCTTTATTTCATGCCATCCGGGCCATAGCAGAAAGGGAAGGAGGGCTGCCAATATGCACAGAAGCCAAATGGCTCTGTGCTCTCCATTGCCCCAGCTGGGGGCGTCACGGAGACCCTTAGCCAACAGTGGTGAACCACTGCACGTGTTCTTTTTCTTTTAGAACAAAAAATGTTACTGTACAAGTTATTCTTTCTAAACTCAAACCTCGGTGTTCAGGTTTCATTGCAGTGTTGGCACTTTGCGATAAATAAGTGGGTTTGGGGTTGCCCTTTGGGCACTCATCTCTAAAGGGTTCTCCATCACTGCCCAGGAGTCTAGACAATGCCTTCTCCTCCTCCAGATGTCCTTGCCCCACCTCAGAGCCCGGGGCACTTGGCAGCAGGCTGGGACCCGCCAGGAGGACAGAAAGCCCAGTCAAGAGGGAGGGCGCCTAGAGCAGCTTCTGTAGTTGGACCAGGCTGCTCTGGAGTCCAGCAGCTGTGAGTCACTTAGACTCTGGGCTTTAGAATCTTCATCAAAACCCAGAAATGGAAATATCTACCTGGTAGAACTGAAGTAAAGATTAGTAATGGTTTACATGAAATGTTCAGAAAGTCCCTTGCTAGTGGTTGGTGTTTGACACCTAGGAACTACAGGGATCTCTGATTATTCAGCAATTCAAGAAACATTTCCTAAGAGTGGGGAAAAAATGGAATGGAAAAGCCAGCTTCAAACTTTCTCACTAAGGTGTGAGTGACTGATAGCAGCTTGTCTTCTAACCTTGGAGTGTATCAGCAGAGGCAAAGCCATGGCCCCAGAGTGTCTGCAGGAGTAGAGTTTTAAACTGTCAGCACCTCTCCTCACTCTGTTCACACAGGAGAGGGAGCTGTGTCTGGGAGCCCCAGGTTTTGGGAAAGATATTGCTAAGGTGGGCAGATTTCAGAACTTCTGGGTGCCGCTCTAGGCAGCAACCCAGGCTGAAGGGGAGGTGGTCTGGCCGAAGCTCCAGTTTGTCTGAACTCAGAGCCCAAGTACTGGGCCTGCAGAGAAGCAGGACCCGGTCCGGTCTGCCGGAAGATGATGTGCTTCGTGCAATGCAGAAGGCTTTGTGCATTTCTGATGAGCCTGCCAGCAAGGCGCTCTGTTCAGTCCCCTTTCACTGATGAGGAAACCAAGGCCCAAGCCCATCATCTGAAGGGTCCCCAATGTGACCCTCAGGCTCAGCACAGAGGTGACCACCCACAGAAGCCTGGCAGAACCGGGGTGATCAGCTGTCCCCTGCTGCCCCCACCCCCATCCCGCAGCAGGCTTGGTACACCAGACCACCTGGCAGTGCCCTGCTTTGCCCATGCCAGCTGGACTTCCCTCCCTGTCATGGGCCGGGACGTGGCTGTGCCAGGCACTGGCAGTGAGGCCTGAGAGGGAAAGGGCTCTCTTGTGCTCCCTGGAAGGACCATGGCCCACACACGGAAGCCTGGTGCATCTCCTGGTACCCACCTGGGAGCTCCCACCAGCACCTCTCCTCCCAGCACCCTCTGCCAAGTACAGGTCCAACAGTGCATGCCCCATGCATCTACACACCAGGGGCTCTCAGGAGGGTGGCTCAGCAGGGCCCGGGGCTGCAGGCCAGGGCTGGGTGGAGGGGACAGGCAGAGGGGAGTGGAGGTAAAAGCAAGAAGCAGAGCACAGCCAGGTACGGTGGTGTGCGCTTGTAATCCCAGCACTGGAGAGGCTAAGGCAGGAGGAGCACTGAGAGTTTAAGGCCAACCTGGGCTGCATAGTACGACGCTGTTTTAGAAAACCAAAACAAAAATAAGCAGTAGAGCACAGAACCAAACTGGTGAGAGCAGAGGCACCAAGGAGGCAGAGGCAGGTGGCGGGTGGCTGGGTCCAGGCGACCGGGAGCTGGGCAGGGCCCCGGGCTGACAGCCCTCTGGGCCCAAGCACTGGTGCCCATGACCCCAGCCCTGCACCACAGCAGTGAAGAAGGGACCTTCGGCCCTGGAGGCACCTTCCTTGAAAACCCGCAGGGGGACACAGAGAAACAAGATCTGGGGACAACAGGAAGGGGGCATTGCTCAATCCCTGACACCCCACACACAAACACATACACACGCTGCCCACCACCCCACAGCACCCTGAAGGACTTCTTCCCCTTTTAGAAAAGGAGAAGCTGCCCTGGGGTGCAGATCTGGGGGTGGGCAGGGGCACTGGTTCAGTCTCCAGCAAGAGGGGCCAGAGAGGAGTGGACCTGGCGTCTTCAGGTTCTTTTCCTGGGGAGGGGAGGGTGGAGGCCCCAAAAAGTCTCCACTCTTGTGTCTGAGTTTCCAGCTGTGGCAAGGCCAGTGTGGCCCGTCCTTGGGGAAAACAGCGGAGAGGTGTGCGGTGGCGGGGGGAGGCAGCCGGGCCCATGCCTGCGCCACTCACATTAGCAGGGAAGCATCGCCTGCCTGGAATTATAATTATTTGGCGAGAGGATGTTGCTTATTGTCAGGAGCAGATCCTTTTGGACACCTGGGTCATTGTTGGAGGCCAGGGAGAGTGGGTGGGGAGGAAGGACTCTGGCTCCAGGGTGGCCAGGAGCGCAGGGGCCAGGAAGATAACCCGGCCCATGGCTGTTCAGCTAGTGGGCTGCTCCTGGGGCCCAACCTTGCTCCCAGCCCAGCCCCTACCTTCCAGTGGGCAAGGCCACAAGAGCACCCACATGACAAATGCCAGGAACCAGGAAACTCCAGTTCTCAAGATTATGACTCTGGTCTGAACCCTGAGCTCCCTGGGCCCCAGGGCCCACTTAGCTCTGCAGCCTTGCTCTGTGGCCTTGGACGAGTCCCATCTTTCTCTGATCCTCCCTGTCCTCTTCTGCACTTTAGAGACACCCCAGGGGCCTCACACAGAGGCACACACACCTGTAATCCAAGCCTTCTGGGAGGCTGAGGCAGGATGATCACAAATTCGAGCCCAATTAGGGAGACCCTGTCTCAAAATAAAATTTAAAAAGGGCTGGAGATGTAGCTCAATGTGAAGGCCCTGGGTTCAATCCCCAGTACCAGAGCAGGGAGAGGGATCTCATGGTTTGCGGCCCCTGACAGCTCTGAAGTGCTGTGCACAGGAAAAGGACTGTCTTATGACTACTTATTTAATTCTCCTAACCCTCCCCAACAATATAGGTGTTATTACCCCTATTTTTGTTTGTTGGGGTTTTCTTTGGCTTTTTTTTTTTCTGAGACAGGGTCTCCCTGCGCAGTTCAGGCTGGCCTGGAACTCACTATGTAGCCCAGGTTGGCCTCAAACACACAGCACTCCTCCTGGCTCAGCCTCCTGGGTGCTGGGATTACAGGTGTGCGCCACCACACCAGGCTTTCATCCCTGCTTTATAGATGAAAAAACAAATTTAGAGAAGTCAAGTGACTTTCTCAAGGCCACACAGCACTCTGTGGCTGAGCTGAGATCCACACCTTGGAACAGGAAGTGCCCCCCCCATGGTGGGCAGAGTGACACTCATCTCTCAACTATTTAGAGAGAAGGAACTGACTCTGAGTTGACCCCTGCTTCAGACCCAAACAGAACACATCATTTTTTCATTCCACAAATACTTAGCAAGGTTCTAACATGAGCCAGAGACTGGGGAGGGCAGAGTTTGGTCACTGCTTGGAATTTAGAGCTGTGTCTGCAGCTTTGGAGCTGAGGCGCCTCGGCCACAGATGAGACGCTACCTCTGGTGACATTTCTGCCCCCACAGCAGGGGGAGAGGAGTTCACACTGGGCTCTCACGTCTTTGGATGTAAGTTTTCGCGACCTCTGCCTCTTTCCATGCAGCAGGCCCCTGTGAGCTGCCGTGGGCGTGCCTGGGGTGCGTGTGTGAGAGTGGGGTGTGTGTGGGAGTAGACAGGCTTGTATATGTTCTCTGACCCGGTGTAAGCTTTGCCCCAGTCACCAAGGCAACGCCTAGCCTTGGGAGCTGGGTCCCCAGCTTGATTAGCCAGGCCTGGGAGCCCCACCCAAACAGCCAATCTCTTCCAGTAAACAGCTCAAGATCACCCTGTAACCGCTGCTCTAGATGAAAAGGGCCTGGCCCCTGGCTTCGCAGGCCACTCCAGGAGGCACGGGACCTGCTTCCAGCTCCTGCCAGGCTCCATCCCCAGCACTGTCCAAGACGCACAGCATGGGGGAAACAGAGGCAGGGACCCTTGGGACCAGACTGTCACTCTAAGAAAGGAAGTGCCCCGGGACGCAGGCAGAGGGCTGAGGCCAGCAAGTCTGCTCAGGGGCTCTCCGGCCAGTGAGGACAAAGGGCATCTCAGATGTGTTTATTGATACCTGCCCCAGCAGGAAGTGGCCATTCACATGGACAGAGGAGGCCCGGAAGGGGAAGTGGGCTCTATGGGAGGAAGCAGCACTTCCAGCACCTTGGGAAAGTGTCTGTGAGGCGGGGACAGAGACTCCTGGGAGTGCCTGGGCATTGGGCCAGGAGTCCTGGCCGGGGAGGCTTCTCAGAGTTACTCCATTGCAGACTCGGGCCTCCCTGAGGAGGACTATGCGCCACAGCACAGGCGGCTCCAGCCAGCTCCCTTGGGACCCATGCAAGTCTCCTGTCCCCAGTGCAGGAGGCTCAGAGGTGGTGACGGTAGTAGCTGCTCTGTGCTGTGCATCAGTCTAAGCACTTTTGCACAGGTGACTTCATCGCCCCCACTCCACCCTGAGAGGTAGGTGCTGTAACCAGCTCCATCTTACAGATGAGGAGGCCTGAGCACAAATAGCTTAAGGAGCTTGCCCAGAGCTTCACAGTAAGTGCCAGGTCAGGATTTGAACCCAGGCCTCTAGAGGTCTGAGGCCATCTGACTGCTCTCTGTGGACTAGAGAGAGCTGGGCACCAGCTGGAGGCCCCGCCTCCTTCCCACAGATGGACAGATGGATTGGCCAATGAGAGTCCAGCTTGCCAAGCAGCAGCTACTACTTGCGTAGTTTTACTTTTGGTTTTACATTAAATAAGATTGAATCATATAGAAAGAAGGTTAATCCCTTTTCAGTTCTCTCCCGGTCCTGATTACATCAAAGAGAAAGTCCCAGTTTGATGGCACTATGCCTCCAAAACATTTCTTGATCACTTGCTAATCTCCTTTTCTGTTTTATCAATATTACTACTGTATTATTTCCCAAAAGACAGCAGCAGGCTTCAGATTCAGCACCTTCCCCAGGCTAAAGTTTCCAACTAGCATTTAATACCCTTATTTGGTTTTCCTATTATGTGCTTTAGTGACTTTGATCTATTTATGGTAGGTGATACTGGCTTTCCACTTATGACAGTGATATAAAGTTTCCTTTTGAAATCTACTTACTCAAACAAAACAATGAGTAGAGTTAAAAAAAAAAAAAAAAACAGTAGATACCATGATGGGCAGATAGGGCAGAAATCAAAAAGGTAATGAGCACAAGAGTTCGGGAAACACCGCTGTGGAATTACCCTTCAGGAGAGCTGTTGCCAGCTGGGACCCTGTCACCCAGCCTGCCTGCTGCAAGACCGAGAGGAAGTGTGTGTTTAGGGTCCCCTGGGGAGGAGCAGCAGAGCTGAGACTTGACCCCTGTTCTCCTGGGAGACAGGATTCTGAGACGGGCGAAAGGAGCTGGGCCTGCACAGTCTGCAGAAGAACAACTTCATTTTGGAATCACTGGTGGCCAGGAAGGTGGTCACTGCCTTGCTCTTGCGGGATGCCCAGCCGCAGGTAGACTGTGGACATCAGAGGCAAGAAAGACCCCATGGAGATGCAGAAACCCTGAGCCAGGCTGGCCTTGAACTCGCAACGTCTCTGTCTCTTTGAGAGGAGGAACAGCAGGCACCTCCCTGCACCCTCAGTCTCTCCCTGCCTCCAGGCGCCTGTGGGGGACAGGACCCGACCTGTGCCCATGGCTTCCCCATGCCTCAGGCACTCGCAGGCCCTGTAGGCAGCGAGATGCTCAGTCAGAAAGCCACTGGTATGTGGTCCCCAGAAGCCAAGAAATAACCTGTTACTCCACATTCACCAGGTCAGGTTCCCCAGCTGAGCACACTGCCTCCAAGGGAGGGCTACAGAAGCAGGGGACTTGCCTGGGATGCTGAGGAACTTGCCCAAGGTCACAGAGCAGTGAATGGCCAGTCTGGGATTTGAACTCATATACAACTGACTCCCAAAGCCCAAAACACGGGCTGTACAGAAGCCCTGGCATGCAGGATGCTGCCTAGGCCCCCTTTCTACTCTGTTCCCACCCAAGTGTCCCATGTGGAGGCCACGGCCATGCCAGGGGACCCTTTGCATTGGAATCCACGGCACTGACCCCTGGCTCACCCTTGTCTGATGAGGCCAGGCTGGGCCTGACACAATAGCTAACTTAGAACATGGGGCTCCAAGCTTGGTAGATAGGGCTCAGACACTGCCAACGGGCCCATGGGCTCTGAAGACCCCTCCTTTCCTTTCTCCTGCCATGGCTAAGACCCCACACACTGCATATGCGGGGATGACCCCTTGCAGCTCCCCTGAAGTGCACCCCTGCCTCAGCCACCCTGTCACAGGAAGGTCAGGCCCCAGCAGGGCCCTGGGCAGCTTGGGGCTAAGAGAAGCAATCAGGTCAGCTCACTGAGGGGCTCCTCAGTATTCTGGCCCCTGGGGGTCCCCTGGCAGTGGGTAGATGCCCCTCTTGCCCATGGACTGGCCCCAGGCTGCTTCTCTGCTTCTGTCCATCCCTGGTGAGGAGTGGGCCAGGGATTGCCTAAGAGCTGACCACTGTTGTGTCAGGGGCTTGCAGGTCTGGGTTATGTAACAAGGCCCACGCCTCGCAGCAGGAAGGGGAAGCTGGATCACCCCTCCCTAGCGACCGTGTACCCCCAGGGGCTCGAGTATGCTGGACCCTGAGTTTGGGACTCCTGAGTCAGCTTTGAGGACAGGGTAAAGAGAGTAGACAGGTCCTGGGGAAGAAGGGGCTGTGGCTCCTTTGGGGACCACTGGGTCCTGTCCCCCAAGGTGCCCCGCTAGCCATCCTGTCCTGCACCAGGCCCAGAAAGGGTTGTCTTCACTGGCTCCGGGCTCCTGAGCACCTAACACCACTGCCATCGCCTCGGTGCTGGCCTGCCCTGGCCACTCTAACTCACCTTCCGGCCATAAAGGCTTTGACTTGAGTGACCATGCCCAGGGCACAGTGTGCCGAGGTTACAGTTAGTGCCCAGGCCAGGGGGAGTCTCTGACTCCTTTCGGTGGGGGCAACTTGGAGCAGCCCTAGCTGCCTGCCTGAGCTGGGCTGGCAGGAGGTGGCCCTTTGACACCCGCATAGTTCAGACACCAAGGCCCCTGAGAGGGAGGGCTCCTGGCTGTGAAGGTGAAACCTGCCAGGGCTTCTGGGCTCCCCTCAGCCTCTCTGCAACTGGAAGCTCTACAAGCACGTCCTACACCCTGCTTCTCTAGGACTCAGTTTCCCAAAGTGGGGCTGCTGAGCAGACAGAAGCCCAGCTACATATGGGCAGAGAAGGGGCAAGAAAACAGGAAAGGCCTTGTGCAGTCACTTGGGTGGGGGGCCAGGTAGGTGGCCCTCCAGGGTGGGAGCTTCCTGCCTGCAGCCACCCCTGCTCCTTCTGGAAGCCTCAGGGCTAGGCCGCCCCACTCTCCTCCCCCACCCCACTTTCTCCCTCCTGCTGGGTATCATCTTTTTTATATACATACTGGGACTCAAACTCGGGACCTTGAGCTTGCCAAGCAGGTGCTTGTGCCACTGAGCTATCACCCTAGCTCCTAGGTGTCATCTTGGGAAGCGTCTAGGTTAGGGCTTGGGCAGCTCTGTCTGCTGGGTGTGGGGTCCCTCCTTATGAGAAGCCCAGGCCAGAGTCCTGGTGCTGAGATATCAAGCTGCCTCAGACATCCTGCTTATTTTTAGGGTGTCTCCCTCTGATCCCATCTTCCCCTTGCTTCTCATCCTCTGACTGCCCATTGGGTCCTTGTGCCAAGCCCTCCACCTCCATCCTGCCTCCCCGCGTGACTCACGCTTTCCCTGGGCCTTCCCCGTAAGTTTGGATCCCAGGCTGCCTGCCAGACCCGCTACCCTGGAGATTCAGCTCTCAAGCTCTGGACAGGCAAGAACCAGAGGGACCGCCACCACCACCCAGCCCCTGTGTCCTGCCCGGGATGCCATCTGGGGCCATGGCCATCGGGACTTGAGCTTTCGCACTTCCCCATGTGGAGGTTCTGTCTGAGCTGAGGAAACTGAGGCTGCAGAGATGCCGTGTTATCCAAAGACAGAAGGGGTGAGGCTGGGCTGGAAGAGGGCACTGCCTCCTCCGCAGCCCCACACTGGTCTGAGCTGCAGCCCCTTAACAGGAATCCGCTGACCACTTAATCTGGCTGTGGGCAGCGCTGCCCCGTCTGGGAGTACACCAGTGCCCACCCTGAGCGGCACCCACCAGAGCTCAGCCAGGAGCGTCACCAGGGCGCAGGGCACCGGCCAAGGGCACCACACCCCCTGCACCCTCTGAGACTGGAGCCCTGAAGCTAGAGGGGCAGAGCAGTGCCACAGCTGTCAAAAGCGGGGCACAGACACTGGCACAGGCTGCACCCTCCCTACCCCTCCCCTGCCTTGCAGGAGCTACCTGTGCCCTGGGCTGTCTGGCCGAGGGAGGGTAGGACAGGCAGCCCTCAGAAGACTCCTTGCCTGTGGCCGGGTCAGCTGTCAGAGCTACGGAGTACCCGGTGCCCAGCGGGGACACTTGCGCACGCTGCCCAGCGGCCCGAAGCCTGCGTGCGGTGGACGGAGGCCCCAGCAGGTGGCGGGGACTCCCAACTGGCCGCCTCTCCGTCGCGCTGCCTCGGCGCCCGCGGACCTTACCTGGGGAGTCGGTCAGGAAGAGAGCGAGGAACAGGGGCCCCAAGCACCAGCCGCCGGCCTCCGGGACCGCGGGGACGCGCATGTCGCCGTCGGGCGGAGCGGGCGGCAGGTCGCAGGGGACGGGCGGGTCGCAGGGGACGGGCGGGACGCGGCCGGCCGGGGCAGCCTCCCGAGAGAGTGCGGAGCCCGCGCGGCGCGCGGTGGGGCGGAGGCTGGGGTCCCACAGCGCCCCCGGGCGGCCGCGGGCGGCACTGCGCCGGAGGTGGCGCGGGAGAGGAGGGAGCGCTGGGACCCACAGATCGGCAGTGAGTTTGGAAAGAGTGTGTCAAGCGCTTGCTGCCCTCCCCAGCGCTTTCTAGAGTTTTCTTACCGCTGTACAAAGTAAGGAGCAGATCTACGTCTAACATAGCATCATTATCATAGTTTGTGTCTGTCTTCAGCCACCCGGGGCAGGGACTGTGCGCGGCATTCCCCTGCCAGTGCCATGCTCAGCTTTGGTTGTGGAGTGAGTGAATCAGTCAATCAGTCAGTCAGTCAAATCTGACACTGGTAATGAGCTAAGCAAGCTGGAGTGGGCTTGACTGTGGACCCAGTGCCCGAGACCCTTTGAGTCTGCGCACACGTACCCACACACACAGAACTCCCATGTTGAATGCAGGTTGGGCATGTCCCTATCCCAGGACACGTGTGCAATATCTGCTAGTGTGTCCCGCGGGGTTCCCTTGAGCTCCCCAGCCCCAGGCCCCACTGCCCCTCGGCTCTCACCAGCTCCTGGCCCAGCTCCTCTCCCTCCCCCACATCCTGGACAGCTGCACCCCGTCTGGCCCTGTGGTATCACTCAGGCACCTGTCCTCTCCTACCCAAACTATGGCCAGCGCTCCAGACCCAGCTCAGGTCCTTCCCTCCACAGCATCCCTGGTCCTTCTGAGGCCCCCAGTCTTCTCTGTCCACACCCCCTTTTGGCTACCATACTGGCCTGAGGCTCCAACCAGCCTATTCTTGGTTGGGCTCGCCTGTCTTCCTAGCTTTTGGGGGACCACAGGCTCCTCCCCGCATGGTTCTGAGGTCCTACCACAAGCTAGGCATGGAGAGGCTGTTCATTACCGTCTTACCTGAGAGACAAACCATTGAGCAAGAGCATGTGGGACTCCCTGACGGAGTAGAGGAGGTGGCTGTAGAGAACACCAGGAGTCACAGGAGAGGGAGAGCACCCCTGCTGTGCCCAGTGTACCCCAGCCCAGGTTTGCTGGCCCCTTATGGATCTGGAGCTCCCAAGGGACTCCAGGCAGAGTCCAGCAGTGTCAGGAATCAAGCTGGTGGGACAGACTCGGAGCCAAGAATTATGGGTGGTCTATGGGTGGTCTGACCCATGTCACAAGCTCTCTGGGGTCTCCTAGCCCTGGCTCAGGGGGAGAGAAGGCCACAGCAGAGGAAAAGTGTGGGGTGTCATGTTGTTACTCAGTGGCCTTGTGCAGGCCCAATCCCCCTGGAGCCAGAAAGGACACTGGGATGGGACCCGAGGGTTGAGGGTTGCCAAGACGTAATCCAGGTGCTTCGGGCCTTGTGACCATGCTTGAGGATACCCCTGTGCCCTTCCTGGTGGCAGACCTCGTGTTCTCTTCCACCCAGGAAAGGGACTAAGCCACCTGAAATCAGGGGGGCACTGTGCCTTCTTTCCACCTGGCTATCCCTTGGCAGAGGTGAAGTGAGGGTCACTGCAGGGTGACCTGACACAGAGGCCACCTCCCAAGAGCACTCCCCCATTTCTTCTACTTCTGCCCCAGCACACTGCCCAGCCCTGAGTCTCCTGGGGTTGCATCAGGTAAGACATGCATTGCCCAAGGTGTGGGGCGGGTTCAGCAGCCTCAAGCCCTCCTTCCCTAAAGCCTGGGGCAAGACAGGATGACTCAGAGAAAGGGCCTCCGAGGCCTGACTTCCTCCTCACCCAGAAGCCAGAGGGAAGCATACCATACCCCGCGCTGGTCTTGGAGCGGGAGGCCTGCGGGGGCAGCTCTGTGGGAATCCCTTTCTTAACCCCAGCAATCTACATGATGGTCGGACCAGTTTCAATGAGCTGGGAGGCGACTCTAACATGGCAGGAAATGTTGGTGCCTCTTCCTGCCTGAAGATGGCGCTCTTGCGCTCTTGCAGAGGACCCAGGGACTCAAGGCTGGGCCCCCCACCAGTGAGCAATGCCCATAGCTGCACTGTCACCGTGCAGGAAACGCAGCCCAAAGCTGTGGGTTGGGGTGAATCTGGTGTTCATCCCATATGCCAGTTTTAATCACCTCTGGCTGATGAGGATCACAAGTCTGCATCTGACCTCAGTAGAGCCATGATTGATTAGTGATGTCTTCCACAGGCGTAGACATAGCAGTGGTGGTGTGAGTGCCACCTGGGACCTAAGCAATTACCAGCCTGTGACTTCCCTCCCTCACCATATTGATCTACCTCCGTCCTCCTTAACCCCGACCCTGCTGTTCTCAGGCTACCACCCATGTGTATGTGACCATTGTGGATGAGAACGACAATGCCCCTGAGTTCCAGCAGCCTCACTATGAAGTGTCACTGGACGAGGGCCCGGACACAGTCAATGCGAGCCTCATCACCATCCAGGCACTGGACCCAGACGAGGGGCCCAACGGCACAGTTGTCTACGCCATCGTTGCAGGCAACATCATCAACACCTTCCGGATTGGCAGACGCACAGTGAGCAGCTGACGGTGGGGTGTGGGAGGAGGGCGAGACACCCGCCCCCACGGTTGGCAGCCGCTCGGCAGCATCGTGGGATGCAGAATGCAGGTGGAGTCTGGGGACATCTAAAGGGTGTCAGGTCCCTGTGGTGCCAAGGTGTCCAGGCCTCTACCTCCTGGGCCAGTTAGAGGGCGCCCCAGGACCACCACCCATCGCCCAGCGCTCTGCCCTGGTCTGCTCTGTGTCCCCCAGGGCATCATCAGTGCCGTCAAGGAGCTGGACTATGAGGTCAGCCATGGCCGCTACACTCTGATAGTCACTGCCACGGACCAGTGCCCCGTCCTGTCCCACCGCCTCACGTCGACCACCACGGTGGGTAGGCGGGGCACAGCCCCAAGGTGCTGGGCAGGGGGACAGGACCCAGGAAGCTTCCGTGGGGGGCAGGAGAGAGGGGAAGCACATTCAGAGGAAAATGCCTGTCCAAGAGGTCTGTCCTTGGCCCAGCAGCTCCCCCACATTTGCTGTGTGACTTTGAAGAGGTCCTGAAGCTCTCTGTGAGGCTGTATCTAATCAGAACAAAACACCTGCCTTCCTCCCCTTCATGGGAAAAGCATAAACTCTGATCAAATGAACCTGGGTTCAGAGCCCTGCCCTTTACTTCCTAGCTGTGTGAACCTGGCCAAGTCATATAACCTCTCTCAGCTTTGATTTCTTCAACCGTGAAAGAGGGATTCCTGGGTGTGGTGGCACACACCTGTAACCCTTGCACTTGGGAGGCTGAGGCAGGAGAATTTCTGTGAGTTTGAGGCCAGCCTGGGCTACATAGTGAGACCCTGTCTCAAAAAAAGGGACTCCTACCCCACATCTATGACCCCCCACAAATCGGCCACACAAGGCCACACTAGCAGGTGAAGGCACCGATGAAGTAGCGGAGGCTGTGCACACTGAGCCCACCACACCCTGGCTGGGAGAGGCCCCAGCAGAGCCTCTCTGCCATCTCAGGTGCTGGTGAACGTGAATGACATCAATGACAACGTGCCCACCTTCCCCCGGGACTACGAGGGACCCTTTGATGTCACCGAGGGCCAGCCGGGGCCCAGAGTGTGGACCTTCCTGGCCCATGACCGGGACTCAGGCCCCAGTGGGCAGGTGGAGTACAGCGTGGTGGACGGCGACCCTCTGGGTGAGTGGGGCCTGCACTGGCGGCAGGTGGGCAGGACCTAGAGGCCTCTCACCACCCACTCGGGTACCAGGGGAGCAGGAGGGGGCTCCAGACACAACTCCAGATCAGCACTGTGTAGTTTTGCCTCCTCTGAGCTTCAGTTTACCCACCCACAAGATGGTGGTAGTCATTTTCTCCCACCCCTTCTTCATAGGGATGGGGACAGAGATTGCAGTCCTGAAGGGTCATGGGCCCCTTTGAGAATCTAATAGAAAATGGCAGGGGGCAGGATGGGCATGGTGGGCATGGCTGTAATCCCAGCAGTAGGGAGGCTGAGGCAGGAGGGTTGTTGTGAGTTCGAGACCAGCCTGGGCTACAAAGTGAAATCAAGGCCTGCCTGAACTGCATAGTGAGACCCTGACTCAAAAAAAAAAAAAAAAATGGCAGGGGGCAAGATGGGCATGGTTGGCATGGCTGTAATCCCAGCACTCGGGAGGCTGAAGCAGGAGGATCACTGCAAGTTCAAGACCAGCCTAGGGCTACACAGTGAGTTCAAGGTGAGCCTGAACTGTACATAAGACCCCACCTCAGAAACCATAAATAAATAAACAAACAGACAGACAGATAGATATTTAAGAAAATCAATGAAATTCGGAAATCCAAATCTTTGTCAAGCATGCTGATTTTCAGTGACTATTTATTGAGTAGCTACCATGTGCTGGCCGTATGCCAGGTGCCAAGGACACAGAACAGATACAAATCCCTCCCTGAAGAAGGTGAATTTCAGCTGGAGGACACAAGCAATGAACTCTTTTGGTAGTGCCTTTTTAGGGTTCTATATTCCTCTTTTATCTGCATGTTTAAATCTTCCCCAATATTTGGGAAGTTCTCTTATTTCTGTAAGCAATTTTTTATTCCCTTTGTGCTGTCCTCTCATTTTCCACTTATTCCAACCAGTCTTAGTCTTCTTTGTGTCACCTCACAACTGTGAACTCCATGTTTCATGCTCTCTTCTTAAGATATTTCTGAGAAATTGATCTTTGGAAGCATCTGTATCTTGTAACTCTGACCCTCTTATCTTCACACTGATCTCTTCTCCTGCCCATTCTTTTTATTTTTTATTTATTTATTTTTTTGAGAGAGGGTCTTACTATGTAGCCCAGCCTGGCCTTGAACTTACAGCAATCCCCCTGCCTCAGCCTCCCAAGTTCTGGGATTCCAGGGATGCACCGCCACCCATTCTTTCAATATAATATTTACTCTCCTGGATTTCTATTTGGAAAATTTTCATGGACGCTAATTCTCTGCTAAACAGATCATTCATGTTTTATATTATTTTGTCTAGCTCAGCTGGCTTTTTATTAGTGTCTTCTGTGAGATCCCCAATCACTTTATTTATTCCCTCCAGCATCTGATTAGTGACCCCTTCTGTGAGCCTACTGAGCACCTTGTTAATCTGTTTTCATCTGTTATCCTCTTGTCACTCAGCTCTGTGATTTTTGCTTTCCTCCCCCTCAGTGCCTCATGGATGGGTTTTAGGAGAGCTGGGAGTCTGGAGGGGCCTTTTGTTGATTTCTCTTCTCATATCTGTTGTTTTTGTTTATATGTTTTGGGCTTAGGTTAGCAATTACTTTTCACGGAAAGACTTTGCTGCTAGCATGAAGAGCTCTGTGGTCTGCTTTTCTGTGATAGTCTCAGGGTGTAGCTAACTGTAGTCCTTTGCTTCCGATCCAAGATCCAACCACTTCTGTAAATTCAGGAGGGGAGGATTGGCCCAGCACCCAGTTCTCTGGGAATAGACTGCAGGACTAATATTGCTAAATTAATCCAGATATTGGCATACAGAGAAAACCTATTACTGCAACAGCAACAACTGTGCGACCTTAGGAATATCAGGTATATCAGCAACGGTAATATCACCCAAGACAAACTGTATACTGACATGCCATGAGGACCAGTAATGTACCACCCTAACCCTAGCAAATAAATCTGTATTTATAGTATAAATCCTCAGACAAAGCAAATATTGGCATGCACCAAATATCTACTAAATTAAATAACTATACCTTCATTAGTGATAGTAAGGGATACCTCAGTAGTAGAAAAGGCAAGGCCCAGGGCTAGTCACGACACCAGGCTCTTGCTCCCATCTCCAGCTGGTGGCTGAGCAGGGTCATCTGCAGTACGGGGGGCCTTTGCCTGCCTGCGACCCAGATCTTAGAGTCAACCTTGTACAGCCTAGACCCCGCCCCACTGAGCCTGAGGGGCACAGTGATCGGGTCCAGCCTTGGCTCTGGAGAGAGAGCAGGAAGCCGTCTGCCAGCAGAAGGCCAGGGCCTGAACGGGAATGGGAAATCCTTAGAAAGTGAATCCCCAGTTCTTTGGAGTCCTCGGAGCATCAGGGGTACAGGAAATCCTGCTCCAGGCAGCTTCCACCCCTCTGAGCAAGGAAGGACGTGTGGGGCCCAGGGGTGCCTGGAGGTGGAAGGGCCTGTGGGAAATCCCAGCTGCAGGGGGCAGGAGGGACCATATGTGCCAGGCAGAGTGGCAGGAGTGGGGGCAGGAAGCAAGCAGAGAAAGCGGCGTCTGCACAGCCTCTGTGTGCCGTGCGCTGGTAAGTAAGTCAGTGCCCCATCCTGGGAGTTTGTGTCAAGAGGAAAGGGGCTGGGTGTGGCATTGCACACCTGTAATCCGAGCACTTGGGTGGCTGAGGCAGGAGGATCAACTAGAGAAAAAACTTGTTCTGTTCTACCCAGTAAGAAAGTCATTGTCTGGCATGGTGGCAATGCCTGTAATCCCAGAACTCAAGAGGCTGAGGCAGGAGGTTCACTGTGAGTTTGAGGCCCACTTGGGCTACAAAGTGAGTTCAAAGCCAGCCTGAACTGCATAGTGAAACCCTGTTTCAAAAAAACAAAAACAAAAAGCCACAAAAAAAAAAAAGGAAATGTGAAGGAAATAACTCTCCTCATTTCACTTCTCAGGGAAACAGGACTCCCTTCCTTGTGCTCTGACTACCTTTTTTTCCCCCAGTTCTGGGGATTGGACCCAGGACCTTTGCACTGAGCTACAGCCCTAGCTCCTAGTACTGACCTGTTTTTTTGTTGTTGTTGTTTTGTTTTTTGTTTTAACTGCAATCAAGTATTGGTAAGTCACTAAGTTGCCTAAACTGGGTTTGAACTTTTGATCCTCTTGCCTCAGGCTTCCAGAGTGCAGGGATTACAGGCATGCACCACCATGCCCTGCTTGCTCTCTCCACTTGCCAGGGCCGGTCCCAGCCCCATTCTCTCTATCTTGGGGCTCTCGTTTGCTTCCTTGTTTCCCTCCCCACCCCACACACCTCCCGCCTGGTCAGCTCTAGGGGTGCTGTTGGGAGAGACCACTAGTCCCGGGAGATGCAGTGGGCAGAGGCCCAGAGCCCAGGGTTCGAGTCCTGGACTTGTCATTACCTTGCTGTGAAGTGTGGGCAAGTGGTGACCCTTCTCTGGACCCCTGCTTCATTTTCCAAAGGACACGAGGGACTGGGTAGGTCAGAGTCTGAGACTCCAAGGCCTTACACACTGACGCTTGGCCCTCAGCCCAGCCAATGACTGAGCCTGGGACCAGGCAGGGGGCTCAAAGCTTCAGGAGAAGGAAGTCTAGGTCACTGCAGGCCTGGGAAAACCCTCTCTGTGCCCAGTTGTGGCCTCGTGGGGTGCTGAGTGGAGGGCTCCTCACTCTGTCACCTTGCCCACCTGGTGCCCACGAGGTCACTGTTAGCAGAGCATTCCATGGTAGCAGTTTTGTCCTTCCCACGCGTCCATTTTCACAAGCCACAGGCTCGGGGCGAGATGGAAATTACACAGTGCCAGGCACCTTCATCAGTCCATGCGGACCAGGGCTCAGGAAGAGCGTGTGTGTGCAGAGAGGGCTCGTGCTTTTCACTGTCGCATCTCAGCCAGGTCACTCTTGGGCCTGCGCGGGCTGGAGCAGGACGCTGATCAGCCTGGACCTGCAGGCACGTGGGGGCAGGAGCACTAGCACCCACCTACACCCCAAGGGCTTATCCTTTTCCCTGCCTCCCCGCTGCCCGAAAGGAGTGGAAGCCGGTGGCACTGGAGGCGCTGCCCACCAACGCCCATTGCCCCCGACTGGCAGGAAGGCCGGCTAGAGGAGGGGAGAGCCGGGCTGCACACACTGCCTGGCCAGCCCTGCTAACTCGGCTTCTCCGGGCGACTCTCAGGGGAGTTCGTGATCTCCCCCGTGGAGGGGGTGCTGCGGGTGCGGAAGGACGTGGAGCTGGACCGGGAGACCATCGCCTTCTACAACCTGAGCATCTGCGCCCGCGACCGGGGGGTCCCCCCACTCAGCTCCACGGTGAGTCTGCACCCTGCGCTCTCCACAGAGCCCCCTGCAGGCATGGACACCCCTGTGCCCAGAGAGGCTGTGGCTGGAGGTGCAGGCCTCTGAGGGATTCTCAGGCTCCTGCCCCCTGCTCTCCCCTCCTCATCCTCATCTTCTCACCTTTTATTGGACCTTAATCTTCTTCTTTATGTCCCGCCTCATCACTGTCCCTTTGCTGCTCTGCTCCGCCTCCTGTCACTCCTCCTTGGTGGCCTTGCCCACTACCCTGGCTCTCTGCCTCTCTCTCCCCTGCCTGGCCCCAGATGCTGGTGGGGATCCGGGTGCTGGACATTAACGACAATGACCCAGTGCTGCTGAACCTGCCCATGAACATCACCATCAGTGAGAACAGCCCCGTCTCCAGCTCCGTCGCCCACATTCTGGCCAGTGATGCGGACAGCGGATGCAACGCGCTCCTCACCTTCAACATCACTGCGGGCAACCGGGAGCGGGCCTTCCGCATCAACGCCTCGGTAGGCCACAGGGCCTGAGGAGCAGCCACCGGGACCCAGGCTGTCCCCGGGAGGAGGCTTTTGATAGCTGCGGCCCAGCCCCGCTTCCTCTTCTTCTACAGTGACCAGGAAGCCATGAACAGGCAGGGAATCTTCGATTCCCCAGTGAGCCCTGTTAAAAGGGGAAATTCCTTAGCCCAATTGTATCAAGCTGACTTTGAGTGAGAAAAAACAAAACAAAACAAAGCAGAAAAGTTCACACATGGGGCAGCCCCTAGAAAGAGCGCAGGCCTGGGAATTCCTGCCAACAACCTGACCCCACTGGCAGCAATTAAAGAGCAACCTAGGGGCTGCAGCTCAATCCATCAGCCAGTCATTGGGTTCCAACAGGATCAGTTCATTGGCCCCAGGCCCTGCTGCAGCCCACCAATGCACAGTTACTAGGATTAAACTCCACCATAGGCCTCTCCCAGTCAGTGGCCTCTTACAAATGTATTCAACAGAGGTGTAGTTGTCTCTGGCATCCATCTAGACCCATCCTGGATTATCATATGCAGAGACGGGGCCTGTACGTCTGGGACCACTTGAGTTGTACCAGAATACCCTGGAAGTCCTCACTGGGCCTCTTGGAGTGTCCATAGGCTGCTGACACCATGGCATCCCCAAAGAGCCCACTCTCTGGGGCAGTCCTGGGCATCAGCAGTTCCCCCTGCAAGAGCCTGCTGCCCATATTGGGCCAACCTGACCATCTCTTAGGTGCATGGGGGAGGGAACTCACACCTGCCCCCAGAGCTGCAGGTGGGACAGTTGGGCATCTGTGGGTTAGAGCTCAAAGTGGGGACCAGGAGGATGCTCAGCTCACCAGCCCTGCGCATTACAGACAGGGATTGTCACTGTGAACCGGCCCCTGGACCGCGAGCGGATCCCGGAGTACAAGCTGACCATTTCTGTGAAGGACAACCCAGAGAACCCGCGCATAGCCAGGAGGGTGAGGCTGGGGGTGCTGTGTGGATGGTGGGGGGCTGGGGGACCCACAGAGATCTCCCTTCCTGAGGCGGGAGAGGGCCAGGCTGAGATGCACAGGCTTTGGAGTGAGCAAGGGCTGGTTTCAAATCCCAGCTTGACCTACCACAGTTGTGTGGCTTTAACACACTAACGCCTCTTGGCCTCCATTTTCTTTTCTGCAAAATGAAGATCTCACCTACTCAAAGCCATGCAGAAGGCAAAGGAGGCAGTATGCATCAACACCTCAGCACCGCACCTGGCGCACAGGTGCTTCGTGAAGGCCGCTTGTTCCTTTTCTCCCCAAACCACTGATACCTAGACGTACACCCCAGTCATGTGCACGGGCCTGCTCCCACCCGTGCCCACATGCTGGGGGCCTGAGAGGGTTACCTTCCAAAGCCAAAGAACTAATTCTTTCAAGGCAGGAGTGCATTTTGCATAGCAAAATGTCCTTTTGGGGTTGGGATCAACTTTCTCCTTCCCGCCTCTGAGGCTGGGGGCAGAGCCCTGGCCTTGTTCATCCCAGCTCTGCTCCTCCCTATAAAGTTTGGTAAAGATGCTGCTCATTCTGGGCCTCAGGTTCCCCATCTGTCCAGCCTGAGGAGCTTGCAGAATGAAGCAATCAAAGCCACTCGCCTCTCACTCGGCGGCCTCAGCTTCCTTCCCTTCTCTGGTCTCCCACCCTCTTTTCTCTCTGCTTTTCCTCCCTTGCTCTCATTCCACGCCTTCTGTGGCTGCTCTGGGGGCCCAAGGCACCCTGGGAGGCAGCAGCACTGAGTGGTGGGACGGGAGACTTGAAGGGGCTCACCGGCCGTGCAGCCTTGAACGTCCCCTCCCTCTCTGTGCCTTGGGCGCCCACCTGTGAGCCCCACGGAGGTCCCATGGTCTGAGAGGCATGAAGTGCAGTGCCATGAGTGAACTGCACCCCAGCGTGAGGCCATGGGTCCTGGGATTCAGACCACTTTCCTGCTGGAAGTTTCCTGTTACCAGGAAGAGCTGATACTGTGACCTTCGCCACTCCTCCACTAAGCAGTTAAAGCCCCGTTTGCTGGAATGGAGGCCCAGACAGAGGGAATGACTTGCCCAGAGCCACCAGTAAGCTGCTAGCACAGCAGAGCTTGGGCCCAGGTCTCTGGACTCCCAGTGTGGTATTCTTGATGGCTGACCTTGCTGTCCCGCTGTCCTGCCTCCCTGTACTGGAGCAGGGCCTACAGCCTGGGCCTGTCCTGCTCCCACAGGATTTTGACTTGCTGGTGGTCTCTCTTGCGGACGAGAATGACAACCACCCCCTCTTCACAGAGGACCCCTACCAGGCGGAGGTGATGGAGAACTCTCCTGCAGGTAGGTGCTGGGCCCACCCAAGGGCTCGTGCCACAGCCGAGGACCACCAGGACCTCAAGTGCCAAAACTGTCCCACACACCCAATGGCGTAGCTGAACATAGAGTCCAGTGGGTGCAGAGGGTGCCGGAGCGGATGAGAGCAGCTCAGAGGGCTGGGGCTGCCAGGCCTCTCAGGGGCCACTAAAGAGCCCTCTGGTCTGGTTGGAAGAGACAGTTGTGGTCATTGTTTCCCAAAGTGGCCTGAGAACAGCCCTGCCCTTCCTGGGGTGGAGGCTGTGGGGGGCATGTCATCAGAGATGGGGGACAAGGGGCCCAGACAGATCCACTAGTATAGCCCTTGCCCCACATATGTAAGATCTGCCCTTTAATGACCCCACATATTCCCCGAAGCTTGGGTCAGAGTCAGAGATGAGCTGAGGTGCAGGGAGGGTATCAGGGAGCCCCAGCCTCTCCCGGGGAGTGGCCAGCCTCAAAAGCTGCTGGGAAGCACACGTGGCTGTGGCATCCCAGGGCCTTGCTCACCATTTTGTGTTTTCTCCCAGTAGGGCTTTGAGGCCTCTCCCCAGGCATCTGCGTTCAGTCTGCCAAGGCTGCCGCAGGCCCACCGGGGGCCTCCCCACCCCGTCCGCCTCACCTCCCTCCCCTCTCATCCATCGTCAGCCATGGCTCACCGGGTCGGGCTGGGGAGGGGGGAGGGAGGGAGTGGGTCGGCCTGCCGTGACCCTTCTCCCCCTGACCCAGGGACCCCCCTCACGGTGCTCAATGGGCCCATCCTGGCCCTGGATGCAGATGAGGACGTGTACGCTGTGGTCACCTACCAGCTGCTGGGCACCCACAGTGGCCTCTTTGACATCAACAACAGCACGGGTGAGGCCTCT
This sequence comes from Chinchilla lanigera, assembly GCF_000276665.1. Lineage (NCBI taxonomy): Eukaryota > Metazoa > Chordata > Mammalia > Rodentia > Chinchillidae > Chinchilla > Chinchilla lanigera. Next base: position 19,704,758 of record NW_004955437.1, on the reverse strand, counting down.
GCACCACACCAGCTCCTCAAGATACACTGGGTACCACTACTAGATCCATGGCTTCCTCCTTGGTGCAGGAGATCCTGTTTCTGCGCCCACATCCCCACACTGCAGCTCCTGGGGAGGGGGGAGAGCCAGAAGGAAGCTAGGACAGGATGCAAAGGACTGACTGGTGCACCAGCTCTCAGCAGAGGCAGAGAGCCCCCAGCCCACAGCCTTCCTCTCCCAGGCCTGGGCCAGAGGCTCAGACCGCTGATCAAGCAGAAGCAGCCAGAGCAACCTCAGACCAGACCAGCAGCTCCCCAGAGACCATGTCACATCCTATGCTCCTGGACAGGAAGCTGTGTCAGTGGCTGGTGGCAGCAGGTGGCACAGCTGTCAATGTGCAGGGCACCCCTCACCCTGGGCACTATTCCCAGGCAGCACTCTGGAGGACTGCTAAAGACAGCCATGCAAGGACAGCTATGGGGACACACAGGTCCACCCAAACCAGGGTGGCCAAACACTTGGGAAAGAAAGTCATTGTGTCATATTCTCTGCCTCTTTTTCCTCTCTGAACCCATCATGTTCCTGTCCTCGCTTCTCTCTCTCCACCCTGCCGGCTGTCACCATCTCCCCCTGCACCTCTTTCCCTTTATGCCCCTCCCTGGCTGGTGGCATGGGGTGCCAGGTGTGGTGACCGTGAGGTCAGGTGTCAGCATTGACCGGGAGGCTTTCTCACCCCCAATCCTGGAGCTGCTGCTGCTGGCTGAGGACATTGGGCAGCTCAATGGCACAGCCCAACTGCTTGTCACCGTCCTGGACGACAATGACAATTGGCCCACCTTTAGCCCTGCCACCCTCACGGTCCACCTGCTGGAGAACTGCCCTCCAGGTAATAAGGGTTGGGTCCCTAGCACCCACCAGGCGGTGGGTGGTCAGAGCTCAGTGGGAGTCTAGATGGACACAGGTCTCACTTCTGGGGAGAGAGACTGGCAGGGAGTCAGGTGACCCAGCATCCACTGCCTTGTGAGCCATGGTTTATTGTGTGTGTGTAACAAGATGTTTAAGAATGTTCCAAAGCCAAGCATGGTGGTGCAGACCTGTAATCCCAGCACTTGGAAGGCTGAGGCGGGAGGATCACCATGAGTTCAAGGCCAGCCTAGGCTACATAGTGAGTTCAAGGCCAGCCTAAACTATATAACCAGACCCTGCCTTTAAAAAAAGTTGCAACCACATTGCTGGATGGAAAGTTTATTTCAAAATCAAAATCAGGTCAACATGATTTTCATCACAGTTACAATTTAATGGTGGGGTGTAAATTTGCTTCTGAAAAAAACCAAAAAGAATAAGAAAATGTTGAGACATAAGTATAATAGATTTTCCTCAAAATTATTTCTTACACCAGCCAGGGATATAGCTCAGTGGCATAAAGAGCCAACTACCCTTTAAACTCTAAAATATTGCCTCACGAAAAAATGTAAAATCAAATACCATTTCCTTTCCAATGGCAAACATGGGCATTTGTAAAAGATAAATTTTGGGTGGCAAAGCTGTGGTGAGAAGGATGTCTACTGGCAAAGGGATCTCGGTGTGGTCTTCCCGGAAGACTCCACCACGCTCAGCTGCTCCCCAATCCTCCCCTGCAGGATTCTCAGTCCTTCAAGTCATAGCCACGGATGAGGACAGTGGCCTCAATGGGGAGCTGATCTACCGAATAGAAGCGGGGGCTCAGGACCGCTTCCTCATCCATCCGGTCACTGGGGTCATCCGTGTTGGCAATGCCACCATTGACAGGGAGGAACAGGACTCCTACAGGCTGACAGTGGTGGCCACCGACCGGGGCACTGTCCCTCTGTCAGGCACAGCCGTTGTCACCATCCTGATTGATGACGTCAACGACTCCCGCCCTGAGTTCCTCAACCCTATCCAGACTCTGAGCGTGCTGGAGTCGGCAGAGCCGGGCACTGTCATTGTCAACGTCACTGCCGTCGACCTTGACCTCAATCCAAAGCTGGAGTACCACATCATTGGCATCGTGGCCAAGGATGACACTGACCGCCTGGTGCCTGGCCAGGAGGACGCCTTTGCTGTGAATATCAACACAGGTACAAGGGCCTGCTGTCCCCGCCACCTTCCCTGGACTCCTCCCCAGTGTCCTCCTTGCTTTCTTGTTCCTCCCTCCTTTCTTTCTCTGTAGCTCCCCTTCTCCTTTGACACCCCCTTCCCTCCTTTTCCCTCTCCCTGGCTCCTCCAGCTGTCCTTTCTCTCCCTCCACCCTTGACCAGCTCCTCTGGCCTCTGCGGCTCCTTCCCTCCACAGTGTCACAGCAGGGTTCACAGCAGCACTCTGTGTTAGCGAGGGTTCATGCTTATAATTTTAGAGAACAATGGCATCTTGTTTTATATGCATTTCCTTAACAACTAACTTCAACCAGATACTTTCTTTATGGGCATTCTGACCATTTAGATTGTAACTTATATTTGTGCCCCTAATGACTTCTTACACCATCACAGAACAAAGAGAACTGTGGCTTAGCTTTCAGAATCTATGCAGCTTATTGTCATTTTGTGAATTTTTTCCACTTTTCCAAAAGTTTAGTGTTTTTGCACCTCTGGGGAGTTGGAGAAGGGATCCGAGTCCTTACAGGTATACTTCTTGGAAGACCTAAAGAAGTAACAGAAAATAACAAGGCTGTGGCAAAATGCAAACAGTCACTGTTATTCAGGGTAATGTAGAGTAAAACAGCATTGGAATTGCAGCTTTCTCTATGTGGACTGGCAGACCTTAGCATTGCTGACAATGTTAATATTGGTGAAATTGGCAGGACATTAGAACCCTCCTGTTTCCTGTAGAGTTGAGACCACTTCCTCCATCAAGTAGCAAGCCAGTACAAAGAACACCCAGACCCCAGGACCCAGCAATTCTACTTCCTAGTATACGATAAATTCTTGGCAGTACCCAGGCCACTGGGCACGTTCACTGCAGTGTTGTTGTGGTGCTGGGAGCCGGAGGCCATGCAGCAGCCCATCCCAGGAGACCGGGGAGGAGAACGTGGAGGGTGCACTCCATGGGGACCAGACAGCAGCTAGAACCCCGAGGGCACTGATGGTGAACCTTGTAGAGCTTTCAGTGATACAAACAGCCCACTGTGGCACGCGTGCCATAGGTTCGCCACCACTGCCCTACGGTATACACACAGATAGCAGTGGGGGTAGATCTGAAAAATGCACACAGAAAAAGATCAAAAACAAGATGCAGCATCCTACCGCAATACCATTTGCATAAATATCAAAGAACACATGGTTTTCAGGATTTTTTTAAAAATATACTTCGGTACCTGGCAATGTTTGCCTGAAGGGAGACAGCAAGAGAAGGGCAAGAGAGTGAAAAGAAGTGGCTGCGTGAGGGATGCTGAGGACCACAGCACGTCATGAACCAAAGGGTGCCCTTAGCTCATCTCCAGGCAGGCCCAAATGGAGCAAGTAAAAAGGAAAGCCCCGCGCCGGCCCAAGGGAGCAGCCTGGGCCCCGGCGGCGCGGGCTGGTCAGCACCATGGAGAGCTGCCCCTCGACACCTCCCCAAGTCCGGGGCTCCTTTCTGTCCTCCGCCCTCCACTGACTCTCTTCTCTGTATTTTTCTTTCCAGTGTCTTCTCTGCCCTCTTCCTCATGCTCTCCCTCCTCCCTCGATCACCTGACTCCCCTCTCTTCTTGCCAGAGTCTCACCTCTGAGGTCTCCCCACTACCCGGGCTCCCCACAGCTCCCCCACACCCCCACGCCCCCACGCCCCCACGCCCCCCACCCCCTATGCCCTGCACTAACCGGTGTTAACCCTCTTCTCTCTTCCCCACGGCTGGCGGGCCCGCAGGTTTGAGCTCTGTTTCTGTCACTTCCCACCTCATCTCTTCTCTGCTTCACCCCATTGCCTTCCTCCATGCCCACCGCATCCCTCACCCTCCTGTCGGTCCTGTGGGGCCCGGGGCCCGGGCCCGGCCCAGCCTTTGCAGACTGAACGCAGCTGCCCTCTCCCCATCCTCGCTGCCCAGCCTGGGGGACAGGGAGCGAGAGTAGGAAGAGGAGGAGGAGGAGGAGGCTGCGGCCCAGGGTAAGTGACTGCCCCATGGCCGGGGGACCCACGGAGGACAGAACCCAGCAGGGGAATCTGCCAGGGAAGAGTCCTGAGACCCAGGGCCTGAGAGGGAGAGAAGGGGCCATCCTAGGACGAACGAGGCCGAGGCCCTCAACAGGCAGGAAGAACCCCCAAGATGGGCCAAAATGGTCTGTCCAGCCAGGCCAGCAGACCCTGGGAGACGCTGGGCAGAGCAGAAGCAATCTACTTGTTGGTGTGAAGCTGAGACATCCCGGTCCTACTGTCAGCCTGGTCACGTCACACCCTGCTTTTTTTTTTTTTTTTTTTTTTTGTACCGGGAATCGAACTCAGGACCTCAGGCTTGCCAGGCAGGCCACCCTGCTTATCTAAGACAAAGCATATACTATTAGGCCTCCACCATTAGATCAGAAGTGTCCAGGCTAGCCCACCAAAGTGTGGCCTTCAGGGAAACCCTCAGGGCTTTCCAGCTGTCAATACCTTCCTTTATACTTGATCTCTGTAGAACATAAGCAGTTTTTAAATTGAGGTGAAATACACATAAAATTTACCATCTTCACCATCTTTAAGTTGACAGTTCAGTAGCCCTAAAGATATCCACACTGTTGTAGAATACAAGATTTTCTTTGGTTCTTTTGTTTTTGTTTGTCGTTTTTTTTGTTTGTTTGTTTGTTTGTTTGTTTTTTTTTGCGGTACCACGGATCTAACTCACAACCTTGCACTTGCCAGGCAAGCGCTTATGCCACTGAGCTATATCCCCAGCCCTGTTTGTTTTTCTTGTTTTGTTTTGGCTGCAATCAAAATATCCCCAGTCCTTAGTGTCACTAAGTTGCCCAAGAAGGACTCCCTCGGTGCTCAGATTGCAGGCATGCACTCCTGCACCCGGCTTGGAATAAAAGCATTTTATAAACAAAATTACAAAGCATCATCTGTGTGCCAGGCACCATCCTAAACACTGCATGTATAAGCGGAACTCACTTAATTTTTCTAATCCTCAAAATAGCCCTACAGGGTAGGTACCATAATTTCCTCCTTCACACAGGAGGAAGGGGAGGGGCAAAGAGGTCACTGGCTAGTGAGCACTGTGTGGGAGCCGAGTGATGTGCTTGTGCTGGTGGCTGTGGCCCGTCCCAGCCACAAATCCCAGGGTCTGTGGGGGACTGTTGCCCTCTGTAGGGATTGGGAGACTAGGCTAAGAGCAACTTGGGAGGCCCAGATTTTAGGGGTTTCCCCTCAAGCTGAAGCTGACCTGCTTGGTCCACAGGGTCTGTAATGGTGAAGTCCCCCTTGAACCGGGAGTTGGTTGCCACCTATGAGGTCACGCTCTCAGTGATTGACAATGCCAGCGACCTACCAGAGCGCTCTGTCAGCGTGCCAAATGGTAAGGGTCTCCTGTGCCAGTTTCTCATTGGTCACTGGGATCCATGAGGTGGGTCTGAAGTACACCCAGGCCTGGCTCCAGCAGTGCACTGGGACTCAGAACTCAGCCACAGGGGCTGCAGGGAGTCGGGCCAAACTAGGGACATGGAAGGTGGCAGCCACAGAGGGCTAGGGTGGCAACGTCTCTCAAATTACGTCATTGGAGCCCCAAGGCTCTGAGTGGGAAAGAGGCTCAGGAGAGCCTGAAAGAGGTTGAGAACGAACTAGTTGACAGAGACTCAGGTCAGAATCCAGCTATCAGATCTGGTTACCAGGTTGTGACAGGAACCAGGATGTGACAGGAGCTTCATGACCTGAGAGGAAGCCATGGGTCAGAAGAGAACCAGGGAAGATGACTTGGGGCCACAGGTGCCGGCACCCTGGGCTGAGGGGCTGTGTCAAGGAGAGCCAGGCAGGTGTGCATCTGTCTGCAGCTTAGGGCATGCACTGGCAGGCATGCTGGGGGGCAGAGAGGGGACAGCAGGGAGAGGGTGGCCTCCGGGGCCCTCTGTCATGGGTGAGAACAGCTGCTGTGGTAAGGAGTTAGCCTGGCAGATATCAGTGCTTATCTTCACAATTCAGAAGCCCAGGGCTGAGGGTTTAGCTCAGCGGCACAGCGCTTGCCAGGCAGACATGAGGTCCTGAGTTCGATTCATGGTAACCCGCACACACGCAAAAAAAAGAAGCCCAAGTCTTCTGGAGAGAAGGCCAGACACTGTCCTCACTCACATGTCCACAGGCCCAGCTGGCTGTGTTGCAGGGACAAGGCAGATGGGCAATAGAAGGCCGACTCATGGGACAGGTCTCAAAGACCGTCTCAATCCTCTCCCACTAGCAGTTAGGAGCCAAGGCCTGGTGAGGGGACCCAGCCAGCTGCTAGAACCCAGGCCTCTTCCCCTTGTGGAAGGGCTAGTGACCAGACCAGTGGTGTGGGTCAGTCCTCACACAGTCCCAAGGAGGCCACAACACGCTGCCACCTACCCCGGCCCTGCCATGCTGACCCTCACCCCTGCCTGCCCCTCAGCCAAGCTGACAATCAACATCTTGGACGTCAACGACAACACACCCCAGTTCAAACCCTTCGGGATCACCTACTACACAGAGCGGATCCTGGAGGGCGCCACCCCGGGAACTACGCTCATTGCCGTGGCAGCTGTGGACCCCGACAAGGGCCTCAATGGGCTGATCACCTACAGTCTGCTGGACCTCATTCCCCCCGGCTATGTCCAGCTGGAAGACCCCTCAGCAGGTAGGTGGGAAATCTCCCAGAGGAGGATCAGGGACATGTGTCCCCCTGCTTAGCCTCTGGGCAGGACTGTGGCTTGCTTCCTGCCCCTGGCTTGGCCCCTCGGCAGCCTGGGTCGGGTCCAAGGTGGCCAGCATGCCATTCACTCCCAGATGCACAAAGTAGAGGAAAGGATGGAGTGCCCGTCCTGTTTGGGGTAGAAGCCCCCGAGGTGTCTGCTGGAACCCTGGCTACCATCCCAAGCTCCTACCATTAGTATCCCCCAAGAAAGGGGCTCAGAGGAGGTGGGGGTGGGTTGCTGTGAGACACTTTCTCTCCTCTGTCTGAGGAGAACACCTAGATGCCAGTTCTGCTCAGCCTCTGGCCTGCCCCAGGCCAGCGCTGCCTGCCCCACCTCCTTAAGAGTCCACACTCACCCTTCAGCACTCCAGACCTTTCTCCTAATGTTTTGGAGAGTTGCCGTGAATGGGGAGTGGCCAAATGGCAGCGGGTGCCTCTGTGTTTCAGGAAAGGTCATTGCCAACCAGACGGTGGACTATGAAGAGGTCCATTGGCTCAACTTTACCGTGAGAGCCTCAGACAATGGGTCCCCACCGCGGGCAGCGGAGATCCCTGTCTACCTGGAGATTGTGGACGTCAATGACAACAACCCCATCTTTGACCAGCACTTCTACCAGGTGGGCGGCCAGGCTGACTGGCTGGGAAGGACCTGGGCCTGTTCCTTGAGGTCTTTGCATGCTCCACTCCTGCCTGCCAGCCCCTAAGCCCCTTGAGTGCCCAACCGTGAGCAGCCTGGTGCCCTGGTTCACCACATCGGCGAACCCCTGGGGCAAGGTGTGGCCTTGTGTGCTGACCGTGGGCCACTCTCTCTCTCCCTCCAGGAGGCTGTCTTGGAGGATGTGTCTGTGGGCACAGTCATCCTGACGGTCACTGCCACAGATGCGGACTCGGGCAACTTCGCCCTCATCGAGTACAGCCTTGGGGACGGGGAGGGCAAGTTTGCCATCAACCCCACTACGGTAAGTGGTGATGGACAGGGCCTGGGTTGTGAAAACACCCCAAGGACTGATTGCATGATCATCTTGGTCCTGGGTTCCCCACCTGGACATGTGGCCTCAGAGGTGCTTAGCCAAGTCAGCAAAGCCTCTTCTTGGAACCCTGGACATCCTGGAGACTGTGGCCTTCCTGTCCTAGCAGATATGGGAGGAAGTGGCCCAAGTCTCTGGGAACTAGCCCTTGGTGAGACAAAAATTTCTGCAGTGTGTCATTTGATGACCAAGACATTTTTGAGACTGTCAAGAGAGACGTGCAAAGCTCTGCAGAACGTGGGCACAGTGAGTGCCTACTGTATGCACAGCCCTATACTCACTGCTGAGAGAGGGAAGACACCCCAAAGGGTGGGTCCCTGTGTTCCCAGGAGTCTCAGACCTTGGAGAGCAGAAGTTCAGAAGAAAAGATGGGCCATGGCTTCAAATGTCAACGCTGCCATTTGCAGCATGGGGGGACAGAGGCCTGGGGCCGTCCCTCGGCAGGGCCTTCCCCAGTTGCTGCACCTGGACCTGGGCTTCCCTTCCCACCGCCCTCCTGTCCGTCTCCCCTGGCACCCTGCCCTTCCAGTGGGGCTAACTCCTGCCTGGTGTGAGCGGTCGGACGGGGCTCCTGGCCCCGCGCTGAGGACAGTGACTACTTTGGATGCCTGCTCTTTGGCAGCTTGGTCAGGCAGTTGGCACAAGCCTGGTCTGGTTACCATCTCAGGTAGACTGCGTGGCCGGGGCAGGAGCCACTAGGATGGGGCTGCCGCTGGGGTCCATGGGGCTGCTCGAGGCAGGGGCTTTTGTTCAGCATTGTGTCTCCAGGCCCCAAAACAGTGCTTGATCATAACTGATGCTCAATAAATATCTTGGCTGGATGATGGACCTGAAGCTCCCCTCCTCACCAGGGTGACATCTACGTGCTGTCCTCTCTGGACCGAGAGAAGAAGGACCATTATATCCTGACTGCCTTGGCCAAAGACAACCCTGGGGATGTGGCCAGCAACCGCCGAGAAAACTCAGTACAGGTGAGGGTGCCGGCCTGGGCCGGCGACGCCAGGGCCTGAGGTTGTGGCGGCAGCAAGCGGCGCCTGTAGAGAGTGACTGTGGTGAACAGGGACAACGCCAAGTCCCCTCAGAGACATGGTGGCAGGAAGGAGAAAGCAAGAGGCTGTCTGGGGGCCGGGGGGCGGGTAGTGGCTGTGACTTTGGAAAGGGATTCTGGGAGAACTCTTCGTGCCACACTGCTGCGCAGCCAGCTAAACACACCTGGGCGTGACCCAGGTAAAGCCTGGTGCTCTGTGCGCCCCAGTGTCTCCAGAGTACCCTACCGGAAGGACCAGTCAGCACCTAACAGCATCATAAAGCTGTTGCCTTTATTTGTGACTCTTCAAGGATATTAATGAGAGTTCAGACTCCCCCCTTTCCAGTCTAGTTCTGATGTCCACACTGTGACTCTGAGGCCAGTGTCTCACCTTCTGAGCTCTCTGTCCCAAAATCCCACAGCCAGCGATGGTGGTATATGCCTATAATCCTGACATTCAGGAGACTGAGGCAGGAGGATCGCTGCAACTTTGAAGCCAGCCTGGGCTACATAGTGAGTTTGGGCCAACCTGAACTGCACAGCAAGACCTTGTCTCCAAAAAAAGCAAAGCAAAAAATCTCAAACCTGGATGCTTTGCTGTCGCTTTATTCTTCTCCCTAATTATGCAAAGGAAACTCTCCAGAAGGGATTGGGGGGCTTGCTGAGTGGACCCAGGCAAATCCTCTTGTGCATTTAAAGAGGCAGAGCTGCAAGCATCCCACATATGACTGTAGCCTACTCCTGCCACATACGCGTGCACCATGCAGAGAAAAGCAGCGTCTTTGGAGTAGACTAAGGATCCAGGGGCTGAACATGCTGCCTTTGCCTGTCAACCTCTCCGAGCCTCTGTTGTCCTGTCTGCAAAAAGAGCAGCAGAAGTGGCAATAGGGACTGGGGATCTGAAGTGGTTTGACCGCTTTGCACATGGACAGGGGGTCTTCAGAATCACTGTCCTGCAGGGATCTGAGGGCCCTGCAGTCAGGAAGGGTCGTAGCTGGGGAAGAGAAGCCTCTTGCTCTGCTGTGTCCCTGGGCCCTGCCCTGGGCTATGGGTCAGCATGGGAACCCAAGGCCCTGGCCAGCACAAATCCCAGGCGAGAGGAGCCCGAGGGAGGGGCAGAATCCCAACAGCCCAGGATGAAGGCCCAGAGGGTAGAACCACACCTCCAGAGCCACCGTGTGGCTCGGCAAAGGACAAAGGAGAAGGGGCAGGTGAGGGTCCCACTGCTGCAGGACCCGGCTCAGACCACGTCACCCACAAGGCAGGTGGTTGAGTATTTCCTAGGCCCAGGCACTGCACTAAGCAGCCAGCAGACATCACTTCATGTGAGCTCCCGAGGAAGCTGAGAGAGAAGATCCTGTTGTTCCCATTGTAGCTTGGGAAACTGAGGTTGTGGGGGCTACGTACATTGTCTGATGTCAGACACATGAGAAGACAGGGCCTCCCTCCAGGGTGGTACCTGTCCCTCGTCTACTCCACCTTATTCCTGGGGTGATTGGTCCCCTGAGGCAGCCTCCATCATGCTCCTGATTTTTGGCCTTGACCTTTGGCCTTAACCTACCCTCTAGGTGGTGATCCAAGTGCTAGATGTCAACGACTGCCGGCCCCAGTTCTCCAAGCCCCAGTTCAGCACGAGCGTGTATGAGAATGAGCCTGCGGGCACCTCCGTCATCACCATGCTGGCCACTGACCAGGACGAGGGCTCCAATGGGGAGCTGTCCTACTCACTCGAGGGCCCCGGCATGGGTATGTAGCCTGCCTGGACGCCCAGGGTGATGTGGGGCAGGAAGGAGCAGGGTGCCATGCCCACAGCCCCAGACCAGGAGGATGGGGAGGGATGGGAAGTTGGTCTCAGCCAGAGACACACCCTGTTCTCCTGCCCCCTCCACCAGAGGCCTTCCACGTGGACACAGACTCAGGCCTGGTGACCACACAGCGCCCACTGCAGTCCTACGAGAGGTTCAACCTGACCGTGGTAGCCACAGATGGTGGGGAGCCCCCACTCTGGGGCACCACCATGCTCTTGGTGGAGGTCATCGACGTCAACGACAACCGTCCTGTCTTCGTGCGCCCCCCCAATGGCACCATCCTGCACATCAGAGAGGTACTCCTGGCATGAGGGCTCCTGCGCCCCAACATCCCCCTCCCTCCTCCTGCTTCTGTGTCCTGCAGTCAAAGCCCAGCACAGTGGAGGGGCCTTGTCAGCGTAGGGAAACAGGCCATATGTGCTGACTTGTGCAGCACCACATAGAGCAGTATTAAACAATGGTTCGCAGTGTGGCCGTGTTAGCAAAAGACCTTGGGTTCATGCGTAAGTCGATTGCTTACCAGCTAAACAAACTTGAGCAAGTAACTTCTCCGAATCTGTTTTCCATCTGCAAATGGGACTAATAATAGTAAATGCCCTGTCCCTAGACGTCTACCCCCTGCCCCGTACCCACTTCCCCCATGCTTGTCTCAAAATAAACATCTGGCCAGTGCTCCTGCTGACACCCGCGTGCAGGCAGCCTGGGCTGAGGTCAGCATCAGTAACCAGGGGATGAAGTGGCTGGGGTTCTGGAATCTCTCCAATTCTGCGTTCGTCTCTTGGTCTGCATTGGCAAAGAAAGCCATGGGAAGTCATCCTTCATCTGCTCTGCCCCTTTCTCTTGCAACTCCGGCCCCAAATGCCACTTGGTAGTGTAGTCAGGATATCTAAACTGCTCTTCCTCCGCCCCAAATTCAGTAAGTCTCTGCATCTCAGGGTGCTAAGACTACGTTGCCGCTTTGTCTCCTCTTTGAGGCCCCATAGAAGCAAATCCTCGCAGGACTGAGCTCCAGGAACCTTGCCCTGCTGTCCCTCCCATCTGTGGTGACGGAGTGGTCCTCTTTGCTCTGCCCCTGAGAGGCTCAGAATACTCAGCCCACCTTGAGCGACCTCGCAGAGACCGAGGCACGCTCTTTACCCTCAGCTTCCACCTTCTTGCCAGCAGCTGGTTTTCACTATCCTAATTTTTTAACTTGTTCAGTCTCATTCTAATTTCTATATTCTTGTCAGTTGCTTCAGATCTTTTTTTGCAGAAGGAAACAGTGTGTAAACTAAAAATAATCTAGTTCTTTTCCACACCAAAGGCCCCATTTACTAAGTTTTCACCTTCAAGGGTTCTGTATTTGGGAAGATTTATGTCCCCTGAACAACCAGTGTTTGTAAAGTAATGATCTATTTGTCATCCCACTTTTTATTAATTAGATGGAACTGCCATTTGGAGCTTCTGATTGTCATGATAGATGACATGAGCATTAAAGCCATGCCGGGCTGGTAATTTTCAACTGAAAGCAAAGCAATGTACTTTTTTTTCTTTTGCCCTGGGCAGCCTTATCATGAGTTGCTGTGTGATCCATTAGGTGTTTGGTGCTTAGACCTAACTCGAGGGAATTCAGGACCTGGAGGCTCAGGTTAAGTTCCAGGTCCAAGTTCCACTGTGAGTCGGTAACAATCTCTAGCCGCAAAATCAGGCTGGGTGTCCTCCATTTTCTGGTTCCCTGATGAACAGGTGGCACTGTTTGGAGACACCCAGATTTCTGTGATTAGGGTGGCAGAGAGAGCAAGACATACACAGGACAAAGGACCGCTATGGCCTCGTTTTGGGATTCCTTCGGCTGACTCCCCTGTGCTTCAGCATGCAGGGGGATGGCATGAGCTCCTGAGCAGGTGGCCACCAGGGACCGCTTGAAGCACGTGGATTCAACGTGGACTGACTGTCAGCGGCCAGTGGAGTTGGCTTGGGGACGGGGAAGCACGTAGCAGAGGCTCGGAATCCCTGAGACCCCTGCCCTGCAGGACAGTGCTCCCTGAGGACGCTGGCCAGTAGCAAGGACTTCGGCAAGGATAGGAGAAGTGGCAATAGCTCCCTCAAGGCTGGGAGCTGGGTTTCCCTCAGATGTCTGAGCACCTCTGCTCCTATCCTGTCCTGCAGGAAATCCCTCTGCGCTCCAATGTGTACGAGGTCTATGCCACAGACAAGGACGAGGGCCTCAATGGGGCTGTGCGCTACAGCTTCCTGAAGACAGCCGGCAACCGCGACTGGGAGTTCTTCACCATCGACCCCATCAGCGGCCTCATCCAGACGGCGCAGCGCCTGGACCGCGAGAAGCAAACGGTGTACAGTGTAAGGAGCGGGCTGGGCGGGCCTTCCTCTAGGAGCACCTGGGGGACCTGTCCCAGGGAGTTGGGGACGGCACTCCTGGGCTCCAAACCCCCTCCCCACCCTTTCCCTCTGCTCTCCTCCACCCCCAGCTCATCTTGGTGGCCAGCGACCTGGGCCAGCCGGTACCATATGAGACCATGCAGCCGCTGCAGGTGGCCCTGGAAGACATCGATGACAATGAACCTCTCTTCGTGAGGCCTCCTGTGAGCCAGCCCTGTCACTGGTCACACCCACACAGGGACACCGTGCCTGTCCACACACACCTTGCACACCCTCCCCTGTGCACAGGGCCCTAAAACACATTGGTTACACATGGGAAACATCTGTCTGCACACGCTTCTCACGAGGACCACTAGTCACTGAGCAGTTGTGCTTTATCTGTTTTGTTGAGGCATGATCAAGTGGTCAGGAGAGCAGACACAAATGCTTGGCTCGTGGAGTTGGTACTTGTATTGGGGTTTGTGTGTGTGTGTGTGTGTGTGTGTGTGTGTCCACATATTTGCACATACATACACTAGGTATGAAAATCAGCTGGGATTTATTGAGCTTTGTCCTCTTGGACTGTCACATGCCTGGATGTCCCCTAGAGACAGCGTGTGTGCACATGAGACTGTGTAGGTGCCCCTGCTGTTTATGCACTCATTCGGGGGCTGAGGATGCTGCTGAGAGCATGCCAAGCCCAGCCCCGTCCTCACAGACTTCACCACTGGGCAGTAAACTCCCACAGCCCCCACAAAGCCACAGCCCCCAGCATTCTGGCGGGAGTGGAAAGCTCCCCATGGCCTACGATGACGGCGTCCTCCTCCCCTTGCAGAAAGGCAGCCCCCAGTACCAGCTGCTGATGGTGCCTGAGCACTCGCCCCAAGGCACCCTCGTGGGCAACGTGACGGGTGCTGTGGATGCTGATGAGGGCTCCAATGCCATCGTATACTACTTTATTGCAGGTGGGGCCTGAGCAGCACGTGCCCTGCCTGCCCTGAGGCCAGAGGTGCCCACTGAGCCAGGCCCTCACCTCGAGTCATGTGCTCCCTACAGCTGGCAACGAGGAGAAGAACTTCCACCTGCAGCCTGATGGGCGCCTGCTGGTGCTGCGGGACCTGGACCGGGAGCGGGAAGCCGTCTTCTCCTTTATTGTCAAGGCCTCCAGCAACCGCAGCTGGACACCGCCACGCGGAGCCGCCCTGGTCCTCGACCTGGTCACTGACCTCACCCTGCAGGAGGTGCGCGTGGTGCTCGAGGACATCAACGACCAGCCGCCACGCTTCACCAAGGCAGAGTACACTGCAGGTGCAGGGGCCAGAGCCGGGGCACAGGGCGTGGGGGGCTCCTCCCCGCCACTCACGCCGCCCCTGTCTGTTCCTGCAGGGGTGGCCACAGATGCCAAGGTGGGCTCAGAGCTCATCCAGGTGCTGGCTCTGGACGAGGACATCGGTAACAACAGCCTCGTCTTTTACGGCATCCTGGCCATCCACTACTTCCGGGCCCTCGCCAATGACTCGGAGGACGTGGGCCAGGTCTTCACCATGGGTAGGAGCCTGGCCACAAGCAGGGAGCTCTAGCCAAGGCTTTGCAACCACTGTGTAGACTGTAGCCTGGAGGACATGCGTCTGTGTGAGCGCCACAGCAAGTGGTGGCTTCCAGCCAGCCGTCAGCCTGTCTGTCCACCTCTGCCAATCCATTCTCAAATCCACTGGTTCCTGTCTATATCTACCCACTTGCTCTTTCCTGTATGTTTCTCATCTCTCCTTCATCCATCTATCCATCATCCATCCTCCCATCTCCCTGTTCTCCCTTCCATCATATCCCCCGCTGTCTTTCCACCTGCGCCTCTGCCCTCAGCTGTGTCAGGTGGGAACACACACTTACAGACACGCGTGTTGCCATGCACTGGCCGTGGGCCTGGCTGAGACGGGGGCAGGTTCCAGGAGGTGCCTCCATCTGTTACCTTCCCCTCTTGTTCTAAGACTCCTTGTCTGTGTGCCAGTGTTTTGTTTTGTTTTGTTTGTCTTTTTGAGACAGGGTCTCACTTATGCAGTTCAGGCTGGCCTTGAACTCACTTATGTAGTCTAGACTGGCCTCAAACTCGCAACCATCCTCCTGCCTCAGCCTCCCAAGTGCTAGGATTACAGGCGTATGCCACCACACCCGTCTTAGTGTGACAGTCTTAACTGCCAGGAAGATTCCCAGGCCTGGCACTCGGGGCTCACCAGGTCTTCCTCCTGACTCCTCCCCACAACCCCTGCAGCCTGCTGTGTCTAGCCAAGCAGAACCAGCCACTGTTCTCTCAGCCAGCTCTGTCCCATCCACCTTGGGCCTTTGACCCCGCTGCCTTGGTGTCCTGGAATGCTGCCCTGACCCTGTCCGGGCCTTCAGATATGCCTCCCCTTTCCTTCAAAGTCTAGTTCCTATGCCAGCTCCTCCCATTATTCAACCAGACCCTGTCACTTTGACCTCTGAGCTCTCACTGCTCAAGAGATTAAGTAGCTTGGTAATGGTTATACCGCCAGAAAGGAGCAGATCTGAACCCAGGTCTACTGTTTTTAAGAGAAGTCTGTGTGCTTGGGCATGGTGGTACATGGCTATAGTTCCAGAACTCAGGAGGCCAAGGCAGGGGGATCATCAGGAGTTTGAGGACCACCTGGGCTACATAGTGAGTTCAAGGCTGGCCTGAACTACAGAATGAGACCCAGGAAGGAAGAGAAAGAGATAGAGACCATGCTGTGCCATGCTGTGTCACCTCTGGCCTTCCCCCTACTGTGTGGAATTCTGAAGTACATGTGCATGAGAGACACAGAGAGGGCTCAGAGCGGCCCTGGCCCCTTATCATGGGTCACAAACAGTCACAAACTTGTCATCTTTGGGCCAGAACAACCCACCGTTGTATTTTAATATGCAATGTTTTAATTAAAACTGAGGCGATAACTGAAACTGAGGGAATTTCACTAAGAATGGAAATTCGTGGTTTCTCCAGCGAGCGCAGGTCCGGCGGCACAGCTGCACACTGACAGTACTCGGGTTGAGGCCCTTTTGGATGAGCATTGTTCTCACTCACCTGTCACCTTTCCTGCTGCTGAGCCCTTCGGGCATTTGTGCCACCTCCCCTGGTGTCCCCACACCCCAAGGGCCCTTGCCCCTTCTGGCGGGCAGTACAGGGAGGACTGGGTGGTCCCTGAGCTGTGCCCCACTCTCGGGCTCCTCCTGCAGGCAGTGTGGATGGCATCCTGCGCACCTTTGACCTCTTCATGGCCTACAGCCCTGGCTACTTCGTGGTGGACATTGTGGCCCGAGACCTGGCAGGCCACAACGACACGGCCATTATCGGCATCTACATCCTGCGGGACGACCAGCGCGTGAAGATCGTCATTAATGAGATCCCCGACCGCGTGCGGGGCTTCGAGGAGGAATTTATCCACCTGCTATCCAACATCACTGGTGCCATCGTCAACACAGATGATGTGCAGGTGGCCCAGGGGACCAACCTGGGAACTAAGGGCAGTGGAAGGAGGAAGGCCAAGCTACAGGGAGAGGGGTACGGTGGCAAGATCAGGGGCACAAACAGGGGTATGTGTCTCCTCAGCTTCGACAGCATGGCTCTGAGGACCTTCTCCCAGGTCTCTGGGCCTCGGCTCCCTCATCTGTAAAATGGAGCTGATAATAGTATCTGTGTGTGGATGAACCAACTGGCACCACATTTGGCCCCCAGTGAGCACAGAGTAGAGCTAGATCTACTGCAGGGCAGGGCATTGGGGGCTCAGGAAGAAGCATTTCCCACCCTACCCCTGGCCTGGTGGCCACACCCCAAATGTCCCTTCTCTCCTAGTTCCATGTGGACAAGAAGGGGCGGGTGAACTTCGCACAGACAGAGCTGCTGATCCATGTGGTGAACCGTGACACCAACCGCATCCTGGATGTGGACCGGTGGGTGGGGCTGTCCTTGGCATTGGGTAGGGGACCCACCAAGGAGGCCCAGACACCATCTGCATCACTCTGAGCCTTACTCTCCCCATGTGTAAAATGGGTATGCCCGCCCATGAGGACTGAATGGAGCTACCACACTGTCCGAGCTGGGCTCCTGCATGGCTTCAGGGAGAGGGTAAAGTCTGGGGGTCGAGGCAGGCAGACAGCAGGTACCAGTCATTGTCAGGCTTGACCCCCAGGGGCTCTCAGGCAATGGCTGAGCTGCAAGCTGAGCCCTGCTGCTCATCCAGGGTGATCCAGATGATTGATGAGAACAAGGAACAGCTGCGGAATCTTTTCCGGAATTACAACGTCCTGGACGTGCAGCCTGCCATCTCCATCCGGCTGCCTGACGACATGTCCGCCCTGCAGGTACCCACGGCACTGCCCTCCCTGGGGCCTGGGCTCCGCCCCCAAGCCCACCTGCTGATGCCCGGCCTGCTCACCCTGCAGATGGCGATCATTGTGCTGGCCATCCTCCTCTTCCTGGCGGCCATGCTGTTCATCCTCATGAACTGGTACTACAGGACCGTGTGAGTGTCCCCGCCCCGTCCCGACAGGGACTGAGCCTGAGCTCCTGGACCGAATGGTGGAGGCAGGCAGGGCCACCAGCCTGAGATGCAAGCCCAGCTGCCTCACAGCGCCTGTCTCTGCTTCTCCCCAGACACAAGAGGAAGCTCAAAGCCATTGTGGCGGGTTCAGCAGGTGAGTGTGGGCTGCAGTGGTGGGTGGGGCGAGGGCAAGGTGCCCCTGCTGGCTGCACCCCTCCTTTCCCCTCCACACCCCAGCCCTTCTCCCTGCAGGGAACCGCGGCTTCATCGACATCATGGACATGCCCAACACCAACAAGTACTCCTTCGACGGGTGAGTGGGCTCCTGGCCTTGTCGCTTGAGTTCCCAGCAGCCGCCAGGCCCTGGGGAAACCTGGGATGTGGTGCCCCCTGGTGGCCCGGCCAACCCTCTCTCCCACTTGGGAAACTGCTCGCAGAGCTGGACTCCCGGACCCGTTGGGTCACCAGTTCTAAGGGGGCGCAGACTTTGGCCACTGGGTGGAAGCTGAGGCAAGGTCAAACCTCCATGCCAAAGCTATCCAGACTGCCACATGGCCTGGCTCTAGCAGGGTCTTGGAGTGGAGGTTGCAACCACAGATGCCATCGGCAAGGAGCTATCCAGTTCTGAGGGCATCGGTCCACTCCGGCTCTCCCTCTTTGCCAACTCTGTTCTATGCCCTGCCCCCCAACTGCAGAGCCAACCCTGTGTGGCTGGATCCCTTCTGCCGGAACTTGGAGCTGGCGGCCCAGGCCGAGCACGAGGACGACCTGCCTGAGAACCTGAGTGAGATCGCAGACCTGTGGAACAGCCCCACCCGCACCCATGTGAGCCGGGCCAGGGCAGGGCCGGGGCCAGTGTCGGGGAGGGTTGAGGGAGGGGCAGTTCCTTGCCACCTCTGGCCAAGGAGCTGGGTCCTATCCAGCGTGTGTGTGCAGTTGTGCTCTGCCCCAGCCAATGTCTCCTCCCTAGGGAACCTTTGGGCGTGAACCAGCAGCGGTCAAGCCTGATGATGACCGGTACCTGCGGGCAGCCATCCAGGAGTACGATAACATTGCCAAGCTAGGCCAGATCATTCGCGAGGGGCCCATCAAGGTGAGCCCTCCTGGGGGGGCTGCTGTGCCCAGCCCCTGGCTGAACGTGGACCCCACTCCCAAGAGTGCAGGGACTTGGCTAGGCCTATCAGGATGAGGCCAGCACAGCACGGCACAGCCTAGAGCCCTGGGCACTGAAGCTAAAGATGGCACCAGCCCACAGCAGCCTGGAGGCTGGGGCTCCTCGCCCACATGGGCTCCGGCGGGCTGCTGTCACCAGGCTCCAGATCCTCTGCCCTAGGACCCCAAGCCTGTGCACCCACCTCCCACGGGAGTGAGCAAGGGGTGGAGCTGCTGGCCTTGGTGGGGTTAACCCTCTCCCTCCCCCAGGGCTCGCTGCTGAAGGTGGTCCTGGAGGATTACCTGCGGCTCAAAAAGCTCTTTGCACAGCGGATGGTGCAAAAAGCCTCCTCCTGCCACTCTTCCATCTCCGAGGTAGCCACGGGCGGGCGGGAGCTGTGTGCCGTGCCCCACTCCTGGGGATGCTCTCTCACTCTCCTGCCACCCTTCTCGGTGTTCTGAGCCCTCCAGCCAAGGCCAAGGACTACTGAGTATGGGTCCAGGAAGGGGTTTCCCATGGACAGGGTAGCTCAGAGGCCATGCTTCTCAGATTTCAGGAGCCCCAAATACCTTTGAGGGCTGAGGTCACTCTAAGAAACTGGCTGTCAGGGTCATTGAGGCCTGTGTGTGCCTACAGCAACGACATTTGGGAAGTGCTGAGATCCCAGCACTCAAGAGCTTAAGGCACAAGGATTGCCCCAAGTTTGAGGGCAGCCTCAACTACTAGAGAAATTATCTCAAAAAAAAAAAAAAAAAATTCCAGTTGGGTATGCACTGTATTTTTGTCCTGCCTGACAGAGGTTCAAAAGTGCTGAGTTCTAACCACATCCTGTGTGTCCCCTTCCACTTCTCCTGAGGACATGTTTTACCCAGATATGACTACAGTCAGTCATGCTCATGGCCAGCTTGGTTACAAACCCAGATACAGTTGTGCCATAGGACTGTTAGAGCGAAGTGAGTACACGAAAGTAAGATTTTCACAGAGGAAGCCCGTACTTCCGAGGACACACGGCAGCCCCTTAGGAGTCCCCGCCGGAGCCAGTCTGAAGGTGGTCCTGGGAGGGTTACCTGCGGCAGGGTCAGAGGCCAGCAGGCCTGCTGGGGCATTCTTTGTGTGAAGTAGGGAGGAAACAGGTGCACAGCCAGTAGGACTCTGGGGCCACCCGCCTGCTCGCCTCTCGGGCATGGCCTTGGGCATGGCCCTGAGCCTGTGGGGGCTCTTGAGCCACTGGGAGGTCCTGGCCTCTTGCAGCTGATCCAGACAGAACTGGACGAGGAGCCAGGGGACCACAGCCCAGGCCAGGGCAGCCTGCGCTTCCGCCACAAGCCACCCATGGAGCTCAAGGGGCCAGACGGGATCCACGTGGTGCACGGCAGCACAGGCACACTGCTGGCCACCGACCTCAACAGCCTGCCCGAGGACGACCAGAAGGGCCTGGGCCACTCACTGGAGACGCTGACCACTGCAGAGGCCGCCGCATTTGAGCGCAACGCCCGCACAGAGTCCGCCAAATCCACGCCCCTGCACAAGCTCCGAGACGTGATCATGGAGAGCCCCCTGGAGATCACGGAGCTGTGACTGCCAGGGCCAGGCCCTCTCAGGCCAGCTCTGCACGGACAGCCTTGGGTCAGCCCTGATGGCCCACACGGCTGCTCAGACAGATTCAACTCTGCCAGATGCTCATCAGCATCCGCTCTCTACCTTCATAAGATTTGTTATTTTTTTATGAAAATCGAACACAAATGCTAAGTGTTTAAAAGACATGGTAAGGAGGCTCACTGGGGGCCCAAGAGTCTGAGGACCGGCTCTGCTGAGCTGAAGAGGCCAAGGAGGCCCTTCCCTCCCCACTCCACCCAAGCCCAGCCGGCCACCCCAGAGCAGGAGCCCAGCAGCACCCACACTGGCCCGCCACAGCCACCACAATTCACATCCCACCACGCTCCCGCCACCTCCCCACTGGACGTCCAGGTGCAGGCCGAGTGGCCCCTGCCCTTCATCCACACGGCCAAGGCCAATGGCAACAGGCGAGCACTCTCCATTTCACTGGCTTCCCCGATGTGCCCAGCTTATAAAGAGAAATGATTGGCATCCCCTTGGGTTTTGAATGTAGAGTGCTGGTGTGTATTTCTTTTTTAAATTATTCCCTCAATACTTCCCCCTTGGTTTTGTTGAACTAGTACTCACTGAAAGTTTCTGGAATGGTCTGTTTAAAAAGAAAACTAACTCATGAGGACCCAGCAATACACTGGCTCTGGTAAACCACTGTGTGCTAGCTTTCAGCTGTTCCCTGAACCCCCAGGGTCCCCCACACCCCAGGGCTTCACTTTCCTGGCCAAGACAGCCCGTGGGCGCAGAGCTGTCATGAAACACTCAGGCCTGGATCTGGTTAACAGAACTTTATTGTTAAATCACAGAAACTTTAGTGCAAAACAAATGAAAATCACGAAGTCCATTTACTAGCAAGTGGCTGGCTTGCTGGCTTTGTTTGCAGCCTCCCAGCAACAACGGAAGAGAAGCTTCAGGGGCCAAACAGGCAGCAGCCACGATCCGGCCAGTACCCACCCCGCAGGTGCCTCGGCTTGTCACCCTCTACCACGCAGAGGCTTAGGAGCTTGTCATCCACATGGATTTGAAAGGGAAGGGGGACCAGGGCATGCCGAGCACGAGGCAGGGCCCTGAAAGCCACAGACACAGGAGCAGACAGACAGTGGTCACCACCGTGCAAAGGCCTCACACAAAAGCCAGGCCTGCAGGCCCTGCCTAGAGCCAGCAGGTTACAGTCAGGCAATTGCCCCGCCCCACCCCACCCCCCACGCCAGAACCCCAAACAAAGCATCCACAGGAGAAGACAGGAAAGCAGATTCAAAGGGTGACCCAGGACAACGAACCCGGGTCACTGGGACAATGTCCCACCAGTGTCCTCTGAGCCACCAGCAGCTACTCCCAAACTCTGTGCCATCATACTGGGAATTATGTTACTTTCAAAGCCTAATTATTCTGAGCTTCTAATCTTTCATATGAAACTGCCTTTGTCGGGCAGCAGGAAGGGAAGACAGTCCCTCTGTAGGACAGGAGGTGACCCCAGAGCCCAGCTGCCTCTCAGGGCTTGGAAGAAGGTCTAAACAAGCAGTGAGAACTCCCCCAGCCAGTGCCATGTGAGGACAGCTGAGACCTCAGGCCCAGTGTCCTCAACCTTCCAGCATACAAAGGACACTGAAAGCAGCTATCGCGCCAACCACGTGACAGCAATGCTACAATGAGGGAGAGAAATGGGGGTCAGGGGAAGGAACCTAGTTTGTAACAAAGTCATACAGATCTGTGTGTTTGTTACCCCAGACACACAAGGAGGAAAGGATGCTACAGTTCCCGCAGGAAGGATGCTCTAGTTCCACACGTGACGTTTGCAATGTTCCACAGCCTGGTGGGAGAGAGGGAACCCGGTTTAGGCTTCAGTTCACAAACTGCTTCTCTGGCCCATTAGTGTACCACACATCACCGAAAAACAGGAGCAGGAATCTTCCCCTAGGTCTGCTGGCACCACACGGTGAGGGCCCAGGATGACCTCTCTGAAAAGGGAGATGCAGCCAGAGCTTTGGGGACTCTCCAGATGGACCCCCACAAGCAGGGCCCAGGGCCTCTTCACCACTCACACCAGCCCTGGCCTGTAGCTGCTTGGCTGCACAGGGGCAGACCTGTCCAGCAGCCAGGGCAGGATCCAGCTCAGGCCTCGGGCAGCGGGCCTAGACACGGAGGCCAGGGTGTGGCCTCTCTGGCCCTCCCTGCAGTGGCCACAATGACTAATCTCCCGATGGGGTCACAAGGAACCGCAGGAAGGAAGGAAAAGTTGCGCAAAGGAACGTTAAGTAACATTCAGCATTTTCCAGGCCCCAAATCCCCACCCAGGAAAGGAGCACCCGTCACCCCCAACTGGGGGCTGCACAGGCAAGGACCGCCATGGCACCAGGGAGCTGCTGGCCAGGGCTGACACACCGGGCTGGGCCACTGGAGAAAAGCTCCCCAACCCAGGTGAAGACTCAGGCTGGGCTCCGGCAAGGACAAGCGAGCCACGGGCGTGCAGGAGGACTGGCTCTGCGCGAGTCCCAGGGCTCCGTGCACACCCGACGCTGGCACAGGGCACTGGAGCAGGAAAGCAGAAATAGCCACCTGCTTCACTCCACAGACCAGAGTGCAGTCAGCTCTGCCGTCACTGGGCAGGCCTGAGTAGGCCTGTTTCCTGCCTACTCAAGGCATGGTGGAAGCTGATGACCCTGAACTGGGGGTGGGGCAGGGTCACCCCTACTCACGTTGCACTGCGCTGCTGTCTCCATGTTGTGGCACCAGTAGCTGGGGCCCCACACACACTTCTCAGTTCCCAAGAGAGGCTTCCGGGCAGAATGGCAGGCTCCAATTTTCTGTATTGCCAGAAAAGGGGGAAGACTTAGAGCCACCTAACTGATCCTTTTCAGAGATGAGAGTGACAGCTTCCAGAAGCATCTGGAATCAAAGCACCCAGACCACCAGGGCTGCTGCAGACAGCAGAGGCCCAGAGACCCAGCACCCCGCCTTCCTGGCTCCCCACACTCTCGGGAGCCGTCTAGGGAGGGTACGCCCTCCCCAGTGACAGTGCCAGGGGGGCAGGTACTGGCCTGAGGCTTACCAAGCACACGAAGGATGGGTCCATGACCTCCACAAGGATTTCTACCAACAAGGGCTCATACTGGCTCACAAACTCATCACACTGCCAAGGAAAACAGAAACACATGTCCAGATCTGGGTGTGTCTGAGAACAGTGGGGCCACAATAGGCCAGGCAGGCGCTGGGTGCTCTCCTACCAGCACCCCTGCCACTCCAGGCCACCCATGCCCTGCCTGACCTCAGCTGCTCAGGCCCTTTGCTCCCTGTGAGCGAAGAGGTCACTGTGAAGCAAACACCCTGGACCTCAGGCCTTGGGGCAGCAGCAGCCACTGTCCCTCAGCCTCCAAAGCGGGTAGCACAGCAAGCAGCCCAGCCTCTATACCTGCTTCTGGTAGGGGTCAGGCAGGAAGCTGCAGCCCTTCTCCAGGGCACTCAGGATCTCCTGCTTGGTGCTGTTTTTCTCCAGATTGTGCTCCAGGTAGCCGACCAGCTTCTTGCACACCTCACAGAAGCCACCATCCTTTAGCGGAGTTACGCGTGCTACACACCAGGGCACAAGGCTTAGCACGGACAAGGTCCTACCAGACCCCAAGGGTGCCCCGTGTGTGTGCCCCCTCCCTCACGGTGCCCTGGACTCACCGGGAGGCACGTGCAGTCTGCGCAGCACGGGCAGCCTGGGCTGGCCGAGGCGGCCCTTGCCGGACATGCAGAGGCGGAGCTCACCGCACACCAGCTCGGGGCTCACCTCCTGCAGGAGGAGCGACACGATGGAGCTGCCGTACGTGTCCACCACCTCCTGGCACACCTCTGACACGGACTCGGGCAACACCGAGCACACACTATCCAGAGCGTGGATGATTTTTTCCTGAAACACACGTTAAGAGGGTCCTGTTAAGACAGGAGGCTGGGCAGGGGTGGGAAAGACCAGCAAACAGTGCGGTGCCTTCTCCTCGCCCAGAAAATACCACAGCAACAGGCAAAGGCAGCCTTGCCCAGCACTAGCCCATGGGGACCCATGGGCGCAAAGTGCCCTCTACAAGTCAGGACCGGGCTGTGCACGTTCTCAGCCTAGAGGGGAGTGTAGCTCAGCGGTGAAGCACTTGCCTAGCACATACCAGGCTCTGGGTTCTATCCCCAGCTCCACAAAAAAGCAGCAAGAGCCAAAATCCTCCCCCTGAGGAGGGCAGTGTACCTCAGTGCTATTGTTGTCAATCAACTCGACCACTTTCTTCACCACGTACTCGCACGCCTTGCATACAACGTTGTCGTGGGCCCGGACCAGCTCCTGCTGTTGAGAAGACAGAGAATGTTCTAATGCTGGGACACATGTCCCCGGGTCCTGCTCCCCTGAGGCAGGGGACACAGGACCTGGGGCACCTTAGTATCACACCAAGGGCCACTGCCGACTGGGTCCCTCCAGATTTCCAGCCTCAATGCCCGACTGTTCGCTACACGGTGGGGGGCCCTCCCTTTTCTCCATCCCACCCCACTCCCAGCTCCACCTCCCCTAAAGAAAACCCCAGGAATTCACACTGCAGGAGGAATCAGTTGCCCTCTGACCCGCCCCCGCCCCCACCCTGAGGAGCTGCGCACATGGTGTTGAGTTAGACCCATTTCCACGTCGCTCTGTGTTCACAGACAGCAGAGCAGGAACAGAGTGAGAGTCAGCATACATCTACTACTTAGAAGGCAGAGTCATAAACACTTTTTGGGTCTGCTCTCAACTTTCCCAAGTCCCGTTAGCACTTATGACTACTGTTCTAGAACCTACTTGTAACAGAGCAATACTTTTAGGCAAAACTTTCTGTGACAGTGCAAGTACCCTTGACCTCTGCTATTCATGGCCGGAGGCACCAGCTACACGTGTCTACCGAGCCTTAAAATGCAGCTGGTGTAACTAATGAAGGTAACGAAGGAACAGAAGTTTTAATCGTGCTCCATTTATAACACAAGCTGTGACTCTCCACCACATTTTCTGGCCATGAACTCGGCAGGCAGGGTGGGCTGAGGCCTCAGGAACCTCTCGGGGAGGAGGCAGTGCCCCTTCTCACTCCACCTGACACTTCAGCCCGTCATATGAAGGTGACAGGAGAGAGCAGATGATCAGGTGCCTCAGACATTCTAGAACAAGAAGCGCCTGTGCCATGTGCTAAGGCACCATATGGCCCGGGTTCTGCAGAGGCAAGATGCTAGGCCCAGGGGCACAAGGACATCACTTGTTCACCATACCCTTGAACACTGCCTGAAGAGCTGAATGCAAGCTCATTATGGGATGGAGCAGCAGGTTCATTCCCAAGGAAGGAGATCTAGGAAATGGCACGGATACCCGCGCGCATGCAGGGGCAGCAGGCCCAAGCCCCACAAAGGGCAGACATTCAGGAGTCTGTGAAAGGTTAGACTGGAGCTGACACCTGAACAGTCTGCTGTGAAACCAAAGAAAGGAAATACGTTCCCAACAGCTCAGGGTGGGGGCAGCGCAGTTATGGAGGGCACCCATATCGTACCTAGGGGCCTCCAATGCTTAGACCTTTAAGAGCCAGGCAGGGGGCCAAGGATATAGCTCAGCGGCACAGCGCCTGCCTGGCAAGTGCAAGGTCCAGAGCTCAATTCCCAGTCAAAACAAAAAGGGCCAGGCAGGAACCCAAAACAGCGTGCGTGTGTGTGACTCATAGCATGTGACACAACATGAAGGGGCAGGGTGCTGCGCAGCCCCAGCCAGAGCACAGTGAGGACGCCCGGTACCTCGAGGGGCTCTGCCAGCTCCAGGGCAGGGAGGACCTTCTCGGCGGCCACTCTGGCGGGGACCAGAGTCTGCATGGGCACTTCCTTGACCTCGACACAGAACCCGACCAGCACGCAGATCTCCTTGGGTTGCTGGAGAGAGCACAGAGCCACCATCAGACACAGCCCGCACCCACTGCCCCTCAGCAGCCCCACAAGACCCCTTGCCCAGCCCAGCCTGACAGGGGTTCCAGGTTCAATGGAAGGGCCTCATGTCCGGTGACAGAGCACAGAGACAGGACAAATGCTGGCTTTTCAAAACACCACATTCTGTGTTCACACCTGCACACGGTACACACGCGAGCCCATCCTCCAAGGGATG
Organism: Chinchilla lanigera; assembly: GCF_000276665.1. Lineage (NCBI taxonomy): Eukaryota > Metazoa > Chordata > Mammalia > Rodentia > Chinchillidae > Chinchilla > Chinchilla lanigera. Next base: position 19,678,312 of record NW_004955437.1, on the reverse strand, counting down.
AATCACTTCAATTACAAGATCTTCAGACTGATCCCTCTCACCACCCAGCCAGCCAGCCACAGAGGACAGGGTTCAGACACCCTGACCTTCACACTGAAGGAGCCAAGTCCACAGACCCTGTGCACTATGTGACCCACGTGCAGTGCTCGGGGCCTGCGCTCTGGCTCCGCCCACCACGGCCGAAGGCAGCAGGACCAGAGCTGCTAAAGCCTCGGCCTGTTAAGGCAGGAGGGCTCAACTATTGCTATGGCTTACCTCAAGCCATCAAAAAGCCTCCAAAATTAAACACAGCTGAGGGATGGACGAGGAAAAGCACAGCGCAAATTCTGTCTCTGGCACAACTTAAGAAGGGGCAGGGGTGATAAGGCTGAAGACAGAGCAAGCTTTTTATTTTATTTATATTTTTTGGTGCCAAGAAACGAACTCAGGACCTCAAGCTTGCCAGGCAGGCGCTGTGCCACTGAACCATATCCCCAGCCCAAGAGCAAGCTTTTGAAGGAGGCCAAGACTCAGGAGGCGTAGGTGAAAATTCAGGCACCTCATCTAAATCCTCTCCCATCAAGATTTAAATCGCCTTCCGAGCATCTATGACTCCAATCCTAGAGATAGATGCCAATGCTCAGGACACCCCCCAGGGGCACCAGCTCCCCAGCATCCTGCAGATCCCAAAGGAACCCAAACTGAAAGGACCAGAAGCCACAATCAAGAGTGTTTCCAATCCTCTGGATCCACCACGGGGGAAGTGCATGCTGGCTGTCTGCAGCTAATGTGCTCATGCAGCAGAAGCCACTGAAGACATGCAATGCCCACCACAAGGCGACAGACACAGGTGCCTGCGAGCCAGGCCTCCGGGTCACAATGGTCCCCGTTACCACACTTTCCCACCCCTTGGAGGAGAGTTCAGACGCCCAGCACCTCAAGTGCTGCATCTCAGGGGAAAGGTATCCAGAAGGGAGGGACCCCTCCTCTTGCAACCATTGCTGGTATCGGTCAGAGTGGACCCGCCAGACAGGGGACAGCGGAGAGAGCGCAAAATAACTAGAAGCCGCAGGTATCACTACTAAAAGCAAATTCTCCATCACATACCTGGTCCTGCTGTTGAACAAAAAACCAGGAAATCGGAGTTGAAAATAAGAGAAAGGAAAGGACACAAAAGTTAAGAAAAATTAAAACAACAGTCAAGCAGTTAACCAGGCGCAGGAACGTCACAGAAGTTATGGGAAAGGCTCTGGCAGTCTGGTACCCACAAGCCACCTTGCTCCCACTAGTCACGCTGTCCCCTCCATCCCACGCTATTACCATCCCAGAACACGCACACCGAGGTTCCACAGAACCTTGAAAGAGCAGGTTCCAAGAAATGGCAGGCTTAGCCAGGTGTGGGGGTGCACACCTGTAATCCCAGGCCCAGAAGTTAACCCTACCAAGCCTTCCCCATAGGACACAGGGCTGCATGTCCCTGGCCTCAGGCCAATCTACCCATGGGCAAATGCTCGCCCTGAGGGCAGATCTGACAGTGTGTCAAGCTCAGATGCAGCACATCCTGCCGAAGTATTCAACGCTGAGGGAAAAACAGCGATGTCCACAGTACTTGGCTACAGGAATGTTTATCATTTCAAGGACAAGTATGAAAACAATCTAACCCTCCGGCCACAAGGAAGCAGTTATAGAAAATATGTCCCACCCACTGTGAAGTAGTATCAGCCACGTAAAAATCACCTGTGCGAAAGTATCTACTGATCAATTGAATGCAACCTACAACGTGTACATAAAATGTGGCCCCACCGATGTTCTGTGAAACCCCCAGGTGATTTCTGGTATTGGAAATATCACTATTTTCAAAACATTTCTGCACTGCAGGTAGACAGAGAAAATACTGAAGTTAGCTAGAAGGAAGCACTAGTTCATGAGGCCAAGTCACATCAAAGGCTTACTGGGCCGCACGCCAAGTGCATGCCCCGTAAACTGCCTCTTAGTGTTTTTACAACGAGGCAGAGTGGGAGCCACAATAAACGTCTGTGTGGATGGGCGGCTACCGTGGGCAAAAGGACCCACCAGAAATGGCAGGCTTAGCCAGGCGTGGGGGTGCACACCTGTAATCCCAGCACTCAGAAGGCTGAGGCAGGAGGATCACCACTGTGAGTTCGAGGCCAGCCTTAAGCTACAAAGTCAGTACAAGGCCAGCCTAACTGCTTAGGGAGACCTTGCCTTAAAAAGATAAGAAACAAAAAATGAAATGGCAGGCTTTGTGGGCCACAAGGTCTGGGTTCCATCGACCTGAATGCTGAGGGCACACACGGGCATCACTGGATTCCAGAAAAACTATCTCAAAGCAGGTGATGGGCAGTGAGGCCTCTGTGTCAGAGAACAAACCTGGGCGTGTGTGTCAATGTCAGTGAGGATAATCAGTGTAACAGGGGACACAAGCGCCCCCACAGGTTAGCTCTAAGGGACCAACGCCTGCCACGGGCCAGGATGCTGCAGAACAGCCGGGTGCGCCTACCAGCTCTGGACACAGAGGAACCAGCCCCTTCCTGTGACCAGCGCTTCTCCCACTGCTAACCAAGCCTCCTGCCAGCCAGCAGCAGCAGACAGCAGACACCAGTGCAGAGTGAGGGCTGGAGCAGCTGCCTTCTGCCAGGCAGGCCTCCCCTGCTCTGCTCTGAACTCAGGCTACACCGTTTTCTGGCCTGGTGTGCTTAGAGAGCAGCCTGCTTCTGCAGACCCCAGAGTTAAAGCTGGACACACAATGTGACAGCAACTGCGTGTGTGCAAAGGGGGCGTGAGCAGCACAGCCCCAGCACCAGCCTTCCTGGGTGGGACAAGGACCAGGCTGCGAGTAGAGGGCAGACCAGAGGAGGACATCTGGGTCCGACTTAGTGCGCTCAAAGTGGAGAGGGGAAGCTAAACCACGAAATGCGCAGCGTTCCTGTACACAACGTTTAGAGCCAGAAGGCCAACGGGCTCCCGGCCACCTACCATATGCATCATCATCTGGACGGCGACCTCAGAATACTGGCTGATATAGTTCTTGCACTGGGGGAGAGAAAGGTTGTCAATTAAACAGTGCAACAACACACACCCAAGAAACCAAACCAGCATTTCCCACAGTGCCAACTACTATCAAGAATATTTCCACCAGGCATGGTGGCACACGCCTGTAATCCCAGCACTTGGGAGGCTGAGGCAGGAGGATCGTTGTGAGTTCAAGACCAGCCTGGGCTACAAAATGAGCTCAAGGCCAGCCTGAACTGCATAGTGAGACCTTGCCTCAAAAAGGCAAAAAAAAAAAAAAAAAAAAAAGATAAAAGATGCCAGGTATGGTGGCACACGTCTGTAATCCCAGCACTCAGGAGGCAGAAGCAGGAGGATCACTCCAAGTTCAAGAACAGCCTGGGCTACACAGTGAGTTCAAGGCAAGCCTGAACTACATAGTGAGACCCTGTCTCAAAAAACCAAAGATAAAGAGCAGCACGGGAAGTGCCCCCCACTCCCAGCTCCCTGGCCACAGGAGACACAGCTTACCATGTCTGCCAAGCCAGGCCCCAGGCGGTCACACTCCTCCTTGGCATGTTCCACCAAGCCCTGAACAAAGGTGGAGTTGGTCCTCACAGCGGTCTGGATGTCGGTCACCATCTGGACACAGTCCTGGCACACGTCTCCGCTGGCCTGTGGAAACGGCAGTTAGGTGGCAGCGCTGCAGCCAAGAGGACCAGGCTGGACCCCTACCCAGTGCCAAGTGAGGGGCAACTGACTACGTAGCCCCTAGCAGGCAGCACAGGCTCGGAAGCACTGAGGAGTTTGCAATCACTGGGTGCTCGCTGCAGTGGAGGGTGGCTCAGCAGTGAGGAAGCCCTCACTCAGCGCACACAGGGCACTGGGATCCACCCCAGCATCAAAACAAATGAGAAAAAAGGTGGACGTCTTTGTGTATTTTAAATCTCCCATTCTGTAGAAACTGCATGGAGACATGGTGGTGCACACCTATAATCCCAGCACGAGGGCGGCCGAGGCAGGAGGATCACCAAGTGAGGCCAGCCTGGGCTACATAGTAAGTTCAAGGTTGACCTGACTACACAGCAAGACCCTGTCTCAAGAAAAAAAGTGGGAGGGGTGCTGTATGGTTCAATAAACCCAAAGGCAGTCATGCACCTGCAGTTGGGCCGAGGGACCCCTTGGTTCTGGAAAAGCAGGCTTGCACACACCTCCCCACCCACCTCCTCTCCAGCATGCGCAGCACTCAGTCTTACCACCGTCCCATCGCCTGGCTCCCACCCACTCCACCAGGGCCCTCACCTTCGGCTGGGGCTGGCTTCGGGGGCCATCCTGAGGGTATAGGAGGAGGGGGATGTTGGCCATAAAGGGCGCCACCACCTCGGGCAGGTCAGCCTCTGGGATCCTGTTGGCCTCGAGCTGCTTCTGGCGGTTCAGCTCCGCCAAGTGCCTCTGAAGAGACTCGCAGAGGCTGAGGGCGGCACACACCTCGCCAGGATTGCTCTGGGGAAGACAGGCCCGGCTGAGTGCCCTCCCCAACAAGCACAGAACGGGCCACTCTGTGCCTGTGACTTGCCTCTCCTCAAACCCTTCAAAGGAGAGAGCTAGCAGGGCATGGCAGTGCATGCAGCTAATCCTAACTACTTGGGAGGCTGAGGCAGGGTCCCCAAGTTCAAGGCCTGCCTGCACAACTTAGCAAGTCCTGTCTCAGAATAAAAAAGTATGAAGGGTGAGGGCTATGGTTCAGTGGACGAACACCCGCCTTGCGTGTCAGAGGCCCTGGGTTCCACTGCCAGGACTGCAAAAAAAAAAAAGTAAGCACAACTTTGGTATACAAGTTCAAACTGCTCCATATACCTCAACAGCACAGGAAAATTAGTCTAGGTGTCCAACCATACAGCGGCCTCCAGGCTCACCACAAGCTCTCCCTTCAAGGAAAGGAGCACGGGGAACGGGGGAGTCCAGGCCTCTACCCTACAGCCCCACGAGCTCCCGCAGCCCACTGGTTTCAAATGTCTCCCCCTGCTGCAGCCCAACCACTCCCCCCAGCTCCACTTCAGCACATGGCTCCACCAGCACCTCCCCGAGACCAGGAGACACCCAACACTCCCCGTTCCTGTCACTCCTCTTGTTCCCTCCACAGCAGAACATCCGTGCGTCCATCTCCCCTGTCCGTGTCTCCTCACAGGGCCATAACCTCTGGGTGTCCCCTGTGGCAGCTCTCAACCCTGGGAGCTAAGGGACCCCCTTGGAAAGTGATCCCCTTGGAAAGTGACCTGGAGGCCTGCCACCCTACTCCCTGTCACTCCACAGGTTTCGCTGCCCTTGAACAGAGCCTCGAAGGCCTCCTCCCAGCACCTCCGTCCAGTCCCGGACACTCCTGCGGGACCGGCCCTACCGCTGCTTACGCAGCTCTCCTCCCCAGGTCGCTCCAGATTAGTGCCCGGCCTGCATCCACACCGCACTGGAAGACAAGCGCCCCTGCGGCTCACCCCGAGTTACCCTGAACTGTGACTCACAGGACTCAAGAGACACGGAGCCACTTTCTTGTTCACTGTCTCCTCACTGAGCTCAGTACATGAGTCACCCAGCTGGCATCTATGAACACACTCAGGGACAGATGACCTTCAGCAATTCTCCCCGCCCCTGTGCTGGGCCTCCACCATGACACCCTGGCAAGGTACTGGAGGACTGGCAGAACCACACGAGGAGCTGCAGAACCCCAAAGCTATGAACACGCTTTCAATTCCAGCCTTTGGCAGGGGGTGACCTCCTGGGGCCCGGGACGTGCCCTAGCGGAAGAGTGCGTGCCCATCACCTACCGCTTCTCCTTTAATCATATCCAAGATGACAGGCAGGTAGGAGTCCACCACTTCCTTGCATGAGGATGACAGGTTGGGGTTCGAGAGCCAGTCACAGACCTTCTCCAGGTTAGAGAGGATCTCCTCCTGAAGGGGACAACAAGGGACAAGGCAAGGGTCAAAGCAGGAAGGGCTTCCTCCCCGTGGGGGCTGAGGGCAGGGTGCCCTCTGTAACGTCCAGAAAGCACAAGCCCAAAAAGTCAGCCCTCAGGAAAAAGGAGGGCAGAGACCCAGGCACAGTGGCACGTATTTGTAACCCCATCCACCTGCGAGGCTGAGGCAGGAGGATGGGAAGTTCTAGGCCAGACTGGGCAACTTATCCTGTCTCAAAAAAAATTTTTTAAAGACAGTAGAGGGGCTGGGGATTTAGCTCAGTGGCACAGCGCCTGCCTAGCAAGCGCAAGGTTGAGTTCGATTCCTGGTACCAGAAAAAAAAAAAAAAAAAAAAAAGACAGTAGCTAGTTCTTGATAATCCTGGTCTCCATCAGCAAAAATAGGCCAAAAAAAAAAAAAATTTTAAAAATCAGACATGAAAATTCAAAATGAGGCTGGGTGTGGTTGCACATGACAACCTATAATCTCAGCACTTGGGAGGCTGAGGCAAGAGGACTGCCCTGAGTTCAAGGCCAGCCTGGGCCACATAGTGAGTTCAAGGCCAGCCTGAGTTACATAGCAAGACCATATCTCAAAAAAAGTAAATAAAAATGAAGACCCTGTGACCTACAGCCTCAGAGACAAGGAATTCTGAGCAGAAAAAGCGAAAGTGATAACCACACACTTCCTCACGTTAATGGCATGCAACGTAAAATCCCAATTAACCCTGAGCATTTTATATTTGGGCCAGAGGTCAGCAAATTAGTCCCTTCAGCTGATTTTTGTACAGTCTAGAGTGAACAATACTTCCTAAAGAATATGTGATGAACAAAAAACCAAAAAAAAAGCCAGGTGTGGTGGCGCATGCCTGTAATCCCAGCACTTGGGAGGCTGAGGCAGGAGGATCAATGAGAGCTCAAGACCAGGAGACCTTTGGGCTACAAAGTGAGCTCAAGGCCAGCCTGAACTGCATAGTGAGACTCTGTCTCAAAAAGACAGACAGACAGACAGACAGACAGAAGGAAAGAAAGACTATGTGATGGAGACCATGTACGGCACTTCACAGGTGTAAAGACGGTGGCAACCTGGCCTGGTCACACCTCTCTGGCCCCAAGTCAGAGCTCTCCCAGGAACCAGGGCACCAGGCCTCAGCCACAGCAACCCACCACAGTAGCTCACCTCAGTGCCGTTGTCTTTCAGCAGGTCGCCTGCCACAGTGACCACCTGTTTGCATATGTCACATGGGAGGGATTTCTAAATGGAAACACAAGGGAGAAAGATCTGTGCTTGCGGGACACCACTCACACGAGACACAGCTGCGGACCCTAAGGCCCTTCCCCACTCTTATCTGCCCAGGGCGGGCGTCAAGGCCAGTCCTACACTCTGTCCTGGCGCCCACCTCCATGAGTACGGGATAACGGGAAGATGGATGTGACTGACCCCCACCCCTTCCTGTCCCGCATGTGGTGCCTGAGAGAACAGCTCAGGAACGCAACACAACAGACTTAGCACAGCTCCAAGTGGGTGGCTCACGGAGTCAGGGCCAGCCAGTCACTGGCCTTGATCTACTTTATGCTCCAAGGCAGTGCTGTGTGCACCACAGGGACACTCCCCAAAGCCAGCCTCCTGATAAGGCTGGGTGCCACCCAGGGCGGGAGCCCTAGGAACTCCAGCTGGTGCTTGTGGAACTGGGGCAGGCAGGCACAGGCTCCCTCCTTGGTGTCAACTAACTTCTGCCCTGTAATGATTGATATACTGTGTCAACTTGAGAAGTTTAGAAGTTTAACTAAGCCACTCAGCAGGGAGCCAAGGTCCTCACTTTATAAACATCCTCAGCCTCTGCAAGAGGAGGAAGGCAAGGAGATGGGATGAGTGCTACAGTGGGGTGGGGATGGGATGATGGGATAGCCAGCTTACAATATAAGGGAGGACAGAAGGCTTGCCCTACACCTGCCACCTTCTTGCTCTTGTTGCTTTTGCTGTCTTCTGCTACCTAGAACCGTTGCCCCTGTGCCATGCCACCCTGCCTTCAAACCCGGTGATTATGGACTGAAACCTCTACAAACTGTAAGCTAAGTAAACCTTTCCTTCTTTAATTTTAGGTGTTAGGTATTTTGTCTCAGCAACAACTGAAAGTAACTAAGAATTTGGTACCAGGAGTGGAGTCACTGCTGTGACTATACCTGACCGCCTGCTTCAAGATTCAAGAGCCTTTGGGAATGGCTTGTGGGAAAAGTTTGGAAAGGTTCGGAGATGCCAGCTAAAAGAGTACAGCTGGAACACCTCAGCCTGTTCTGTATGGGAGATTCTGGTCAGAGCTCAGAAGACCAGAAGACTGAGAGAAATCCTGCTGGTAAAGACCAGGCTCAGGTTTCCAGATGATGTGTTATGGCTTGGCAGAAAGTATGTCTGCATTTTGCTTGTGTCCAGAGATATTCCCTGAGACAGATTAAAGGCAGTAGACTCATCTGGCAGAAGAAATTTCAAGGCAGTTGAATGCTGAGGCTGTGGCACGGCTATTGTTGGGGGCTTTTAGCCAGACTTATGTCGCAAATCAAGAGCACAGAGCCTAAAAGAATGACTTAAAACACTGAGTCTGGCCAGAAGAGAAGCTTCAGTAAAGCTGTGGACTGCAAAGACAGAGCAGAGGAGATCTTGATTGCTGAAAAGGGACAGAATAGAAAAGATGGCCTGAGGGCATCACAAGAAGCAGCAAGTCTCCATCCTGTGCAGCCTCAAAACTGCAAAAGTGAAAGACTTTGCTTTGAGGAGAAAGCCGCAGAGCGCCTTGTTCCAGAATGGCAGCGGCGTAGAGAATTTGTTTCTCAGAATTTGATTCCGAGTGCCCAATGATCCAGGAACTTGACCCCTATAGCCAAGAGAGCAGAAAGCCTGGCTACTGCTCCAGCTAGCAGCAGACCCTGGCATCATCCATGTGGCGCTGGTTTTAGGTGCATGGAGAATGCAAGAGTTGTGAGGTTAAGAACACTTCCATCCTGATTTCAGAAGGCCTGGGAGACAGGTGGTATGACCCTGAGAGGAATGTGTGATGTTGTGTGTAGCCAAAGTTGCAAGGGAGAGCCCAGAAGTCTGGAAAAGCCAGGAAAGTGGATCATCTAAGGAAAGCTGCAAGAAGGGAGCAAAGCAGGCCCAAAAGAGAGGCCATGAAAGCTCCTACCACCAGAAGTGCCTCAGGGGTAGAGCCATCCAAGCCCTTTGGAGCTCACAATGTGCCAAGGGCTGCTGCCTTGGATGCTGTACAGGGAACTACAAGAATTAATGCTGGCCCTGCTGGATTTTGGACTTGCTTTCCACTCTCTTGGCTATAGGGGTCAAGTTCCTGGATCATTGGGCACTCAGAATCAAATTCTGAGGAACAAATTCTCTACGCCGCTGCCATTCTGGAACAAGGCGCTCTGCGGCTTTCTCCTCAAAGCAAAGTCTTTCACTTTTGCAGTTTTGAGGCTGCACAGGATGGAGACTTGCTGCTTCTTGTGATGCCCTCAGGCCAAGTGCCAAAGTGGTAAGTTAGCCCTGTTAGCATGCAGGGAAACCAAATGGAACCTTTAGACCTAGCCAGGCTGACACTGTGTGAGACCATAACAGGAGCAAGCTTGAGCCTCGAGACGAGTCAAGCAAGTCCTCAGGCCAGGCCTGGTGAAGCACTGCCGTAACCCAGCACTCAAGAGGCTGAGGCAGGGGGCCAGGGATATAGCTCACTGGCACAAGCACCTGCCTGGCAAGTGCAAGGTCCTGAGTTCAATTCCCGGTACCAAAAAAAAAAAAAAGAAAAAAGTTGAGAACTTCAAGAGACTGAGGCAGGAGGATCACAAGACCAGCCTAGAAAATATAGTTCGAGGCAATCTTGACATATATACTGAGACCCTGTTTCCAAAAACCCAAAAGAAAATAGAAAAGTCCTCACATCCTCATTCAGTCTACATTCAACTTGGACAAAGGAATCAGTATTCAGAACAAGACTGAATATTGATCAGAAACCAAATCTGAAAGTAGTTATGACCACGGAAGGAAATTTCCAGTAATTTAGAAACTATCTGACGAAAGAGCAGCATTGTTTAATCAAGTTTTCTTCTCTTCCTAAAGATGCACAAAATCAGAGCTTAAACTGCACTCAAGCTGGGCGTGGGGGCACATGCCTGTAATCCCAGAACTCAGGAAGCTGAGGTAGGAGGATTGTTGGGAGTTTGAGACCAGCTGGCTATAAAGTGAGCCCAAGGCCAGCCTGAACTGCATAGTGAGACCCTGTTTCAAAAAGACAAAAAAAAAAAAAAAAGAAAATTTAAAAAATAAAAATAAAATAAACTGCACTCAGTCAAAAACAGCCCAGAGCAAGCCAAGAGCAGATCTGCATCCTGCAGGGTCAACAGGGCTCAAACCCAGGCGCTTCAGGATGCATGGGAACATACACTGTTGCAGAGGCCCTCGTTACCTTCAGATGAAAACCCGTGCTATCTTTCCCAGTGTGCTTACAGTTGGAAACTGGCAATAATGAGCCAGAGGTGGCAGCACATGCCTGTCTGTACTCCCAGCACGGGGGAGGCGAAGGTAGGAGGATTGCTGTGAGTTTGTTTGAGACCAATCTGGGCTACATGGTGAGCTCAAGACCAGCCTGATCTACATAGTAAGATCCTGTCTCAAAAAAGAAACCCTTAGTAGCTCCTGAGTGCTAGGATCGCAGTCAGTGGCCTGCCTATTTGGGAGGAGGGAAGAAGGCTCTCAGAAGTGGTAGGTGAGACCTGCAGACAGGCCTTGAAGGCAGGGCATAGAGGACTTCAGGCTATTTCTGCCACCAAGAGCCAGGTATCCTGGATGGCAAAACGGCCACACCCACACACAGTGACAAGAGCAGCCCAGAGAGACAGGCTAGAAAGCGCGCCACCACCAGTTCCAGGCTCACCACTGTGGGCTTGCTCCACACAGTCTGCTGGCAGTGCCGCACCGCCCCGCAGTCCGCCGCCGTCTTGAGGTCCTGGCACAGCACCCCCGAGCCTCCGGAGCATTTTCTCAGGTCTGCGACAGGGCTGGCAAGAGCTGGAAAGAAAAGCAGTGTGAGGCGGGCAGTCTCCACAGAGGGCTGCATTGAGCTTCTTTCCCAGGGTAAGGACCAGCCCCGGCCTGGGCCCGCCCAGCCTGTAATACATAAACCACAGGGTGTCCAAAAGTGGCGCTGTCAGGTCCCAGGGCTAGAGGGGCCTCATGGATGTGGTTCATTTCACCCTCTCCAGCTATCTCCAGCATTCCTGGGATCAGGGAGTACCAGGCCTTCGAGTCCTTATAACCTGAAGTTTCACAAGTAATGAAAGCAATCACAGGGAAACAACCTGATGATTTAAATGAAGATAAGACTTCTACTTCTGTAGAACAAATAACTGAAAATGAAATGAAGTTAGTTTTTTTTTTTTTTTTAACCAAACCTATAAACCAAAAAAAACAAGATTCGTATTTGTATTACATCCAACAAGGATTCTTTTTTTACCCCCTGAACTGGGGATTGATCCCAAAGCCTTCCCACCAGCTACATCCCCAATTTATTTTATTTTGAGACAGTGTATCATTAAGTTGCTACATTGTCCAGGCTGGGTCTGATCCTCCCGCCTTAGCCTCTGAAGAGTACATAGGTTACAAGTGTGAGCCACCACAGCTGGCTTCAGACAAGGCTTCTTGATGTTGTTCAAGTGTAATATTTTTATAAACCTAATTCTCCTATGTGAGTATCTGCACATAAACAAGTTTATAGCAGAAAATAAGACTGCATGGGTCACTCATAAAATGATCACATGGCCACTCAAAACAAGGTATGTGGTGTGTCACCAGCTATGGTCCTGAGGAAAGGCCCCAGGCAGAGTCCACGAACAGGATTAGGACAGACAGACAGCAGGCTCACAACACCTGGGACCTAGAGAGTGCAGGTCAAAGCAGGGTGCCACATCTTGAGAGCTAAACTAGCAAAGGGGGGACATCTTGTGACAGGATAGTAAGAAGGTTGGGATAAAATTTCATTCTTCAAGGCCTGATAGCAGCAAGACTGGTGCTTGTCAATAATGTACTTGAAGACTTACTGGGGCGGGGAAGAAACCCCTCTTTGAAAAGCAAATCTCAGCCAGGCGCAGTGGTGCACACCTGTACTCCCAGGAAGCACAGGCAGGGGGATCAGATATTTGAGGCCAGCCTGAGCTACACAGCATGACCTTGTCTCAAAAAACCAAAAAAAAAAAAAACAACTGTCTGGACTGTCTCAAGAGTGCCTGTGCTAAAGCAGGTATACAGTACCCTTGATTTCAGGAAGCAAGACTGGGGGAAACTCAGAATCCAGGCTCTCATCTAACCTGCCTACTCAGCTAGGGAACAGCAGACACCATGGACCACACCGAGAGGATCATGGGGTGGCACGGGGCCAAACTCACACAGCATTAACTGGAGCAGGGCTCAAACGCGGGGCCAGAGTCTGAGAAGAATCCAGCCGCCACCCAAGATACACGCTCGGAGCCACGCTGCCGCTGCTGCGCCTCATCAGCCCAGCAGTGGGCACAACTCAGGGGACACAATGCTTCACTGCCACCTCCACGTGCTCCTCCCAAAAGGTCAAGTCAGCCCACCTGCACCCCACCCTTCAGACACCAGCAAAGCAATCAGTGATCTGCGGCCACATGAGCGTTCATGTCCCCAGGGCCAAATGACAAGTGCAAGCCAGCTCCCCACCTCTGGGGGCAGCGGTTCTGGGGGGAAATCACAGGTCTCAGATGGCTCAGTCTGGTTAACCCACTACGTGACCAAGCTGGGCTGTGCCAGGTGCAGGGGATGGGGGTGGGGCACAAACAGCCTGGAAGAGTGTGGTACGGGCAGCAGACTGCAAATGTGAGCCCCAAATCCCAGCAACTTCCCCCAACCAGGCCTTCCCAGGACTCCTGAAGGCCTCAGCAAGACGGGGCATGGTGGTGTCACACCTGTAATCCAGTACTCAAGAGGCTGAGGCAGGAGGATCACCACTTTGAGGCTAACCTGGGCTAGTCAACTACATAGCAAGACCCTATCTGAATGTCACTATGTAACCCAGGCTGGCCTGGAACTCATGGTGATCCTCTTGCCTCAACCTCGCTACTGGGATTACTGGTGTGGACAGATAAGAAAAAAAGACATGCTGCCTGGTTCTACCCCAGTGTTGGGCGGGAAGCTACCCAAAGGTGTCTTTGGGTAAAGGAGCCTGCAGTGACACACAGGGTTACAAGAGGACAGGTTCAGAAACCAACAGATCAGGACCAGGATAGAACATGCCAAGGAAGACAGGGACAAGTGACTGTCACTGCCCATACCTACCAATAAATACTTAGCCAAGTACAACTCCGACCCAGCTATTTTCTGCCACGAACTAGCTACAACTAACCCCAGTCTAAGGGGTTTCCAGAAACACTGCTCACCATCACAGGACACAAGGACACAAGGACAATCTGCAGGAAGCTTACTCCCTCTGGCAACAAGGCACAGTAATTGTTTTCAATCAGGACTCTGCTGTTTGTTGGGGACAGGCAGCTCTGGACTGCAAAGAACCTTGGGCAGCCCACTTAGCTGACAATAGTCCAGCTGACATACAGCCCCTGCCACCTTCAGTCACAAAGGCTGAGCTGGGGATAGAGCTCAGTAGCACAAGCGCTTGCCTAGCAAGTGCAAGGTCCTGAGCTCGGTTCCTAGTACCAAAAAAAAAAAAAAAGAAAAAGAAAAAAAAACAAAGGCTACTATAACCTGAGTGGCACCAAGATACTAACCGAACTAAAGGCAGAAGGTGTACAAGACCTACGGTCATCAGTTCTAGCCTAAGACTCCACAGACCCTGGAAATAAAGCTCAAGTCCTGGCTCCTAGAAATGTGTTTTTGTTTTTTGTTGTTTTGCTTTGAGAAAAAGTCTCACTATACAGCTCTGGCTGCTCTTAAAGTCACTATGTAACCCAGGCTGGCCTGGAACTCATGGTGATCCTCCCGCCTCAACCTCGCTACTGGGATTACTGGTGTGGACAACCACACTCACCTAGTAAGAGAATCTCTTCAGCCCAGGAGTTTGAGACCAGCCTGGGCAACACAGTATGAGCCGCATCACAAATAATAATAAAAGAAGTCCTGGCGGATTCCTCCTTCTCCCACCTAGACTTTGGGGCCTTGGGACCTCGGCACTGACTCAGCCTCCCCAGTGCTGGGATTACAGGTGTGCACCACCACACCCAGCTAGAAACTTCTTTCATAGCAGCAAGACATGCCCACGTCTACCTCAAGAAAAATGGATAAAGGTGCATCTCAAAACCTGCGGCACTGTGATGAGCCCACAGGTGTAGACAGGACTGCTGGGCCTCAGGATCCCTAGCTCAAAGCCACAAGACAAACAGAAAGCCACAGGCCTGATCAGGAGGCGGCCTGCCGGTTGGAAGACTCTGGGGACAGGATGCCTTTCCCAGATGTATTTACATTCAGAATCCTCCCGCCATAGAGGTGGCTCGCAGGGACCTGGCTGCAGACTAAAACAGGAAACTCTGGGGGACAGGATGCCTTTTCCCAGATGTATTTACATTCAGAATCCTCCCGCCAGAGAGGTGGCTCGCAGGGACCTGGCTGCAGACTAAAACAGGAAACTCTAAGGATGAGTGAGAAAACCACTCAGATGGAGACAGGGATACCTGGCCTACTGACGAGGATGAGCCCCGAGGCCTCAGGCCGGAGGCTGACGTGGACTACAAGGGCTGCTTCAAACCCTGAGAGGGATGAGGCGGACATCTGAGGAGTAGATACAACACATTCCAGAAACACAGCGGCCAGGGGCAGCCAAGGGGATGACTGCAGGAGCGCTCTGCACGAGAAAAGTGGCCTGGACGGCAGGATGGGGCGCCACCACACCATCCCCTGTAGGCACAGCCACAGCAGGAGCCCGGGCACCCACTCTCCCACCCAAAACAGGGCTCACAGAGCTGCGGAGGCTGCTGTCTCTGCTTGCTCGACATCTACCCAGGCAGTTACCTGGACGGCTGTCCCCCTGCACCCTCAGACACTGCTAGCTACTGACCCCAAGACCTAGAGGTGCCAAACCTGAGGAGAGTGAGCCCAGTGAACCATCCCATGTTGCTAAGAGCCGAGCACCAAGCACTGCCGAACAAGAGGTGCCTGGCAAGGTGCCAGTGCCTCAGGTAAAGTGCTCTCACAGTGACCCACACTGGCTGTCAGCTACAGACCCTGTGAGCAATGCCAGTCCCTACCACGCTGTCACTGTCACACCAGAGCCCTTCAACCGCTCCTCTTCCTGGGGGGCGAGGAAGCAAGTCGCGTTATGTGACAAGCCTCTTTCTCGGGAGCTCTGTGCAGATGACATAGGAAACCAGAGCGCTCAGTCCTGTCCCTGGGCAGCTCTCAGGTCGCTCAAGGTAGACCTGAGTGGAGAAACCAGCGGAGAGTTTCACATTCCCTTTGTAAAGTACCGTGAAGTCAGGGGGCTCACTAAGTCACTAATTTGCCCAGGTGAAGCTGAACTTACGATCCTCCTGCCTCAGTCTCCCAGAGCGCTGGGATTATAGGCGTGCACCACCACACCTGGTGAGATGCTCACATTCTAATTTTTTTAAATTTTTTTCACATTCTAATTTTTATATTTAAGTATAATTTAATTTTTTGTCATGTTACCTTGAAATCTTACAGCCTGTTGGGGGAATAACACTCCTAAATGTGGCAGAGACCATAGCTGCTCACCCATCTCCACTCTCTTCCTCCTCCGTTCACACAGAACTACTATCGAATGAAACATCTGGATGCCAAGATTAAAGGATGACCACAGTTCCCCATATTTTCTGCAGCAGGGTCTGCCACAAGACCACAGCCTGGGCTACCGTGACTTTCCATGACAGCCACACTGTCTCTCAGATGCAGTGTGTACTCTGATCTTTGCTTGCTCCCTTTTATCATATGTACTCACTCTTAGCCCACTCTGCAGAGCCAGTTTCTCTTTCACTCTCCATTTTGTTTTCTTGAATAAACTTTACCATTCCATTTTTTAAAAAAGCTACAACGTGGCTGACAGGATGTAAGCAGAAGTCATCACTGCTTTCTTCAAACTCAGATGTGATGGCTGGAATCAGCCATCTCAGACCATGAACAAAGGGCTAGGCCTCAAAGATGCAGGACACAGAGCTGGAAAAGCCTGAATCTGTGAGCACTTCTAGGAGTGCAGCCACCCTGGGCTACCAGGCCCTTGAATTTCCTATAATTACAAACAGTTCTTTTTCTTTTTTGGTTAATGGTCTTTTTACAGCCAAGGGACTACCATTTACAACTTGGGAAGGACATGAACTATAATTTCTTGAACAGCACTGCCGGTGGTTGTGAAGTCTACAGCCACAGCCTACTCTGCTGCCTCCAAGTCATGGTTCACAAGGTTTTAAAAACAGAGACCAAAGACGCTCCCTTGTAGATTTATTTAAAACTTGTGTGAGTGACAGCCTGACACCCATTTCACTTTAGTACAAGGCAGACATCGACAAACCAACATATACGGGCATGCCACCACGGTGTGTCATCGCCACCATGGGTCAGTGCATAGGGAAGTGCAAGAGGACCATCCTCCCACTGGGGCTTCATCTCAACAGTTTATCCCTCACCCATTTTCTGCACAGCGCCCTGAGGCAAACCAATTTTAAATGTGTCTGTTTTCAGTAAACCAGCCATGACAATTTATACTGATAAATTAACCTTGAACCCATCTGAATAGGTTTTGACTTTGTTTTTTTCATTTTTCAATCTTAATACAAATGCTTGATTGTGCTAAATCCTCAAGCTGCACACAGGAAAAACTGGCCAGCCCAAACACTGTACTAATCATTAGGAACTTTACGGAGTCCTCTAAGCGCTTCCTTATCACTAAGGTAGTATAAGTATTTATATTGTAAAACTGATGTGGAGCTTCATCTTTAGGGGACAGGACCACCAACCATACATGCAGATTTTGTATATATGGACAGAAGGTACTTTCAACATTCAGTTTTGCCATACAATGAATGAATAAATGAACTTTTTTGTTTTTTATCTTTTTTTCCAAGAGGTAAGTAAAAGATTCAATTTGGTTCTTGTTTTTTTTTTTTTTTTTCGTTTTTTTCCGGTACCAGGAAGCAAACTCATGACGTCACCAATTTGGTTCTTCTAGAGAGGGGAGTAGATGAAAATAAGTCTTCATTTTGCAGACATCACCTATACAAACTCTTCGTAATCGGCTTGTCCGTCTCCATCACTATCTGCTTCTCTGAACACTTCCTTTACTTCTTCATCTGCTAGTTTTTCTAAGTTTGTCATGACGTGACTTAGTTCTGCTGCACTGATGTAACCTATTCCATCCCTGTCAAAGACTCAGAAGGTGTCACAGATTTCTTTGCCACCAGTATCTTTCATTTTTCTAGCCATCATAGTCAAAAAATCTAGGAAGTCAATGGTGCCCTCACCATCAGCATCTGCTTCGTTGATTACATCCTATAGTGCAGCTTCTGTTGGGTTCTGACCCAGTGACCTCATGACAGTTCCTACTTCCTTTTTTGTGATGGTGCCATCACCATCTTTATTGAATAGGGAGAAAGCTTCCTTGAATTCAGCAATCTGTTCTTCAGTCAGCTCATCAGCCAGGGTGTGATGAAGGGAGATCAGAGGGAGCGCAGGTGGATGCACCAGCGCAAGGGCTGTGAGAGAGGCAGCAGAGTGCCTCTGCTTCAACTGCTGCCAAGGCACAGCGTGCACGAGACTCCCAGCACCACAACAAATGAACAGTTCTCAAACCAGGTGAGGTGGTGCATGGAGACTGAGGCAGGAGGATCGCTTTGTGTTCAAGGCCAGCCTGGGAGAAGCCGGGCGTAGTGGTGCACGCCTGTAATCCCAGCACTCAGGAGGCTGAGGTAGGAGGATCATTGCGAGTTTGAGGCCAGCTTAGGCTACAAAGTGAGCTCAAGGCCAGCTCGAACTGCACAGCGAGACCTGTCTCAAAGAGGAAAAAACAAAAAGCCAGCCTGGGCTACTTAGTGAGTTGAAGGCCAGCCTCAACTATACGGTGAGACCCGGTCTCAAACAAACAGCTCTATCAGATTTAAGCCACTATTATTTGAAGTCTCTGTTGTTCGCAGTGGAACCTAACTAATATTCGTGCACCATCAACTACGTCACCAGAATGGTCTCCAAATGATGAGTTTTTACAAAGGCTGCTCCACGGCAGGTGTGGAAAAACCATGTACACAACACCACTGTCAAAGATTTTCTAAAACTGCCTCAGTGTGAAGGAGGCCTTTACTGGAACACACACTTTAGGTTCCATTTGGTAGATCTGTCTCATTATTTTAGCCACACACATGTTCTTCCTCTTAAACATTTCAGGTAGCATATGCTAAATACTGAGTCTAGCCAAAGGAAGATAATAGAAAATGCACACGGCCTCCCATGCAACAAGCACAGCATAAATTCCACAGTGCACTGTATCTGCTGCCTGGTAATGTATCACCATAGCAACAGGTGGGTTGCTAGGAAACTAGCAGGATAACTCCAGGAGAGGCAGCATCTCCCCCAAGCTCCTGCACCTGCACATTTCTCAGAGGAATCTATCACCTCCACCCCCTAGAGCACAAGGCAATGGGACACACTCAACGCTGACTACTCTGAACAACTGTTGTCATAAACACCCAACGGCAAAGCGCAATTGTCTCTATAGAATCAAGCTTTTGGAAAACATTCTCCACAACAGAATAAAAACACTCCCCCATTTTATCTTTCAGAATAGCATACACTCAGAGGGAGCCTGCCTAGATCTCAAGAAAGTAATCCAAATCAGTGGTGCCACCAGCAGGGGGTCCAGCTATGCAGGAGGCTGGGCTAGACTATCCCAAGTTCAAGGCCAGCCTGGGCTGCTTAATGAAACCATGTCTCAGCCAGGCATGGTGGCACACACCTGTTATACCAGCACTCGAGAGACTGAGGCAGGAGGATCGTTGTGCATTCGAGACCCTCCTGGGCTACAGCATGAGCTCAAGGACAGCTTGAACTGCATAACAAGACTCTGTCTCAAAAAGACAAAAAAGGCCAGGGATATAGCTCAGTGGCATAAGCGCCTGCCTGGCAAGCACAAGGCCCTGAGTTCAATTCCCAGTACAAAAAAAATAAAATAAAATAAAAATAAATCCCCCCCCCCAAAAAAAAAGAAAGAAAAGAAACCAAGTCTCACGGTATAACGTCTAGAAAAGGGCTGGGGGTACAGCTCGGCAGTAGGGCACTCGCCTACTCCATGTGAGGCTCTGGGCTCAATTCCCAGTACTGTGGGAGGGAAAAAAGAAAAAACTCAGGGGCAAGAAAGCGCCCAAGCCAGCTCAGCTGACCTTCTGCCCCATCAGCACACAAAGGCTCTTTCTTCCTTGCTCTCCTCACCCACTGCTTCACTTTGTGATTTTCCCCACAAGCAGGACAATTCCAGAACAAAAAATCTTCCTACCTGGATAAACCAATAGGGTACTCAGCTAAGTCACCTCATGTAGCCTCATCTGAGGGAGGGGGATATGCAAAGTCTTCAGTTCACCAAGAGCAACACAGATAGGCATGGTGGTACCACCTGTAATCCCAGCACCCAGGAGGCTGAGGCAGGAGGATTGCTGCACGTTCAAGGCTAGCATGGGCCAAACAGTGAGACTGTCTCAAAAAACCAAAAGAGCAATACAATTTTGGGGACATAAACTCCTGACTAGTTCACTGAGTACTCTAGAGACTGAGGTGTTCGTCAAGGGTAGAGCACTTGCCTAGCAGGCATGAGGCCCTTGGTTCAAACCCTAGCACCAAAGAACAACAAAAAAGCTCTCCAGTTCAATGAAGTCCTGCTGACAAAACTCCCTGCGAACCACGACAGATGGGTGATAAGCAGGGAAAAACTGAGGTCACCTTGGAGAAGACTCTGCTGTCACCCTTGACCATGAAACGGGCCCCTTGCAGGCCACCCAGACTGTGGTCAGGCCAGAAGCCCCAGGAGGCGTCGTAGGTGACAGCACCAGGTCCCCGAGGAAGCCGGAAGTCAACACAGTCCGCCACAACAACAGGCACGGGCACTCCCCACCTCACACTAACAGCCACGTGGCCCTGCACACTCGCACAAGACAGTGATGCATGGGCCAAGGGTCCACGCAAACCCTGCTAATAGGGAAACTCACACCACTTGTCTCACCTGACCCCGTGTGGACCAAGAAGCTGCAGGTACAGGTGGGTCTGTGATCCACATTACTCTTCGTTTCCCCTGGCCAATACTGAGCAGAACACTGCCTCCATTTGAAATGCTGAAAGAAAACCCTATGCACCACAGCAGGGGAAGCTGAGGCTCCACATCCCCTAGCTGCCATCCGAGAAGATTTCCAGATTCAACAAAGCACTCGGCTCTGCTCAGACACCTGGCCCTGCCTGCACATCAGCCACACAGACTCTTCCCAAAGCCACCAGGGCATCCATGAGGTCCTCCTCCCGACACCAAGACATCAAGTGACCTTCTCACATCCGCACAGGGATTTCTCCGGGGGCACATGACAGGTGACACCACCACAGACCAAATGCAGAAGCCGCCAAGTAGTGAATCCTGCAAAGAAACCAGGGCTGGGGCCATAGCTCAGAGGGACAGTGCACCTGGCAAACAAGAGACCCTAGGCTCCACCACACAAAAAGAGAGATGACAAAAATGTAACACAAGCCTTCTCCTAAGTGTGTGCAGGTAAAGATTTTCATTAAAAAGATATTATGTTCCAAGTCAAGTAGTGGTGCACACCCATAATCCCAGCACTTTGGGAGGCTGAGGCAGAAAGATCTCAAGTTCCAGTCCAGCCTGGGCAACTTGGTGAGACTCTGTCTCAAAATAAAAAACAGAAAAAGGGCTGGGACATAGCTCAGTGCGAAAGCCCCACGTTCATACCCCAGTATGTTAATGATATATTAATGATGATGACTGCATCTTCAAGCTGGGCACTTGGGCACACATTTATAATCCCAGCTACTTGGGAGGCTGGGGCAGAAGCACCGCTTTGAATTCAAGGCCGGACTAGCCTACATAACAAGACCCTGTCTCAAAAAACAAAAGAATCACCAGGCTAAACACTTAGCAAATGCCAGGCATGGTGG
>NW_004955437.1:19654571-19656247 GCF_000276665.1 Chinchilla lanigera | reverse complement strand
AAAAAAAAAAAATTATAAGTGGTTCCCTTTCAGATTTACTTCAAATCAGAGCCAGCAGGGACATGGGAAGACGTTTAGCCCCAGCGTGCTACGGCCTACCTAAGATCAGTGGGGCGGAGGCTTACGGGAGGGGAGCTTTAACCTGGTCAATGCCAACCTGTGACACAGCTCAATGACTCACTTCAACCAAAGCCACTCTCGTCAACTCGTACAATTTCTTAATATTAATTTCAGAAAAATAAAAGAAAATTCTTTAAGTCGATAAAGATGTGGCACAAGAGCTTGATGACACGACATTCCAGAAGCCCTAGGTTCCATCCCTAGCACAGCAGGCAGTGGGTGAGGTTAAGTTTCAGGGCATGCCTGTGATCCCAGTGCTCAGGAGGCTGAGGCAGGATCGTTTTTGGTTCAAGCCTCCCCTAAACCGTTTCGTGAGGCTACAGTAACTCTCCATTTCCCAGACGCAATGGGCATGTACTTTTATCTTTGCTCTTTCCCTCTTTTCCTACTTCACTCATCTAAGCTGGCACTGCAGAGCCAGTTTCTCTCCCATTAAAAAACAAAAAGGCTTCATGAGACCCTGTCTCAAAAAAACAAACAAAGAGCAGGAAGTAAAGCAATGGATACACTGCAACCTTTTACATGGAAAAGGGAAGGGAAAACAGGCACAGGGCGGTGGCACAGGTTGGCGTGCGGCTGTGCTCAAGGCCAGTGAGATAGGGGGGTCGCCTCCCTCCTCACCCCATCTCACACTGAACACAAAAATACCTCGAGCGTCAGCCCTCCCCTGCTCCAAGTACAT
This sequence comes from Chinchilla lanigera, assembly GCF_000276665.1. Taxonomy (NCBI): domain Eukaryota; kingdom Metazoa; phylum Chordata; class Mammalia; order Rodentia; family Chinchillidae; genus Chinchilla; species Chinchilla lanigera. Next base: position 19,655,445 of record NW_004955437.1, on the reverse strand, counting down.
CACCTCCATCCAGGGATGGGAAGGCCAGGCTGCCGGCTTGAACAGACGCAGCCGAGGACTACATAACAGGTCTACACCCAGCGACCAGATTACCAAGAACCCGCTCTGATCTGCTGGGCTGCCACGCTCGGAGCACTAAAGACTGACCAACCGCAGCGGCAGTCAAACCTTGCCTGGTTCCCTCCTCGCTAATGACCACCTAGGTTGTTTCCCTGACTCAGTAATTGTGCCCAGCACACGAATCTGCAGAAGCCAGTTTGTCTGTTAAACTCCTAATAGCCTCTGGGGTTTTGCTTGTTTGTTGGGTTCTTTTAGCTTTGATTTTTTGAGACAGGGTCTCACTACGTAGCCCAGGCTGGCCTCCAACTCAGAACAATCCTCCTGCCTCAGCCTCCTGAGTGCTGGGATTATATAGTTGTGTGCCACCTCACCTAGCTTCTTCATAGCCTCTGAAATGAAAGATGCTGAGAAATCACAAAGAGGGTAGGATGAGGGTGCTGACAACACAAAATTGTACTTATTAGTGGTAAAACAACAAACATAGCACCTTGCTAAGCCCTTTCATATCTTAATTTACTGAAGCCTTACAGCAACCCAGTGACATGGGTACAACTAGTGCCACTTTGCAGCTGAGGAAAGTCAGGTTAAGGACCCTCCCCAAGGTCATACAGCCTCTATCAGCAATGTGGTATGAGCAATGTGGTAACAGTTAACCTTCCTACTCCTGTTTCAGCTCTGCCCAACATAAATCCCACACCCATGATTATGAAACTGTATGCCATAGGGGCTGGGGATTTAGCTCAGCGGCAAAGCGCCTGCCTGGCAAGCGCAAGGTCGTGAGTTCGGTTCCTGGTACCGGAGAAAAACCAAAAAA